>NC_045985.1:12990973-13315973 GCF_010909765.2 Amblyraja radiata | reverse complement strand
TCCCCAATCAATAACCCGTGCCTGCCTTCTCCCCATATCTCTTGACTCCACTAGCCTCGAGAGCTCTATCTAACTCTCTCTTAAATCGATCCAGTGATTTGGCCTCCACTGCCCTCTGTGGCAGGGAATTCCACAAATTCACAACTCTCTGGGTGAAAAAGTTTTTTCTCACCTCAGTCTTAAATGACCTCCCCTTTATTCTAAGACTGTGGTCCCTGGTTCTGGACTCGCCCAACATTGGGAATTTTTTTCCTGCATCTAGCTTGTCCAGTCATTTTATGTTTATATATGTTTCTATAATAACCCCCTCATCCTTCTAAACTCCAGTGAATACAAGCCTAATATTTTCAGTCTTTCGTCATATGACAGTCCCGCCACCCCAGGGATCAATCTCGTGAACCTACGCTGCACTGCCTCAATCACAAGGATGTCCTTCCTCAAATTAGACCAAAACTGTACGCAATACTCCAGATGTGGTCTTACCAGAGCCCAAAACAACTGCAGAAGAACCTCTCTACTCCTATACTGAAATCCTCTTGTTATGAAGGCCAACATCCCATTAGTTTTCTTCACTGCCTGCTGTACCTGCACACCAACCTTCAGTGACCAGTGTACAAGGACACCCAGGTATCGCTCTACCTCCCCCTTAGCTAACCTAACCCCATTGAGATAATAATCTGCCCCGTTGTTTTTGCCACCAAAGTGGATAACCTCACATTTATCTATATTATACTGCATCTGCCATGCACCTGCCCACTCACCCAACCTGTCCAGGTCACCCTGCAAACTCCTAACATCCTCTTCACAGTTCACACTGCCACCCAGCTTTGTGTCATCCGCAAACTTGCTCCTAATTCCCTCTTCTAAATCATTAATATATACGGTAAACAGTTGCGGCCCCAACACCGAGCCTTGCGGCACTCCACTCGCCACTGCCCGCCATTCTGAAAAGGACCCGTTCACTCCTACTCATTGCTTCCGGTCTGCCAACCAATTTTCTATCCATGTCAACACCCTACCCCCAATACCATGTGCTCTAATTTTAGTCACCAGTCTCCCGTGTGGGACTACATCCACTGGCTCCCCTTCATCCGTTTTACTTGTCACATCCTCAAAAAATTCCAGAAGATTAGTCAAGCATGATTTCCCTTTCATAAATCCATGTTGACTTGGACTAATCCTTTTACTGCTATCCAAATGCCCCATTATTACCTCTTAAATAATTGACTCCAGCATCTTTCCCACAACCGAGGTCAGGCTAACTTGTCTGTAATTCCCCGATTTCTCTCTCGCTCCTTTCTTGAAAAGTGGGATAACATTACCTATCCTCCAATCCACAGGAACTGATCCTGAATCTATTGAACATTGGAAAATTACCACCAATGCATCCACTATTTCTAGCGCCACCTCCCTGAGGACCCTGGGGATGCAGACCATCGGGGGATTTATCATCCTTCAGTCCCATTAGCCTACCCAATACTATTTCGCGCCTAATGAAAATGTATTTCAGTTCCTCCACCCCCTTAGATCCTCTGTCCTCCAGTACATCTGGGAGATTGTTTGTGTCTTCTTTAGGGAAGACAGATCCGAAGTACCTATTCAATTATTTTGCCATTTCCTTGTTGCCCATAATAATTTCACTCGTGTCTGCCTTCAAGGGACCCACAAGAGAGCTACCCCCTCCTCTGCCCACCTGCCTGTCCTTTCTATAGGATGTATAACCCTGAATATTAAGTTCCCAGGCCCGATCCTCCTGCAGCCACGTCTCAGTAATCCCCCCAATGTCATATCTACCAACCTCTAACTGAGCCTCAAGCTCATCCACTTTACTTCTTATACTTCGCGCATTCATATACTTTTAATTCCTTACGCATCTCACTTTTCACATCGATCCCTGTTACACTTGGCCATACTCTCCTATCTCTTTGTGAGCTTCCTTTCCCGTTAATTCCTGGGGTCATTAACAACCCCTTTACTCTCTTTCAACTCCATCCTCGACTAACCCAATTCTTAAGGGGTTGGACAGGCTAGATGCAGGAAGATTGCTCCCGATGTTGGGGAAGTCCAGGACAAGGGGTCACAGCTTAAGGATAAGGGGGAAATCCTTTAAAACCGAGATGAGAATAACTTTTTTCACACAGAGAGTGGTGAATCTATGGAACTCTCTGCCACAGAGGGTAGTCGAGGCCAGTTCATTGGCTATATTTAAGAGGGAGTTAGATGTGGCCCTTGTGGCTAAGGGTATCAGAGGGTATGGAGAGAAGGCAGGTACGGGATACTGAGTTGGATGGTCAGCCATGATCATATTGAATGGCGGTGCAGGCTCGAAGGGCCGAATGGCCTACTCCTGCACCTAATTTCTATGTTTCTATGTTTCTATGACACCTCACCCGCTCCCATCACTGCTACACACACTAGGAATGTGGGGGGCTCCCGGAGAGAAACCACGCAGGTCACAGGGAGGATGTACAAACCGTGCACATGCAGCACCCGCAGTCAGGATCGAACCTGGGTCTCTGGCGCTGTAAGGTAGCAACTCTACCGCTGCGCCACTTCGCGGCCCTGTCCCTTCTCTCTCTCTCACCTTTCATCTCTTCGCTCTGCAACCAATTTGAAGAAGGATCCCTTCCCGAAAATATGCATCTTCTCTATAGATGGTGCCTGAGACTCCGAGTAACTCCAGCACCTAGTGAGTTTTGTTGTTGTTGTAAACCAGCATCACATGACAGGCACTGATCATTCTAAATGTATGCGAGGAGAACAATGTCTTTACACGGGATTAATACACGGAGCGCCACAAGGCGGCAGTAACCGGAAAAGCGAGCTAAGTGGGTTGGAATCACATCACGGCCGCCTGCCCAGTCTTTTTATTATATTTCAAAAACAAACATTATTGGTGATCCGAAAAAAATATTCAAAATAAAAACATGCAATTTTTTTTCGTGTCTGTCAATATAGAGGGGGGGATCTTATAGAAACTTACAAAATTCTTAAGGGGTTGGACAGGCTAGATGCAGGAAGATTGTTCCCAATGTTGGGGAAGTCCAGAACAAGGGGTCACAGTTTAAGGATAATGGGGAAGTCTTTTCGGACTGAGATGAGATTTTTTTGAGATGAGAGTGGTGAATCTCTGGAATTCTCTGCCACATAAAATAGTTGAGGCCACAGTTCATTGGCTAAATTTAAGAGGGAGTTAGATTTGGCCCTTGTGACTAAAGGGATCAGGGGGTATGTAGAGAAGGCAGGTACAGGATACTGAGTTGGATCATCAGCCATGATCATATTGAATGGTGGTGCAGGCTCGAAGGGCCGAATGGCCTACTCCTGCACCTAATTTCTATGTTTCTATGTTTCTATGTATGGAGAGATGACAGGTGCAGGACACTGAGTTGGATGATCAGCCATGATCATATTGAATGGCGATGCAGGCTCGAAGGGCCGAATGGCCTACTCCTGCACCTGTTTTCTATGTTTCTAATATTGGTAATGAAAGGCACGATGGCACAGTGGTGGAGTTGCTGCCTGACAGCATCAGAGACCCGGGTTCGATCCTGAATACGGGTGATGTCTGGACGGAGTTTGTACGTTCTCTCCGTGACCTGCGTGTGTTTTCTCCCACACTCTGGTTTCCTCCCACACTCCAGAGACGTGCAAGTATGTCCCCGCCCCCCATCAGTCTGAAGAAGGGTTTCGGCCCGAAACGTTGCCTATTTCCTTCGCTCCATAGATGCTGCTGCACCCGCTGAGTTTCTCCAGCATATATGTGTACCAGGTATGTAGACTAATTGGCTGGGTAAAATTGTATATTGTCCCTAGTGCGTGTAGGATAATGTTATTGTGCGGGGGTCGCTGGTCAGTACGGACTCGGTGGGCCGAAGGGTCTGTTTCCGCGCTGTATCTGTAAACTAGACTGGTGTTACAATAGAAATGTTAGTGCCTTTGTTCATCTTTCTGTTCTCAGACAGACCACAAGGTGGAGCATCAGCCAGCGGAGCAGTAGCTGCAGAACATGGAACTAGAGAGTACACAAAAATGCTGGAGAAACTCAGCGGGTGCAGCAGCAGCTATGGAGCGAAGGAAATAGGTGACGTTTCGGGCCGAAACCCTTCTTCAGACTTCGATTTTCCAGCATCTGCAGTTCCTTCTTGAACACATGGAACTAGAGAGAGCAGATTGAAGATGGGCAGACGGGCCTGTTTACCAGAGGAGGTTCACGCGGATGTTCCCAGGGTTGACTGGATTAATCTACAATGAGCATCTGTTGGCTATGGGCCTGGACACACTGGAGTTCAGAACAATGAAGGTATATCTAATTGATACTGACCAAATATTGAAAGGCCTGGATATCGTGGATGAGGAGAGGATGTTTCCACTAGAGTCTTGGATCAGAGGGCACAGCTTCAGAATAAAAGTATGTATCTTTAGAAATGAGACGAAGGGGAATTTATTTAGCCAGAGGGTGGTGATTCGGTGGAATTTATTGCCACAGATAAATCTGGAGGGCGTCTTTGGGTATTTTTAAAGCAGATATTGATAGGGTCTTGATTAGTAAGGGTATCAATGGTTACGGGGAGAAGGCAGGAGAATGGGGTTGAAAAGGAAATATGGATCAGCTTTGATTGAATGGAGGAGCAAACTGAAATGCTGAGGCTCTATAAGATGCCAGTCAAGCAGCATTTGGGAATATTGTGAGCAATTTTGGGCACCATATCTGAGGAAGAATGTGTTGGCCCTGTAGAGGGTCCAGAGGAGGTTTCCAAGAATGATCCCAGGAATGAGTGTGTTAACCTATGATGAGTGTTTGACAGCACTGGGCCTGTATTCGCTGGAGTTCAGAAGAATGAGGGGGGGGGGGGGACTTCATAGAAACGTACGGAATAGTGAAAGGCCTGGATAGATTGGATGCGGTGAGGATGTTTCCACCAGTGGGAGAGCCTAGGACCAGATGGCACAGCTTCAGAATAAAACGACATACCTTTAGAAAGGAGATGAAGAGGAATTTATTTCACCAGATGGTGGTGAGTCTGTGGAAGTCATTGACACAGAAGGCTGCAGAGGCTGTCAATAGATATTTTTAAGGTGGAGTTTGGTAGGTTCTTGATTAGTATAGGTGTCCGAGGTTATGGGGAGAAGGCAAGAGAATGGGATTGAGAGGTAAGGAATATCAACAATGCTTGAATGGCGGAGTAGACTTGAAAGACAAAATGGCACAATTCTGCTCCGACAACTTGTGAATTTATGTAAGGAGGCATTTCATTAACCACATGCTGTTAAATCTGTGGAATTCATTGCCACTCATCACCTTAATTACATGTTTCATGTATTTTGTGTTTTATGACTGTGGCCGATCTATTTCCCTCCTCGGGTAAATAAAGTTATATCGTATTGTGTCGATTGAATGTAGGAGCAGACTCGATGGGTCAATAGACAATAGACAATAGATGCAGGAGTAGGCCATTTGGCCCTTCGAGCCAGCACCGCCATTCAATGTGATCATGGCTGATCAGCCACAATCAGTACCCCATTCCTGCCTACTCTCCATATCCCCTGACTCCGCTATCTTTAAGTGATCTATCTAACTCTCTCTTGAAAGCTTGAACTCTCTTGAACTCTCTCCTGAGAATCGGCCTCCACTGCCTTCTGAGGCAAAGAATTCCACAGAATCACAACTCTCTGGGTGAAAATATTTTTCTTCATCTCCATTTTAAATGGCCTACCCCTTATACTTAAACTGTGGCCCCTGGTTCTGGACTCACCCAGCATCGGGAACATGTTTCCTGCCTCTAGCGTGTCCAATTCATTAATAATCTTAGATGTTTCAATAAGATATCCACTCATCCTTCTAATTTCCGATGCATAAAAGCCCAGTCGCTCCATTGTTTCAACATATGGTAGTCTTGACTTCATGGGAATTAACCTGGTGAACCTACGCTGCAGTCCCTCAATAGCAAGAATGTCCTTCCTTAAATTTGGAGACCAAAACTGCACACAATACTCGAGGTGTGGTCTCACCAGGGCCCTGTACAACTGCAGAAGGACTTCTGTATTCCTCTTGTTATGAAGGCCAACATGCCATTAGCTTTCTTCACTGCCTGCTGTATCTGCGTGCTTATGTTCTGATGTTCATGTACATCCAGATCTTGTTCAGGGCACCATAATGTTTGGGACACAGTAATGTAATGTAAATTTTGTTGCATATCCTTTGCATGCAATGACTGCTTGAAGTCTGTGATTCATGGACATCACCAGTTGCTGGGTGTCTTCTCTGGTGATGCTCTGCCAGGCCTGTATTGCAGCCATCTTTAGCTTATGCTTGTTTTGGGGGCAAGTCCCCTTCAGTTTTCTCTTCAGCATATAAAAGGCATCCTCAATTGGGTTCAGATCGGGTGATTGACTTGGCCACTCAAGAATTTACCGTATTTTAGCTTTGATAAACTCCTTTGTTGCTTTAGCAGTATGTTTGGGATCATTGTCTTGCTGTAGAATGAACCCCCGGCCAATGAGTTTTGAGGCATTTCTTTGAACTAGAGCAGATAGGATGTGTCTATACACTTCAGAATTCATTATGCTACTACCATCAGCAGTTGTATCATCAATGAAGATAAGTGAGCCAGTACCTTCAGCAGCCACACATGCCCAGGCCATAACACCCCCACCACCGTGTTTCACAGATGAGGCGGTCTGCTTTGGATCTTGGGCAGTTCCTTCTCTCCTCCATACTTTGCTCTTACCATCACTCTGATATAAGTTAATCTTCGTCTCATCTGTCCACAAGACCATTTTCCAGAACTGTGATTGCTCTTTTAAGTACTTCTTGGCAAACTGTAACCTGGCCATTCTATTTTTGCCGGTTAACCAGTGGTTTGCATCTTGCAGCGTAGCCTCTGTATTTCTGTTCATGAAGTCTTCTGCGGACAGTGGTCATTGACAAATCCACACCTGACTCCTGAAGGATGTTTCTGATCTGCCAGACAGGTGTTTGGGATTTTTTTTTATTATAGAGAGAATTCTTCTGTCATCAGCTGTGGAGATCTTCCTTGGCTTGCCAGTCCCTTTGCGATTAGTAAGCTCACCAGTGCTCTCTTTCTTCTTAATGATGTTCCAAACAGTTGATTTTGGCAAGCCTATGGTTTGGCTGATGTCTCTTTAACAGTTTTATTCTTGTTTCTCAGTCTCATAATGGCTTCTTTGACTTTCATTGGCACAACTCTGGTCCTCATGTTGATAAACAGCAATAAAAGTTTCCAAAGGTGATGGAAAGACTGGAGGAAAGACTCGGTGCTGAGAGCTCTCTTATACCTGCATTAAGGAGGCATTTAAACACACCTGACCAATTACTAACACCTGTGAAGCCATGTGTCCCAAACATTATGGTGCCCTGAAATGGGGGGGACTATGTATAAACGCAGCTGTAATTACTACATGGTGAAACCAAAATGTATAAAAATACCCTTCAATAAACTGATAATGTGCACTTTAACCACATGTGATTTTTTATATTACAAATCTCAAATTGTGGAGTACAGAGTCAAATAATCTAAATCTAAATGTTATTAGTTATTTAAGTTATGACATCGGATGGAAGCTGCAAACCAAATCTCGTTGCACTTATGTGCAATGGCAATAAAATATATTATAATTATTATAAATAAATGATGGGTCTTTGTCCCAAACATTATGGAGGGCACTGTATATTGTAAATAGCTGCTAATGTTACTCTTAATCCCTTCATCTAAATCATGAATGTATATTGTAAAAAAGGTAGATGGGCTTAGTATTTACTTTAAATAAAGAGCTTTCCTAGTCTTTTTTTGTGAAATTTTTTAATTCACAGCATGAAAATGTATCGTTCTGGCAATGTTTGATTTAATACTTAGCCCGGCCAAATCCACAAGACGTTCCTGAGTCATTGTAGACCTTAAATACTTCTTAATCAGCTTGAGTTTGCTAAATGACCTCTCTGCAGATGCTACTGTCACTGGAATTGTTAATCGTATTCTTAAGGGCCTGTCCCACTCGGGTGTAATTTGCGCATCATTTGCGCATCGTGAAACGCCCATGGCGTGCATTACGCGAGCATAGCGTGTGGTGATTCGTGGTGGCGTAGGCAATGACGTGAGATCGCGCGCGGCGCCCCAGGATTTCGGGATTCACAAAATCTTCGCGCGCCACCTGCGTGACCCGCAAGTGGAACAGGTAGCACGTTTAAGCTAACACAAACATTTGGAAACAGGTACACAAAGTCTGTTAACAGGTTCAACAGATCCAATGGCTTTAACTGTGCATTGACAAAATTTGCTTTATGTACTGAGGGTAAATGTTGCATTTCTTTTCCAAAATCATCACCGTTATGGTCAGCAAGATAAAACGGTTCTTTCCACATCACTTTCAGACATGGTGAGATATTTCCACAAGAAATCAAACATTTCTGCCAACAGCTTAACACCATTGAAGTGGACAGTTAATCCTGTTATAACATTGTCTACCAAAACGTAAAACATACACTTTTTGAAGTAGGCCTCTTCTGGCGTATCATCTGTGTCATTCATTTCCTCCAAGTTAGCATCAGGTGTGCTGTTATCATGCGGCCTTGCCCTCTTGCGCCTAACTCCACCACATCGAAGGGAGAGTTTTATCTCTATCTTTAGGTTAACTGATTTAGCTTCATTCCACATGGATTCCCAGTTGTTTCGAAGTTTTGTCAGAGCTATGAGCAGAGTTTCTATGTTTGCGGCTTCAACATCCAGTGTGGCGTCTCTAGCTTGGATGACCTTGTTGCGAATATCTATGCCAGGTAATATTTTGTACCACACAGCTGACATTAACACAGGCAAAAGATGTCACATATAATAAAATTCCATGGACGTCATTTCTTGTTTTGGCCGTCAAATTTAGTTCTAGGTGTTCTTCCAGTGTTAATTTAATGCCAGGCAAAAGGCTTTACACATATAACACGATCTGAAGAAGGGTTTCGGCCCGAAACGTTGCCTATTTCCTTCGCTCCATAGATGCTGCTGCACCCGCTGAATTTCTCCAGCATTTTTGTGTACATACCATTAAGTGACCAAGCCATACGGTTTTGTAGACATTTCCACCGCTTAGTACTGGAACTGAACAGGTGGTACACAGTTTGAATTGTTCTGTAAAAGGTTATTGCTTCAGGTATGTATTCAGCAGCATCATTTCCACACAAGTTGAGTGTGTGACAACAGCAAGGTGAGAAAATTGCTGTTGAGCATTGTTCTTGTATTTTTGCTTGTGTGCTGTTAACCATATAACCATATAACAATTACAGCACGGAAATAGGCCATCTCGGCCCTATAAGTCCGTGCCGAACAATTATTTTCCCCTAGTCCCATCTACCTGCACTCAGACCATAACCCTCCATTCCTTTCCCGTCCATATAACTATCCAATTTATTTTTAAATGATAAAATCGAACCTGCCTCCACCACCTCCACTGGAAGCTCATTCCACACAGCTACCACTCTCTGAGTAAAGAAGTTCCCCCTCATGTTACCCCTAAACTTCTGTCCCTTAATTCTCAAATCATGTCCTCTTGTTTGAAACTTCCCTACTCTCAATGGGAAAAGCTTGTCCAAGTCAACTCTGTCTATCCCTCTCATCATTTTAAAGACCTCTATCAAGTCCCCCCTTAACCTTCTGCGCTCCAGAGAATAAAGACCTAACTTATTCAACCTTTCTCTGTAACTTAGTTGTTGAAACTCAGGCAACATTCTAGTAAATCTCCTCTGTACTCTCTCTATTTTGTTGACATCCTACCTATAATTTGGCGACCAAAATTGTACATCATACTCCAGAATTGGCCTCAGCAATGCCTTGTATACCAGGGACTAACTCTACTGAATGTTTTTCCTTCCATTATTGATTATGTAAAATAATATGTGTTATGATTGTGTTTATAGTTTGTTTGGGTGTTTGGTTGTTTGTCTTTTGCACAAAAGTCCGCGAGCATTGCCACTTTCATTTCACTGCACATCTCGTATGTGTATGTGACAAATAAACATGACTTGACTTGACTTGACTTGTACAATTTTAACATTACATCCCAACTTCTATACTCAATGCTCTGATTTATAAAGGCTAGCATACCAAAAGCATTCTTTACCACCCTATCTACATGCTGTTGTATTTTCCTGCCATATTTGCCCCATTATCATAGGCTTGAGCTCTACATTCACTGAGAGGAATAGCATGTTCTTTCAATGTATCAGTTAGCAACTGAGCAACTTCTGCCCCTCTTTTGTTGCTGCAATCTGCAAACTTGAGAAAGCTTTCTTGAATCTCATACTGCGTTTCTTTTGAAAGTACGTATCTCAAAATAAATGCTGTTTGTTCAATATGGGAGGAATCTGGTGTGGCATCTACTATTACTGCAAAGTACTTTGGAGATTCCCTCTCAAGCAAAATGTGTTGTTTCACAAGATTCAAGCATTCTGCAATTAATTCATTTTGTGAGTCAGGGGACAGATAATGAACTTGAAGCCGCCAACTCCTTTTCTATGACTCCTCTACATTTGGTACATGTTCCTGAAAGATGGGGTCCCACCTGGAGAGCAGTTCAATGTCCTATAATGTTTCCATTGTTTGAATTAGCAATTCGATGGGATGAACTAGTAAATGCCAGACCACATTCTCCCAAGAAGAGTACAACATCGATGATGCACTTTAAAAGACTGTACCATTTCACAGCTTCAGTTTTGATTGACGCTTCTAAGATGGCGTCAGATTCAGATTCAGATTCAAACTTTATTGTCATTGTGCAGTGTACAATACAATGTTGAACAAGTTAGGTCTTTATTCTTTGGAGCGCAGAAGGTTAAGGGGGGACTTGATAGAGGTCTTTAAAATGATGAGCCCTGAGCTAACTACGTCCCAAAAGAACCTACTTAGTTACGGTTTAATAATGAGAAAAAAACTCATATTTAAATTCTGGAAAAACGCCCCAACACCAACAATAAATATGTGGATTTCAAATATGTCCGAAATGCTACACCTGGCAGATATGAGATTCCTTCTAGCAGGCAAAGCAGACCACTTCCAAAAGATTTGGTCTTCATTTGTCGACTTACTACAAGTGCAACAGAATTCTGAAAATAAATGGTTTCAGGACCTGGTGAGGGGGGAGGAAAAATACGAAGTTGATATATCCCTTTTAGCTCTTTTTTTAACTTTTAACATATCTTCTGTTTTCCTTTTCTCTTTTTCCTTTTCGATGGCTTACCTCTTAACTTTTATTTCGGATTTTTCGTGTCTAAGGATCTTTTTTTGATCACTCTTTCACACACTCACTATCCCAGCTCACTTTCTTTACTGTTCTTCTTTTTAAAGTTTAAAATATGAAGTGGTACAAGAAATGTATTCTGTTATTTTTGGCTGATATGATTGTAATGTACACAACTTCTAATAAATAAAATCATTAAAAAAACTTTTTTTTAATCCTGTGCATGATTGCCCAAATCAACTGCTTGTTTGGGGATGAGGATTCCAACACTTTCTTCTTTCTTGAGTTCAATGAAAAAATTTTGAGGCCGCACTTATTCCAAATTGAAAGAGTGTGTGTTTACCCATTTGTTAATTTTCCTCTCGTTCTTTATTGTCTTTTCTTTTCTTGGCTCCTGATTTGTGAGAATACATTTTGGAGAGATGATTTATAATTTATACTTTTATATCTGAAAAATGGGGGGAAAAAAGTCAATCCTCCTCCTGCCTTTCGTCTTTATCCAAGCCAAAATCCAATAGGCATGACTTATTGTGGGGTGATCAAAGGCTACGATGCTAAGTTGCAAGGTGAATACTGCCCACCCTATGTGTCAAACAGGCACTTGGAATTAAGTCGGTACTAAAACATACATTTTCAGAATGCCACTACTGTCAACTCGTTGCAAGGACATTGGGAGGGGGACCACACATGACACAATGAGGCCTAACATCTAGGGCCGGGATCTTCAACCTACGTGTCAGGTCGCGGATCTGGCCCTTAAACCGAAATCATATCATAGGCGTAATTTTTTTCAATTTGTTTTCGCGGCCTGGGATCTACGACCAGTCCCGGGTCATGCAGGCGACCTGGGAACTGCAGGTCCTTTGGCCCACCGTGTCCACACCAACCAGGAATCACCCGATACACCAGCACCATCCGACACACTAGGGACAATTTACAAGTTACCGGAGGACTTAACCTACAAACCTGCATGTCTTTGGAGTGTGGGGCAGGCGAGACAACATGGGGGCTAGAGCCAGCCCCGGGGCACGCAGGTGACCTGGGCGCTACAGCCAGACCTGCCCGCCAACCTGGGCACTACAGCCAGTCCCGGGGCAGGCAAGCTCACTTGGCACAGCTGCCAAGTTTTGTCAGAGCATTTCAGTATTCTTGTACCTGAAAATCAGTATTTTGCTGAAGAAATCAGTATTTAAACGCTGTGCCATTTTGCTGAAATATCTTTAGTTTTTATGTGCGGTCATACCCATGTAAGAGTACAAGATTACATAACTTTGCTACCAATTGACATGTCTTCTACGCACCTTACTAGACAGTGCATTCATTGCCAACTCTTTGTATACTGCTGTTTGAATGGTTGCTTCCTGCTTTTAGCACCAGATGATTATGTAGAAGCCACTTCGGAAGTCTCTCTCTCCCTCTCTTACTCTCTCTCCCTCCTTCATCTCTTTCCCTCCCCCCCCCCCCCTCTGTCCCTCCCTCTCTCCCTCTCCCCCTTTTCTCTCAACTTCCTTTTTTCTCCCTCCCTCTCTTATACCCTACCTCCATCTTACTCTCTCTCTCCCTCCTTCTCCCTCCCCAAACAGTCTGTGACCCATAGCGCTGTGGCCATTGCGCTATGTGTAAAGCCCATAGCGCTCCAGCCAGTAGCGCATAATTTAGAACCCATAGAGCTGCAGCCGGCAGCTCTACATTTAAATTCCCACATGGAACACTGACAGCGCTGTTTAAACCTGGAGCGGAATAGGTAGGTCAAAGCTTACATAGAATAGAAACATAGAAACATAGAAAATAGGTGCAGGAGTAGGCCATTCCGCCCTTCGAGCCTGCACTGCCATTCAATATGATCATGGCTGATCGTCCAACTCAGTATCCTGTACCTGCCTTCTTTCCATACCCCCTGATCCCTTTAGCCACAAGGGCCACATCTAACTCCCTCTTAAATATAGCCAATGAACTGGCCTCAACTACCTTCTGTGGCAGAGAATTCCAGAGATTCACCACTCTCTGTGTGAAAAATGTTTTCCTCATCTCGGTCCTAAAAGATTTCCCCCTTATCCTTAAACTGTAACCCCTTGTTCTGGACTTCCCCAACATCGGGAACAATCTTCCTGCATCTAGCCTGTCCAACCCCTTAAGAATTTTGTAAGTTTCTATAAGATCCCCCCTCAATCTTCTAAATTCTAGCGAGTATAAGCCGAGTCTATCCAGTCTTTCTTCATATGAATGTCCTTGACATCCCAGGACTCAGTCTGCTGAACCTTCTCTGTATGGCAAGAATGTCTTTCCTCAGATTAGGAGACCAAAACTGTATGCAATACTCCAGGTGTGGTCTCACCAAGACCCTGTACAACTGCAGTAGAACCTCCCTGCTCCTATACTCAAATCCTTTTGCTATGAATGCTAACATACCATTCGCTTTCTTCACTGCCTGCTGCACCTGCATGTCTACTTTCAATGACTGGTGTACCATGACACCCAGGTCAGGTTGCATCTCCCCTTTTCCTAATCGGCCACCATTCAGATAATAGTCTACTTTCCATTTTTGCCATCAAAGTGGATAACCTCACATTTATCCACATTATACTGCATCTGCCATGCATTTGCCCACTCACCCAGTCTATCCAAGTCACCTTGCAGCCTCCTAGCATCCTCCTCACAGCTAACGCTGCCCCCCAGCGTTGTGTCATCCGCAAACTTGGAGATGTTGCATTCAATTCCCTCGTCCAAATCATTAATATATATTGTAAATAGCTGGGGTCCCAGCACTGAGCCTTGCGGTACCCCATTAGTCACTGCCTGCCATTGTGAAAAGAACCCGTTTACTCCTACTCTTTGCTTCCTGTCTGCCAGCCAGTTCTCTAAGTTTACTAAGTTTGCAAGTTCTCCCTTTGAACCTGTGGGTTTTCTCCAGGTGCTCCGGTTTGGTGAGGCCACATTTGCAATACTGTGTGCAGGTCTGGGTCTCACAACTGAGGAAGGATGTGCAGGATGTGCTGGCATTACAGAGGGTCTAGAGGAGGTTTACGAGAATGATCCCCGGGATGATTGGGTTAATGTTTGAGGAGCATTTGAAGACCCTGTACTCGCTGGAGTTTAGAAGGATGAGGGGAGGATTGCATTGAAACTTACCAGACAATGAAAGGTCGAGAAAAACCGGACGCGAAGAGGATATTTTCAGTAGAGGAAGGGTCTCGACTGGAAACGTCACCAATTCCTTCTCTCCAGAGATGTTGCCTGTCCTGCTGAGTTACACCAGCATTTTGTGTCTATGTGTGGCTTATACCAGCATCTGCAGTTCCTTCAAATACATATTTCCAGTCATGAACGTTGAGGCAGGGAACATTGCAACATTCAAGAAACAATTAGACAGGAACATGGATATGGCAGGCTTGGAAGGATATGGGCCAAATGCAGGCAGGTCGGACTAGTGTAGATGGGTCATGTTGGGCGGTGTGGGCAAGTTGGGCCGAAGGGCCTGTTTCAACGCTGTATGTCTCTTTGACTCTACCTGCCTATCAAGCTCCCCACTCACCTGTGTCTCACTATTACCAGCCATGCTTTGTTGTGCATCTCCCCCTTTTCCATCCGTATTCTCCCCCCCACCCCCACTAAATTAGTCTCAAGAAAGGTCTCGACCCAGTGCAATACAGTTTGGTTTACAGTTTTGTTTATTGTCATCTGAACTGAGGTACAGTGAAAAGCTATTGTTGCGTGCTAACCAGTCAGCGGAAAGACAATACATGATTACAATCGAGTGACAAGGAAATAACATTCAGCGCCAGGTAAAACCAGCAGAGTCCGATCAAGGATAGACCAAGGGTCGCCAATGAGGTAGATAGTAGTTCAGGACTGCTCTCTGGTTGTGGTAGGATGATTCAGTTGCCCGATAACAGCTGGGAAGAAACTGTCCCCGAATCTGGATATGTGCGTTTTCACACTTTTGTACCTTTTGCCTGGTTGGAGAGGTGAAGGGATAGTGGACAGGGTGTAACTCCTCTTTGATTGTGCTGCTGGCCTTGCCGAGGCAGCGTGAGGTGTAGATGGAATCAATGGAAGGGAGGTTGGTTTGTGTGATGGTCTGGGCTGCGTCCACAATTCGCTGCAATTTCTTGCGGTCTTAGATGGAGCTGTGACTCGAAGCTGTGTCGCCTTTCCGTGCTCTCCAGAGATGCTGCCAGACCCACTGTGTTTACTCCAGCACTTTGTGTCATTTTCTGATTATGCCTTATCTGTCACCGCCACGACCTTTCCCTTTAGAGAATTACAGACAGAAAAAAGGCAGAATGGTGTTGTCACAGGATGTTACTGGGGGTTTGTCAACTTAAATATGATGTGGTTGGCACCTTTCAGCATTGACTGCCCTCTCTGCTGCATCTTGTTCCAGTCCCATCTGTTTATCTGATCACTCACGCGTATTTTTGTTCACGCTACGTGTGGTCTGGGACCGCAGTGGGCGATCGAACACGACAGCATCTGCAGCCAGGGTCCAAACCACACGAGTTAAACTATCTGCAGCTCGCCTCGCTAATGGGACAAAGTTTACTTGGTGTATTTTAAAATCACTTTAATGCCCCATCCCAATCTAATCCCTGCCTGCCTATTAGAAACATAGAAACATAGAAAATAGGTGCAGGAGTAGGCCATTCTGCCCTTCGAGCCTGCACCGCCATTCAATATGATCATGGCTGATCATCCAACTCAGTATCCTGTACCTGCCTTCTCTCCATACCCCCTGATCCCTTTAGCCACAAGGGCCACATCTAACTCCCTCTTAAATATAGCCAATGAACTGTGGCCTCAACTACCTTCTGTGGCATGACCTTGAATTGGACAAAGAAAAATATTCCAAGTTACTGACCTGTACTAAGCTTGTCCTCTTGTAATACATGTAGCAAACTGTAGCTAAGATGAAGATGATTGTGGCGGCTGTAAAAAGTAAACGGCTTGAGACTCTCAGTGGCTTATAACCTGAGGAGAGATCAATATTTCAGTTGCCAATCTATTGATTTGTTGATGAACAGGAACAGGATCAGGGAGTTCAGTTCAGGTCAGTTTAGTTTATTGTCACGTGTACCGAGCTACAGTGAAAAGCTTTTTTGTTGCGTGCTATCGAGTCAGCAGAAAGACAATACATGATTACAATCAATGCGTTTATAGCATAGATTCATAATGAGGGAATAACGTTTAATGCAAGGTACATTCCGGTCATGGATTGCCTTTGGGACATCAATAATAATAATAATACATTTTATTTATGGGCGCCTTTCAAGAATCTCAAGGACACCTTACAAACATTTAGCAGGTAGAGGAAAAACATGTAAGCGGAATGAAATAAATAGTAGAGACATGACTAGTACACAAAGTAAAGACAGAATTCAATACAAAACACAATATGAGGCAATTAATGCACAGATGAAAAGGGAGGGGGACGTGGGGCTAAGGATAGGCAGAGGTGAAGAGATGGGTCTTGAGGCGGGACTGGAAGATGGTGATGGACACGGAATTGCGGATCAGTTGGGGGAGGGAGTTCCAGAGCCTGGGAGCTGCCCTGGAGAAGGCTCTGTCCCCAAAACTGTGGAGATTGGACTTGTGGATGGAGAGGAGACCGGCTGATGTGGATCTGAGGGACCGTGAGGGTTGGTAGGGGGAGAGGAGGTCAGTAAGATATGGGGGGGGGCCAGATGGTGGAGGGCTTTGTAGGTGAGGATCAGGATTTTGTAGGTGATCCGGTGGGAGATGGGAAGCCAGTGAAGTTGTTTGAGGACTGGAGAGATGTGATGCCAGGATTTGGTGTGGGTGATGAGTCGGGCGGCTGCGTTCTGGACCAATGAGGTTGATAGTAGTTCAGGACTGCTCTCTGGTTGTGGTAGGATGATTCAGTTGCCTGATAACAGCTGGGAAGAAACTGTCCCTGAATCTGGAGGTGTGCGTTTTCACACTGCTATACATTTTGCCTGAAGGGAGAGGGGAGAAGAGTGAGTGGTCGGGGTGCGACTCGTCCTTGATTATGCTGCTGGTCTTGCCGAGGCAGCGTGAGGCATAAATGAAATCGATAGAAGGGAGATTGGTTTGTGTGACGGTCTGGGCTGCGTCCACGGGTAATGCAAGAAGGAAGTACTGCCCTTCTCGACCTGAAACGCCACCCATTCATTCTCTCCAGAGATGCTGCCTGGCCCGCTGAGAAATTTCCTCCAACACTTTGTGCCTGTTTATACTACATCTATTACCTGGTTTCTTCCATCGGAAGGATTTGGGGATTTGGATAGGAACAAAATAAATAGCCATTATTTTATTTGAGAAATGTGCTTACAATGAAAAGATAAAGCCACAAACCTTCATGGGCAGGACAGAGCTGTGTTAGATCCACGCTCCGCGTCTCCTCACTAACAGGGTTCCTCACAGTGCAGTTGTACACACTGTTGTTGTTGGGTAGAGGTATGGAGAGTGCCAGCCTTCTCCCTTCGTCAGTCAGTATGTGCGACCCATCTGCCGTGACCTTGCCATCTCCTGACCACCAAGTGTAGACTGGCTCAGTGCCGTGCTCCAGTGAACACACCAAGCTAACGTTACACACACCGTCACTGAAGGCTTCACTGATATTTATTATAGGTAATGACACTCGTTCTGTTTCCAAGAAAAGCACAAATACAAGCCATGGAATAATAACAACCAGAAGCTGCTAGCCATGAGTTTCCCCACAAGAACATTAAGCGTAGAAGATTCTTTAGTTTAGTTTAGAGATACTGCATGGAAACAAGCCCTTCGGCCCACTGAGTCCTCGCCCACCAGCGATCCCCGCACACTAGCCCTATCCTACACACACTACGGACAATTTGCAAACTCTGTACAGACAAGCACCTGTAGTTTTAGTGCAAACTCCATCCCGTGAGTTTACAAAAATGAATCGTCCAGGTTACACTTTGCCACCAAAACTAGATCACAAGTAAACTCGTTATTAACAGAGAAAGTTTATTGTCTGTGGACCTATCATCTTACACAAAAGTCAGATGGATTGGAGAGACCTCCATTCAAGGACCCATCCAAATGCACCTCCATTAATATTCAAACAGCAAATACTGGGGATGGGTTCCTTAACAAGCAAGGACTCCAACCCATGTAATGTTTCAGTATTCACCCTGCCCGTATAACCCATAGACTTGGACTCACATTGAAAGCAGCTCCCCGTACATCTTTATGTTCTTAAAGGTTGTTAGAATAGAAAATGTATCATTTTTAAAATTGAAATAGATTACCATAAATCTTCAGTTCTGTCACATGTTCGTGGACAGCTAGAGTCATCCTTAAGTTCATTTCATATAGACCTTGATCATGTTTTGTTAGGTTCTGTATTTCCAGACTACAGTCCTTCAGATTTAACCTGATTCCCTGTTTGTTACATTGTATTGGATTGTTTTGAGTTTTCGTACATAATTGAATCTTTTCTGTTTTTGGTGAGCTTTGGTAATCCCAAGTGAGGATTGAAATGTTTTCTCCTGAGATACATCCTGGTAACGTGACTGACTGTCCCAGTGTCCCATTCACCAAGCGACGAGTGCCTGGTTTCCCAGCAGCCTGTCCCAGACCTGAAACACAAGGACAAGATATTAGTGCCATCAGCTCTGGGGTGTTGGTGTCCATAGTTTCCCAGCCCAGCAGTGAGTTGTCCCAACCCTAATAATAATAATAATAATAATAATAATAATAATAATAATAATAATAATAATAATAATAATAATAATAATAATCATAATCATAATCATAATAATAATAATAATAATAATAATAATAATAATAATAATAATAATAATAATAATAATAATAATAATAATAATAATACATTTTATTTATAGGGCGCCTTTCAGGACTCTCAAGGACACCTTACAGTTAAAACAAGCATGAAACAAAAGCAACATATACAGCAACGATACGTAATTCGGAGAGAGAGCAGCGACAGCCATTCGCGCCAGCGTTCACCCTCACCTCCAGCAGCCATGTTTTCCGAGCCACCTGCAACACACCAAAAATAAAACATACCATTAAAGAATTGAACATAAAACATGAAAACATCCCCCCACAATGGTTCCCACTGTGAGGGAAGGCAGCAAAGTTCAGTCATCTCCCTCCTGTTCACCCATGGTTGGGCCTATTGAGGCCTCCGCAGTCGCCGCAACAGGACCGATGGAACTCCAGCGTCGAGGGAGAACACTCTCCGCGGTTTGGAGTGTCTGCAACGGCCGCTTCCTCCCCGGAGACCGCGGCTCCCGGAGTCCGCAGGCCGCGCTGGTCGGAGCTCCGACACTGGTGATCTCGGCGATGGATCCCAGGCTCCGTGGCGTTCAGAGTCAGCACAGCCCGCAGCTGGACGCTCCGCAGACCACAGCTCCGAGATGTTAGAGTCGGCGGTCTCAGCGCCCCGGAGCTCACCGCACGGCGACTCGGGTAAGGCATTGCCGCCGCCGAAGCTGAAGTTCTGGCCCACCGGTCCAGGCAGGAAACGCCGCTCCAGGCCCGCTGCCAGGCCGCGAGGAAGGGGCGAAGATGCGGCTCAGAGGAAACCCGCAACTCCTACCAGGTAGAGACCGAGAATACAGTTTCCCCCTCCCCTCCCCCCCCCACCCCCCACACAAAAGATTACACCTCCAAAACAAAACTATTAGGACAGTAAAAACAAATTTGGATGAACAGGACAGACAGCTGCAGGCAGAGCAGCCATACTCGACGGTGCCCCCTGGACTGATGGACAAGGGCAGCAGGTCTACCCATGGCAGCACATGACATCTTCAATTTGGAGTTAGCAAGGGTCAGTCACAGGGAGATATGCAAACTCCACACAGACATCTCTGGAGGTTGTGATTGAACGCAGTCTTGATGGGTAGATGAGATTGATAAATTAAATAAATAGAATGATAGACAGGTAGACAGACAGACAGACAGACAGACAGACAGACAGACAGACAGACAGACAGACAGACAGACAGACAGACAGACAGACAGACAGACAGGCATGCAGACAGACAAGTTTATTGTCACATGTACCGAGGTACAGTGAAAAGCTTTTTGATAGATACAATACAAAACGATACAAGTTTATTTATCCCAGGAGGGAAATTAATTTGCCAACAGTCATAAAATAATTTCATAAAACATGAAAATAAAGTGACAAATGAAAGGCTTTCGGGATGTGCAAAGATTGGGGAGGGAGGGGGTCGTCAGTCTCAGTCTACCCACGACAGAAGGGGAGGAGTCGTACAGTTTGATAGCGACAGGGAAGAAGGATCTCCTGTGGCGTTCTGTGCCGCATCTTGGTGGAACCAGTCTGTTGCTGAAGGTGCTCCTCATGTTGACCAGTGTGTGACGGAGCAGGTGAGCTGTTATTGCCCAGGGTGCTCCGCAGTTTGAGGTGCATCCTACCCTCCAAGCCCACCTTCCATGAATCCAACTCCAACTCCGCCCCGACGATGGAGCCAGCCTTCCTGATGAGTTTGTTGATCCTGTTGCCATCCGCACACGGCAGCGAAGAAGATGGCACTGGCTACCACCGATTGGTAAAACATCTGCAGCATCTCACTGCAGACATTGAAGGAGCAGAGCCTTCTCAAACAGTACAGGCGGCTCTGCCCCTTCTTGTACAGTGCCTCAGCGTTCCTGGACCAATCCAGTTTACTGTTCAGGTGCACTCCCAGGTTTTTGTACTCCTTGGATAGGTAGATGGATCAAGACAGACAGACAGACAGACAGACAGACAGACAGACAGACAGACAGACAGACAGAGCTTGCAAACAGGCTACTCAGCCCACCGACTCAACCGATCATACCAGTTCTACATTATTCCACTTTCGCATCCGCTCCATACGCCCTGCGGGCAATTAACCTCCAACCCTGCACGTCTTGAGGATGTGGGAGGTGGCTGGGGCACCACATGTTTACACCAAGGGTGGTGGGTGTCTGCAATGCGCTGCCAGAAGTGGCGGGTGGAAGGCACATACGATAGTGGGGTTTAAGTGGCTTTTAGAAAGGGGCATGGTTTATGCAAAGAATGCATAGATATGGATTATGTGTGGCAGAGGAGTTGACATTAATTTGGCATCATGTTCAGCATGGATGTTGTGGGCTGAATGGCCTGTTCATGTGCTGTACTATTCTATGTAGCCACCTTCTTCCAACCTACCGCCACCCCCACCCCGAGCTCAAGGCATGGACTCACCTCCAGAGTTGCTCAACGGCAGCCAAAGTATCCCGATGAGGGAGTGAATCCCAGGGACTCTCCTGTCCATGTCTTCTCTGAAGAGCAGGTTGTTATTGAGACACAAGAGACAGCAGATACTGGAATCTGTAGAAAGAAAAAAATAACCTGTTAGAGGATCTCAGCAGTTCGTGCAGCGTTTGTGGAGGCAAAGACATGCTGGACAAGACCCGCATCGGAACTCAGAGGGCAGAGGAAAGATAGTTCATGTTCATATGTCATAGGAGCAGAATTAGGCCATTCAGCCCATCGAGTCTACTCCCCCATTCAATCTTGGCCGAACTATCTTTCCCTCTCAAGCCCGGTCTCCTGCCTTCTCCCCATAGACCCTGACACCCGCACTCTGATCCTAGACTCTCCCACTCGTGAAAACATCCTCTCCACATCCACTCTATCAAGGTCTTTCACTATCCGTTAAGTTTCAGTAATATCCCCCTCATCCTTCTAACCTGCAGCGAGTATAGGCCCAATGCCATCAAACGCTATCATATGTTGACCCATTCATCCCCGGGATCATTCTATTAAAATATCTTTTAAATGCTGTTATTTCTGAACTCAAATGTATGATTCCTTTTCATGGAATCTAACCTTTCATTTCAACCAACCAACCAACCAACAATTCATGTTTCCTGCTCCCTCAGGCATTATCTCAAGAGTCAAGAATCAAAAGCCAAGAGAGTTTTATTGTCAAATGTCCCAGATGGACCAATGAAATTCTTACTTGCAGCAGTACAACAGAATATGTAAATATAGTACACTGTAAACAATATAATAAACACACACACACACACACACACACACACACACACACACACACACACACACACACACACACACACACACACACACACACACACACACACACACACACACACACTATTATTGCATTGCTATTGTTTGTTTTTATGTACGTATGCGTATTATATGTGTGTGTGTGAATATGTGAATATGAAGGAACCGCAGGTGCTGGTTTAAACCGAATATAAACACAAAATGCTGGAGTAACTCAGCAGGACAATCTGAAGAAAGGTCTTGACCTGAAACGTCACCCATTCCTTCTTTCCAGCGATGCTGCCTGTCCCGTTGAGTTAGTCCAGTATTTTGTATCTACTTTTTCATATTCATATATAATACGCATATATGTAAATAGAAAGAAACAAAAATAATGCAATAATAACAATAATAGTTTAGTATAGTTTAGAGATACAGTGCGGAAACAGGCCCTTCGGCCCACCAAGTCCGTGCCGACCAGCGATCCCCACACATTAACACTATCCTACACACACACGGGACAATTTATAATTTTACCGAAGTCAATTGACCTACAAATCTGTATGTTTTTGGAATGTGGAAGAGAACCAGAGCGCCCGGGGAAAACCCACGCAGGTCACGGGGAGAACTACAGACAGCACCAGGTGGTCAGGATCGAACGCGGGCCTCTAGCGCTGCAAGGCAGCAACTCTACCGCTGCGCCATCGTGCCGACCTCATTAGTCAACGTTGGTCAGAGCTTATTTGGAGGCTGTTGTATTGTTTAATAGGCTAATAGGAATCTGGGAATGGAGCCCATCAAGTTAATAGTTCAACGATGTGGCAGCATAAGTTCAATGCTCGCTACAGTGGCTGTAGAATTTATACTCAAATTCAGAACTTGGAGGATCAGCAAGTGGTTTTAATAATAGGGATGGAAAACAACATCACACTCCGCTGCATATTGATGGAGCTGCTGTGGAGAGGGTCAGCAGTGTGAAGTTCTTGGGACTTCACCTGGCGGATGACCTGACCTCTACGACCAACACCACAGCAGTGATCAAAAGAGCTCAGCAGCGGCTCCACCCTCTCCGGAGACTAAGGAAAGCAGGTCTCCCTACTGCTCATCTAAGGACCTTCTACAGGGGCACCATCGAAAGCATACTGACCTACGGCATCACTTCCTGGTTTGGGAGCTGCAAGGCTTACAAACAAAATCAACTCAACAGGACAGTGAAGACAGCCAGCAGGATCATTGGTGCCCCACTCCCTTTCCTGTTGGAGATATACAAGAAGCAGAGCATCAGTAGAGCCATTTCCATCATCAAAGACCCCTACCACCCATCACACCACATCTTCTCCATTCTGCCATCTGGGAAGAGGTATAGGAGCATCAGCTGCAAAACCAGCAGGATGCTCCACAGCTTCTTCCCACAGGCAATAAGACTGGTTAACGGACTGTGTCCCCTCCCCATATATCGTTCACCAACACATTCCACCTCGTCCATACTTTGACAGCTAGGCACCTGTCAAAGCAAAGTCACTGTCGGTCGGAATGTCTGTTTTTATTCTATTGTAAATTCTAGGCCTACTTTCTGTTTTTAGACATGGTAATTTTAATTTGTTTTTAAAGCTCTATGTATGTATCCTTTTTTTTATTAACTACACTGAATGGAAACTGATCGAGTAACGTTTTTTCGTTTCCTCTGTGTATGCAAGTACTCAGTGAAAATGATATTAAATAAATACTGAATACTGAATACTGAATACTTCTCCGAAGGGCCAGATTCGGCGCTGTATCTCTAAACTGATCTAAATCTTTGAATTCAGTAAGGAGGATTGTCAATCCATCCGGATTCAGGTTTTCACAAAACGTATACATGAATTGATTATTTCCTGATAGATGCAAAACTTATGCCTTTCACCTATAACCCAAAAGATCACAATAATATCATTTCGGACCATTGTCAGTTAACTTTCACCTGAAAATTGGAAGGAATGTATAATAAAAAATCGTTTTGGAGATTCCACCCACAAATACTAACTGAGGCAAGTTGTTGTGACTTTCTGAAGCTACAGATGAAAATATTCTTTGAGACAAACGACACACGTGGTATTTCTGCAACATTATTGTGGGAAACTTTCAAGGCCTATATCAGAGGCTGTATTATTGCATACCAAGCTTTTCAAAACAAGAAAAATAGGACTGACCAATTGGAATTAGAAAAACAGATTAAACAGCTAGACTCAGAAAATGCGATTGACCCAACCACTGCAAAACATAATAATATAGCCGCATTAAAATTTAAATTAAACCAGATCCTTTCTGCAAAAATTATTAGGGTATTTCATTACACTAAGCAAAAAAAATTTGAATTTGGCGATAAACCACACAAACTACTGGCACATCAGCTCCGTATGTTAGAGAAGGATCACACTATTCAAAAAATTAGATCAGAAAAAGGAGAGCTGCTTACCCTGCCTAAAGATATTAATGAAAGATTCTTAAAATTCTATCAACACTATATTCATCAAAAACAACAGCCGATCCTGCAAAGATGAAAAGCTTTCTTGAGAATTGCAATCTCCCTCCCCATCCCTTAATGAGGAGGAACGGGATGAATTAGGTGCAGATATAACAACAAAAGACATTGTAGAGACTATTAAATAATTGAAAAGTGGGAAAATGCCGGGTCCGGATGGGTTTAGCTACATTCATTAACTATTCTGCAAAAAAGAGCAATACGTATTATTCACAATGTCAGGTATCTGGATCACACTAATCCATTATTCTTACAGTCAAAATTATTAAAATTAGCAGATGTGGTTGCATTTAAAACAGCACAGATAATGTTTAGGGCCAAAAATAAAAACTTACCTGGAAATATACAAAAATTATTCAATGAGCGAGTGGGGGGTTATAATTTAACCATATAACATATAACCATATAACAATTACAGCACGGAAACAGGCCATCTCGGCCCTACAAGTCCGTGCCGAACAACTTTTTTCCCTTAGTCCCACGTGCCTGCACTCATACCATAACCCTCCATTCCCTTCTCATCCATATGCCTATCCAATTTATTTTTAAATGATACCTACGAACCTGCCGCCACCACTTCCACTGGAAGCTCATTCCACACCGCTACCACTCTCTGAGTAAAGAAGTTCCCCCTCATGTTACCCCTAAACTTCTGTCCCTTAATTCTGAAGTCATGTCCTCTTGTTTGAATCTTCCCTATTCTCAAAGGGAAAAGCTTGATCACATCAACTCTGTCTATCCCTCTCATCATTTTAAAGACCTCTATCAAGTCCCCCCTTAACCTTCTGCGCTCCAGAGAATAAAGACCTAACTTATTCAACCTATCTCTGTAACTTAGTTGTTGAAACCCAGGCAACATTCTAGTAAATCTCCTCTGTACTCTCTCTATTTTGTTGACATCCTTCCTATAATTGGGCGACCAAAATTGTACACCATACTCCAGATTTGGTCTCACCAATGCCTTGTACAATTTTAACATTACATCCCAGCTTCTATACTCAATGCTCTGATTTATAAAGGCTAGCATACCAAAAGCTTTCTTTACCACCCTATCTATATGAGATTCCACCTTCAAGGAACTATGCACGGTTATTCCCAGATCCCTCTGTTCAACTGTATTCTTCAATTCCCTACCATTTATCATGTACGTCCTATTTCGATTTGTCCTGCCAAGGTGTAACACCTCACATTTATCAGCATTAAACTCCATCTGCCATCTTTCAGCCCATTTTTCCAAATGGCCTAAATCACTCTGTAGACTTTGGAAGTCCTCTTCATTATCCACAACACCCCCTATCTTGGTATCATCTGCATACTTACTAATCCAATTTACCACCCCTTCATCCAGATCATTGATGTACATGACAAACAACAAAGGACCCAACACAGACCCCTGAGGCACCCCACTAGTCACCTGCCTCCAACCCGACAAACAGCCATCCACCATTACCCTCTGGCTTCTCCCATTCAGCCACTGCTGAATCCATCTTGCTATTCCTGCATTTATACCCAACAGTTTAACCTTCTTAACCAACCTTCCATGAGGAACCTTGTCAAAGGCCTTACTAAAGTCCATATAGACAACATCCACTGCTTTACCCTCGTCAATTTCCCTAGTAACCTCTTCAAAAAATTCAAGAAGATTAGTCAAACATGACCTTCCAGGCACAAATCCATGTTGACTGTTCCTAATCAGACCCTGTTTATCCAGATGCTTATATATATTATCTCTAAGTATCTTTTCCATTAATTTGCCCACCACTGAAGTCAAACTAAAAGGGTCTATAATTGCTAGGTTTACTCTTAGAACCCTTTTTAAACAATGGAACAACATGCGCAGTACGCCAATCCTCGGGGACTATTCCCGTTTCTAATGACATTTGAAATATTTCTGTCATAGCCCCGGCTATTTCTACACTAACTTCCCTCAATGTCCTAGGGAATATCCTGTCAGGACCTGGAGACTTATCCACTTTTATATTTTTCAAAAGTGTCAGTACTTCCTTTACTTTGAAACTCATAGTATCCATAACTACTTTACTCGTTTCCCTTACCTCACATAATTCAATATCCTTCTCCTTGGTGAATACCGAAGAAAAGAAATTGTTCAATATCTCCCCCATCTCTTTTGGCTCTGCAGATAGCTGCCCCCTCTGTTTCTCCAATGGACCAATTTTATCCCTCGTTATCCTTTTGCTATTAATATAGCTGTAGAAACCCTTTGGATTTACTTTCACCTTACTTGCCAAAGCAACCTCATATCTTCTTTTAGCTTTTCTAATTTCTTTCTTCAAGTTCAAGTGAGTTTATTGTCATGTGTCCCTGTATAGGACAATGAAATTCTTGCTTTGCTTAAGCACACAGAAAATAGTAGGCATTTACTACAAAACAGATAAATGTGTCCATATACCATGATATAAATATATACACACATGAATAAATAAACTGGTAGTGCAAATAACAGAAAGTGGTTGCTAATAATCAGAGTTTTGTCCGAGCCAGGTTTAATAACCTGATGGCTGAGGGGAAGTAGCTATTCCTGAACTTGGTTGTTGCAGTCTTCAGGCTCCTGTACCTTCTACCTGAAGGTAGCAGGGAGATCAGTGTGTGGCCAGGATGGTGTGGGTCTTTGAGATTCTTAAGATTCTTTTTACATTCCTTATACTCCACAAGCACCTCATTTACTCCATGCTGCCTATAATTATTGTAGAACTCCCTCTTTTTCCGAACAAGGTCCAATTTCCCTTGAAAACCAGGGCTCTTTCCAATTTTTACTGTTTCCTTTCAACCGAACAGGAACATAAAGATTCTGTACTCTTAAAATTTCCCCTTTAAATGTCCACCATTTCTCTTCTGCATCTTTCCCATAAAACAAAATGTCCCAGTCCACTCCTTTTAAATCATCTCGCATCTCATCAAAGTTAGCCTTTCTCCAATCAAAAATCTCAACCCTAGGTCCAGTTCTGACCTTCTCCATAATTATATTGAAACTAATGGTATTGTGATCACTGGGCCCGAAGTGCTCCCCAACGCATACTTCCGCCACCTGTCCCATCTCATTTCCTAACAGGAGGTCCAGCACTGCCCCTCCTCTAGTAGGTACCTCTATGTATTGTTGCAAAAAACTATCCTGCACACATTTTACAAACTCCAAACCATCCAGCCCATTTACAGAATGTGTTTCCCAGTCTATGTGTGGAAAGTTGAAATCTCCCACAATCACTACCTTGTGCTTACTACTAATATCTGCTATCTCCTTACATATTTGCTCTTCCAATTCTCGTTCCCCATTTGGCGGTCTATAATACACCCCTATAAGTGTTGCTACACCTTTCCCACTTCTCAGTTCCACCCAAATAGCCTCCCTAGATGAGCCCTCCAATCTATCCTGCCAAAGCACTGCTGTAATATCTTCCCTGACTAGCAATGCAACACCTCCACCTCTTGCCCCTCCAATTCTATCACATCCTGAAGCAACGAAATCCTGGAATATTTAGTTTCCAATCACAGCCCTCCTGCAACCATGTTTCACTGATCGCCACAACATCATACTTCCAGGTGTCTATCCAGACTCTAAGCTCATCCACCTTTCTTACAATGCTCCTAGCATTAAAATATGCACATTTAAGAAACCCCCCGTCTCTTCTTCTCTGTTTATTTCCTTTTTTTTCTTTCTCCTCTTGTGTCCGAGTGCTTCCCTTTTCTGCTTCCTGCCTCCCATTCTGTCTACTAGCTTTCTCTATTTGAGTCCCTCGCCCCAACCATTCTAGTTTAAAGTCTCCCCAGTGACCTTTGCAAATTTCCCCGCCAGGATATTGGTCCCCCTCGGGTTCAAGTGCAACCCATCCTTTCTGTACAGGTCCCACCTTCCCCAAAAGAAGTCCCAATGATCCAGAAACTTGAATCCCTGCCCTCTGCACCAGTCTTTCAGCCACGCATTTATCCTCCACCTCGCTCCATTCCTACTCTCACTGTCGCGTGGTACAGGCAGTAATTCTGAGATTGTTACCTTTTTGGTCCTTTTCCTTAACTCTCCTCCCAACTCTCTAAATCCTCCCTTCAGGACCTCTTCACTTTTTTTACCTATGTCATTTGTACCAATATGTACCACGACCTCAGGCTCCTCTCCCTCTGATTTCAGGATATCTTGGATGCGTTGAGACACGTCCGAGACCTTGGCACCAGGGAGGCAGACCACCATCCTGGTCTCCCGACTGCGTCCACAGAAACGCCTATCCGACCCCCTAACAATAGAGTCCCCAATTACTATCGCCCTCTTCTTTTTTTCCCTACCTTTCGGAGCAACAGGGCCGGTCTCTGTGCTGGAGGCCCGTCCGCTGTTGCTACCCCCGGGTAGGCTGTCATCCTCATCCGTACTCAAACAGGAGTACTTATTTGCAAGGTGTACCGACATTGGAGTACTCCCTCATTCCTGCCTCTGCCCCTTCCCCTTCCTTAGCGTGACCCACATGTCTCTCTCCCGTGGTTTTGGAGTGACCACCTCCCTATAACTCCCCTCTATGACCTCGTCACTCTCCCTGACCAGACAGAGGTCATCGAGCTGCTGCTCCAGGAACCTAATACGGTCCCTTAGGAGCCCCATCTCTCTGCACCTGGTGCAGATGTGGACGTCTGGAGGGCCATCCACCACCATGAACTCCCACATCTGACATCCAGAACAGTACACTGCTCTGACTGTCATTCTCTCGCCTTACCCTGGATCCGATACCAGTATAATCCAATAGAAACCGCTGGCAGAAATCAGCAGGTATCTGACACAAACAGCTGCTCCCTCTTGCCCTTTAAACTGCACCTTTATTATATAATCAAAAAGCACTGTACCTTTAGCCCACTGTACCTTTACTAAAGCACTGTACCTTTAGCCCACTGTACCCTTAGCCCACTGTACCTTTAGCCCACTGTACCCTTAGCTCACTGTACCTTTACTAAAGCACTGTACCTTTAGCCCACTGTACCTTTAGCCCACTGTACCCTTAGCTCACTGTACCTTTAGCCCACTGTACCTTTAGCCCACTGTACCCTTAGCTCACTGTACCTTTAGCCCACTGTACCTTTAGCCCACTGTACCCTTAGCTCACTGTACCTTTAGCCCACTGTACCCACTGTACCCTTAGCTCACTGTATCTTTACTAAACCACTGTACCCTTAGCCAGAAAGCAGAAATGCTAACCTGAGGTTGCGCCCAATCAGTTGCTTCCTCTAGTCTGCTTCCACCAATCAGCGGCTTCCACCAGAAACCCTCCCTATGGAGTGTGGAACGTTACGGGATTTGGTAAAAAAGCCCTGACCCTCCTCCACTGTCTCCAACGGTCCCGGGCCTTAAGAAGAATATTTAATTTTAAGGTTCAAAGAGTCTGCATGACCAGAAAAACTTTTTGTATTTCGGTCTGTGGAGTGGGATTGTGGAACAGTTTGAATGTGGAGTTAAAGCAATGTCCAAACATGAACCAGTTCAAAATGACATACAAAAAACTTTTTTACACAAGGTACAGGGATGAAGGGGTGGGTTGACAAACAGGGGTTAGTGTTTGTTTATTATTTTGTTTATTATTTATTTATGTTTTTTGGTTACTTCATACATATTGCTTGTAAGTGTATATCAGTTGTATGTATATATATGTTTGTATGCATCTCTAAAAATTGTCTGGGGTATTATTATTATTAACTAATTAATTATTAAATATGGAAGAAGGGTTTAGGGAGAAGGGGTGAGATTAAATAAGTTATTCTTCTTCTCACTCCTTTTCGAGCTTGTAAAGAAAAAGTGTTGGACATTTAAATTTTGCTTTATGCTTTTCATTGCTTTGCAAATATTGCCTGGAATGTCCAATTGTTTGACTATTTCGATTTTGTTGTTGTTATTTATTCCTATTTATGTCTTTACTTGTTCGGAACAAATAAACAAATAAATAAATAAATAAATAAATATTCAAGCATTTAAAGAACGGACTTTACCACAAACTCTTGCCGAATCAACTATTACATTGATTCCAAAAAAAGATAAAAACCTTGAGGAGCCTGGATCATAAAGGGCAATAGCCCTTTTATATACAGACCAGGAGGTATTAGCTAAGACTTTGGCACACAGATTAAGCTTGGTTATTAGTAAACTAATACATCCAGACCAAACTGGGGTTTTTTTTTAAAAATATATTTTTATTTATTATAAGTACAGTAAGTTACAGTAGTACAAGCCACATATATCTTATTACATTTATTGTACCCCTTCATTTTTTAAGCTTTAAGGAAAGATAGAAATAAAGAAAGTAAAGCAAGAGAGATAGTCATGTTAGTGTGAAAGAGTGATCAAAAAGAAAAACCCATTAAATAAAGAATTAGAGAAGAAAGTTAAGAAATAGGCCATAGAAAAGAAAAAAAGAAATAGAAATACAAGCTCTGTTATGAAAACCGCGCAAAAGGGATATACCAACATCATATTTTTCATCCCCCCTTACCAGAACCTGATACCATTTCTTTTTTAAAGTATTGTTGCACCTTATACTTGTAATAAGTCGATAAATGCAGACCACGTCTTTTGGAAGTGGTCTGATTTGCCTGCAAGGTGGAGTCTCATATCTTCCAGGTGTAAACTGGGTTTATACCTAATCGACATTCGTTTTTATAATTTGAGACGTTTGTTTGATATAATATATTCGCATAATAATAATAATAATAATAAATTTTATTTATGGGCACCTTTCAAGAGTCTCAAGGACACCTTACAAAAATTTAGCAGGTAGAGGAAAAACCTGGCACTTAACTCCAAGAAGACCAAGGAGCTCATTGTAGACTTCAGGAAGTCCAGGGGCGGCATGCACACCCCCATCCACATTAACGGGACGGAGGTGGAACGTGTTTCTAGCTTCAGGTTCCTGGGAGTCAACATCTCCGATGACCTCTCTTGGACCCACAATACCTCAACTCTGATCAAGAAGGCTCACCAGCGTCTCTTCTTCCTGAGGAGACTGAAGAAGGTCCATCTGTCTCCTCAGATCCTGGTGAACTTCTACCGCTGCACCATCGAGAGCATCCTTACCAACTGCATCACAGTATGGTATGGCAACTGCTCTGTCTCCGACCGGAAGGCATTGCAGAGGGTGGTGAAAATTGCCCCACGCATCACCAGTTCCTCGCTCCCCTCCATTGAGTCTGTCCAAAGCAAGCGTTGTCTGCGGAGGGCGCTCAGCATCGCCAAGGACTGATCTCACCCCAACCATGGACTGTTTACCCTCCTACCATCCGGGAGGCGCTACAGGTCTCTCCGTTGCCGAACCAGCAGGTCCAGGAACAGCTTCTTCCCGGCGGCTGTCACTCTACTCAACAACGTACCTCGGTGACTGCCAATCACCCCCCCACCCCCCGGACACTTATTATCACTTATTATTATTTATTCAAATCATTTGCTATGTCGCTCTTCCAGGGAGATGCTAAATGCATTTCGTTGTCTCTGTACTGTACACTGACAATGACAATTAAAATTGAATCTGAATCTGAATCTGAATCTGAATGTAAGGGGAATGAAATAAATAGTAGAGACATGACTAGTACACATAGTACACTAGTACACATAGAACGACAATCGAGGATCTAACAACTATTTCTCTAGATGCAGAAAAAGCTTTCGACCAAGTGGAATGGGCTTATCTTTTCACAGTGTTGGAAAAATTCCAATTAGAAGAAAACTTCATTTCATGGGTGAAGCTGTTATATACTAATCCGACAGCCAGGATAATGCTTTCACCTAAATTTCACTTATCCACGGGTAACATTCAAGGATGCGCCCTTTCACCACTGTTATTTGCTTTAGCCATAGAACCCCTTGCTGAGAGTATTAGGGCATTCACGGATATAATACTAAATATACCACTAATAAGATTTTGTTATATGCAGACGATGTACTTTTATACATTACTAATTCCCAAATTAGTATCCCAAACGTACTAAACACTATGGAACAATTTGGTTCCTTCTCAGGGTACAGAATAAACTGGAATAAAGGTGAAATGTTGCCAATAAAAGCTCAAGACCCTTCTCAACTCCAAAAATTTCCTTTCAGAATTGTCACCGAAAAGTTTAGATATCTCGGAGTTTACGTGACTAGAAAACACCCCTCTCTATTTAAAACAAACTTCCCACCACTAATTACTAAACTAAATGCCTACATTCAATTTTGGAAAACACTTCCTATCTCCATTATAGGGTAGAGTAAATGCCATAAAGATGATCTTCCTTCCGCAACTCCAATATTTATTTCAATCAATACCGATACATCTCTCTAAAAGTTGGTTTTAAATTGATTCTACTATCACAAATTTTATTTTCGATTACAAAACCCATAGAATACACAAAAGACATTTGTGCAAATCTAAAGAAAATGGAGGATTAGCTCTTCCTAATTTTCTTTTTTACTACTGGGTGACTAACATAAAAAATAAAACCATCTGGTTGGACGATACATGTCAACAGGTAAATTGGTTAAAAATGGAGAGGGAAGATTGTTTGCCTTTTAATATAGGCTCGATTCTCCTATCTCCAATACATTTGAATACATGAGCAAAATCCGATAATACACAGTACTCGACGTATCTGGAAACAGTTGAAATTAAGTCTTAAACTGAGAAACTTGTTGCTCCTTCTGCCTATCCTTCTGCCTATTGCAAACAATCCCTCGTTCCCGATGTTGGGGAAGTCCAGGACAAGGGGTCACAGCTTAAGGATAAGGGGGAAATCCTTTAAAACTGAGATGAGAAAAACTTTTTTCACACAGAGAGTGGTGAATCTCTGGAACTCTCTGCCAGAGGGTAGTTGAGGCCAGTTCATTGGCTATATTTAAGAGGGAGTTAGATGTGGCCCTTGTGGCTAAAGGGATCAGGGGGTATGGAGAGAAGGCAGGTATGGGATACTGAGTTGGATGATCAGCCATGATCATATTGAATGGCGGTGCAGGCTCGAAGGGCCGAATGGCCTACTCCTGCACCTAATTTCTATGTTCTATGTTTCTATGTTTAAACCGTCTACTTTAGATATGGTGTTTGTTCAATGGAAAAAACTGGGAATTAACACTGCGGGAGACCTCTATAAGAAGGGGACTCTCTCTTCTTTTCAAGAACTACAGGAGAAATACCACTTGAACGCAAACAATCTTTTTAGATACCTTCAAATCCGAGATTATGTGAAAACATACGCACAAGATTGTCCTTTTATGGGTCCAGATATATTAGACGATAGTTTGAATAGACATGCCGATACAAATAAGTTGATATCTTACATTTATAACACTCTATTAAATGTTGATACCCCACCTTCTGAGATTTAGAGGCGAGCATGGGAAGACGAGTTGGGTTTACCTATTTCAAAAGATATATGGGAGGAAAGCCTACGATACATACATTACTGTTCTTTAAATGCCAGGCATTGCCTGATACAATTCAAAATATTGCATAGGTTATACTATTCAAAGGCCAAATTGAAAAAGATTTCTCCAACTGTCTCCCCTATCTGCGATAAATGTCGCCTCCAAGAAGCTACCTTAACCCATTCCTTTGCATCCTGTATAAAAATACAAAATTTCTGGATGGGAATATTCGATATCATTTCTAAAACACATAAAATTAAACTGGAGTCAGATGCAAAACTAATAATTTTAGGAATGTCAGAGGGCTGCTCTAAGATAATGATATTCCAAAGACGTTTCCTTGACTATGACTTAATAACTGCGAAAAAACTAATACTCAAATTCTGGAAAAAGACAACAGTTCCCACAGTGAAGATGTGGATCACGGAAATGACCGAGACACTACATTTACAAAAAATAAGGCTTGTTTTGGCTGATAAATCAGATCAATTCTCCAAAACATGGTCGCCTTTCACTGAATTTCTTCAACAATAGAATGGTTGAAGACAAATTTTAAACCGATGGGTGAGCGGGGGGGAAGGGAAGGATAGTGGGACATATCTCCGTTTTTTTTCCTTTTATTTTTATTTTTCCTCTCACTTCTTTGGCAGTTCAGGGGTCTTTTCCTCTCTCTTTTTTGTAACTTTCTTCTTTTTCTTCATTCTTTCCTTTTTACTTTTTTTCTCCGATTCATTTATCAGCTTATAAAATGTTAAAACTGAAGCTGTACAAAATGTGTATAATTGTCACGCCGATTGCTTTATTCTTGTACAATTGCTTCTAATAAAATAAACATTTAAAAAAAACGTTGAATTCCAATAACCAGGAGTGTGTTAGTACCTGTCACTGTATTCACCAACATCAAGGAATGATGTGTGTCTAACAAAAAAAACACGAATATAAACGGCTTAGTTTAGATTAGTTTAGTGATACAACGCAGAAACTGGCCCTTCGGACCACCGAGCCCGCACCAACCAGCGATCCTCGCACATTTACACTATCCTAAACATACCAGGGACAATTTACACTTATGCCAACCCAATTCACGTACAAACCTGCATGTGGGAGTAAATTGAAGATCTCGGAGAAAACCCACGCATGTCACGGGGAGAACGTACAAACTCCAGACAGCACCCGAGGTCAGGATCAAACCCAGGTCTCTGCCGCTGCAACTCAACCGCTGCGCTGGACAAGGTTAACAGAGACAGTTGTATGTGTTCCGTCTCTAATTGGAGGTGCGATGTGGGTGGGGAAAGGAGCACGGTCCATTTAAATTTAAATTCACACCCATGCCCCGACGTCAAAATTATTTATATTGTATATCTGTCGGCCACTGGACAAGAATATCAAGAGAGAGATCCACCAGATAAACTCATCTTAATGCCAGGAAAAGTGAGCCTGAATTGGCATTGGGTTTGGACAGCAGAACATGCCTCCCGTGTATCTTGTAAGTGCCATGACGGATGGTGGGCAGAAGATTTTTTGTTTATTTTTGGAGAAGGTGAGATATAGGCTGACGTTCGGGTGGGGGGGAGGGGGGGGGGATTATTTAATAGGAACCTGGGGTGCAACTATTAACGCAAAGTGTGGTAGGTGTATGGAATGAGCTTCCAGACGAGATAGGTATCATTCCAACGTTTAAGAAAAATTAGATAGGTTCAGAGGGACATGGGTCAAACGCAAGCAGGTGAGACTGGTGTAGATAGAAACATAGAAACATAGAAAATAGATGCAGGAGTAGGCCATTCGGCCCCTCGAGCCTGCACCGCCATTCAATATGATCATGGCTGATCATCCAACTCAGTATCCCATCCCTGCCTTCTCTCCATACCCCCTGATCACTTTAGCCACAAGGGCCACATCTAACTCCCTCTTAAATATAGCCAATGAACTGGCCTCAACTACCTTCTGCGGCAGAGAATTCCACAGATTCACCACTCTCAGTGTGAAAAATGTTTTTCTCATCTCGGTCCTAAAGGATTTCCTCTTTATCCTCCCCTTGTCCTGGACTTCCCCAACATCGGGAACAATCTTCCTGCATCTAGCCTGTCCAACCCCTTAAGAATTTTGTAAATTTCTATAAGTTGGTCGGCGTCAAGTACAAAACCTGCACATATTTTTAAAATATGAGAAAAACCTCAAATTTTCCGAGTAGTAATTGTCCAATCAATGCACGTTTTACATTGGGGTTTATTAAACGTTGGGATAGTCCCAGCCTCAACTGCCTCCTCTGGCAGCTTGTTCCATACACCCACCATCCTTTGTGTGAAAAAGTTACCCCTCAGATTCCTATTAAACCTTTTCCCCTTCACCTTAAACCTATGTCCTCTGGTCCTCGATTCCCCTACTCTGGGCAAGAGACTCTGTACATCTACCCGATCTATTCCTCTCATGATTTTACACACATCAATAAGATCACCCCTCATATTCCTGCTCTCCAAGGAATAGAGACCCAGATGAGGAGGTATTTCTTTCATCAGGGGGTGGTGAATCTGTGGAATTCTTTGCCACAGAAGGCTGTGGAGGCCAAGTCAATTGATATTTTTTAAGGCAGAGATTCTTGACTAGTACGGGTGTCAGGGTTTATGGGGAGAAGGCAGGAGAATTGTATTAGGAGGGAGAGATAGTTTGAGTGGCGAAGTAGACCTGATGGGCTGAATGGCCTTATTCTGTTTCTATCACATGACATTATGACCTTGTCAACAGGTATTAGAATCCCGTCCTAACCCATCCCGACCCGACTCAATTCCTCTTGTTTAAATGCAACCTGCGTTGGTAAGCCTTGCATTCCCTGTGTCAACGTCACTCCCCCACCCTGCTTCTCTTGCTAATTTCACCGTCTGTATTCCTTCGCTATCACCTCGTCCCCAGCCAACAATGGACCATTGTGGGCTCCACCTTTCCCGAGTGATCTATGCCGGCACTGCTTTGTTCTATACCTTCCCATACCTCAATGTCCCGGAGGTTGCAGGTGGTTGCCGGAGGTTGCAGGTAGTGGAAGCAGGTAGGGAGACTGACAAAAACCTCCGGGAACCGCACGGAAACCTTGGGTGGGGGGGGGGGGGGGGGGGGGGGGGGGGGGGCGCAAAGTCTCCAGAGGTTTCCGTTCAGGTTTCCTAAGTGGGACAGGGACATAAGGCAGCAACTCTACCGCTGCACCTCATCTATCCATGTTCTCCAGCGATGCTGCCTGACCAGTTGAGGTACTCCAGCACTTTGTGTTCTCATTATCATCTTCTCGTTTCGGGAAACTCCCGCGCCCCAGAGATTGGGGGCGCGTAGAGCGACTAATTGATTCCATCACCCCACGGGCCAGCAACGGCCCTGTGGGCTAAATGGCCGCCTGCACGGCTGCAGTAAGTTTGGGGAGGAAACAACAGATGTCTCACATTCAGGCCGATGCCGTGTGACACTGGGCTTGGAGGTGTATGGGGGAGGTGCGGGCGCCGGCAGGTCGCCCACTCTCACAGGCATTTCACCTCTGACCAAGTCACCAACTTGCATTAAGCTGAGCCCGTGGGCTGTCTGTGGGTAGATGACCTATCTTTGACTCTCTAGTTGTGAGTCTCGCTGGCAAGTGTGCAGGTCTCATGCAGGTGTGCAGGTCTCATGCTCTCGCTGCGGTTTCGTGAGACAAAGTGTAGCCTTCACCCACCGTCCTCGCTACTAAATCGTGTCCATCGCTCTACATTCGATCAGACCTAATCGAAGTATGCAACATTGTGATAGGCATAGGTGGACAGTCAGAACCATTTTTGTCAAAGACTATAGGGCCCAGCTTTTCATTCAGAGGAGCAAAGTTCTAAGGAGTTTGTCAAAGAGTCATAGTCACCCAGTGGGGAAACAAGCCCTTCGGCCCAACTTGCCCATACGAGCCAATATGTCCTACCTGCCTGCGTTTGGCCCATATCCCTTTAAACCTATCCTATCACGTACCTGTCCAAATGTTTCTTAAACGTTGCGATAGTCCCAACCTCAACTACCTCCTCCGGCAGCTTGTTCCATACATCCACCATCCTTTGTGTGAAAAAGATACCCCCCAGATTCCTATTGCATCCTTTCCCCGTGTCGAGTCTACACCGACCAGCGATCACTAGTTCTGGGTCTGTGAGGCAGCAACTCTACCGATACGCCACGGAGTTAATTTTCCAGTAGGGCCCCCCAGCCGCTCACAATACTCTGGGCATGTTTCACACATATGAACCATAGCTAACGGTCAACAGACCAAATGTAGAGGTTTATCGGCAACTCTTTCTGACAGACGGTGACAGCGGAGCGAATTGCCCCCTCGGTCTCTGGAAGTGACATTTTGATCGCCGCCGCGCTTGGACTTGTGTTCGAGATCGCCGCGTTGTCCTGTCTATACCTGGTTAAAAATCGGATCGGTGAGTGACAGAGCGCCTTCCAGATGTGTTCTTCAGATATCAGGCAAGGGGGCGGTCAAAGGATTACTCGAGGATTAGTAACTAGCCGGGGTTTTCAGATGCCAGCGCACCGTGCGAGTTGAGTTCTCTCAAGAATATTCCCTGGAACACCGGAGTTTGAGGGGAGACTTGATAGAAGTGGAAACAGGCCTTTCGGCCCAACTTGTCCACACCGGCCAACATGCCCCATCTACACTAGTCCCATCTGCTCGCGTTTGATCCACATCCCTCCACACCTGTCAAATCCAATTACCTGTCTAACTGTTTCTTAAACGTTGAGATAGTCCCTGCCTCAACTACCACCTCTGGCAGCTTTTTTCCAAACATTTACCACCCTTAATGTGATAAAGTTACCCCTCAGATTTTTATTAAATCTTTCCCCCCTTCTCCTTAGACCTGTGTCCTCTGGTCCTCGATTCCCCTACTCTGGGCAAGCGACTCTGCATCGACCCGATCTATTACTCTCATGATTTTATACACCTCTATAAGATCACCCCACATCCTCCTGTGCTCCAAGGAATAGAGACCCAGCCTGCTCAGCCTCTCCCCGTAGCTCACACCCTCTAGTCCTGGCAACATCCTTGTAAATCTTCTCTGTGCCTTTTCTAGATTGACAATATATTTTGTATAACACGGTGGCCAGAACTGAACGCGATACTCTAAATGCGGCCTCACCAACGTCTTATACAAACCCCCGCTACGGGTGCTGTCTGTACGGAGTTTGTACCTTCTCCCCGTGGCCGCGTGGGTTTCCTCCCACACTCAGAAGACGTACAGGTTTGTAGGTTAACTGGCTTGGTATAAATGCAAATTGCCCCGCGTGTGCGGGGATCGCTGGTCGGTGCAGACTCGGAGGGCCTCTTTCCGCGCTGTACCTCCAAAGGTACGATCGCAAAGTTTAAGGAACATTTTAAGAAACATTTAGACATGTACATGGATAGGATTGGTTTAGAGGGACATGAAATGTTGGAGTAACTCAGTGAGTAACAGGCAGCAGCTCTGGATAGAAGGGATGGGTGATGTTTCTGGTCGAGACCCTTCTTCAGACTGAGTATAGGGGGCAAACGCATGAATGTGTGTCTAGTGTAGATGGGGCATGTTGATCTGTGTGGGCAAGTTGGGAATGAACGGCCTGTTTCCATGCTGTATGACTCGTGTCCCAAATAACATTCTGAATTATCGGGATTTTAACTGTTTAAATGAAATCTACCATCCTGCCCCGCACAACCCCCTGCCTGCTTAAATTTGACTCTAATTGCCAGTATTTCATCTAAAACGAATGGGGCGTCTAATCGCTATTTAATTACCACATAATTTTCTCTGATTACATGCAGACTTGCTTCACGAATCGCAGTCTGAATTTTATTTCATTGGAAATTTAGTTTAGAGATATAACGCGAACACATGCCCTTCGGCCCACTGAGTCCGCGCCGACAAGCGATCCTTCGTACACTAGCATCATCCAACGCACTAGGGGTAAGTTACAATTATTCCAAGCCAATTATCCAACAACCCTTCCAGTGTTTGGAGTGTGGAAGGAAACTGGAACGCCCGGAGAAAACCCACGCAGCTCACGGGGAGAACTTACAAACTCCATACAAACAGCACCCGTAGTCAGGATCGAACCCGCGTGTCTGGCGCTGTCAGCAGCAAATCTACCGCTGAGCAACCGTGCTGCCCTGATATATGAATGTCCAGCATGGTTAATTTTAAATAGTTCACTTGTGTTTCAGTTCCATTCCGATAGTGTGCAAAATTAGAGCACATGGTAATTGGGAGTAGGGTATTGACATGGATAGAGGGCTGGTTGGTAGACGGGAAGCAGAGAGTAAGAAATAACGGGTCCCCACTCTGCCAATGTGACCGCGTTTTCCCCGAGATCTTCGGTTTCCTCCCACACTCCATAGACGTCCAGGTTTATAGGTTAATTAGCTTGGTATAAGTGTAAATTGTCACTATTGTGTGCAGGATAGTGTTGGTGTGCGGGGATTGCTGGTTGGTGCTAAATCGGTGGGGGAAAGGGCCTGTTTCGGCACAGTATCTCTAAAAAAACCCCGTCAAATTACTTGTAGCTTGCATAGTGTCCCTCCGAATCAATAATGGTTTGGCCCCATAATAAGAAGGTAGAGGCATTGTCCTTTTAGGAAAGATAATGTGGGTTGGTACGAAAGATTATAGAGGTCTCCGGACATGGTGGAAAGCATCTTGTCCGGGAACATTACCATCTGGTTTGGGAATTGCTCTGCCAAGGACAAGAAGGCTCTGCAGAGAGTAGTGCGTTCGGCCGAACGCACTATGGGAACTTCACTTGCCCCCCTGCAGGAACTATACATCAGGAGGTGTAACTCCAGAGCCAACAATATCATGAGAGACCCCTTCCACCCCTGCAACGGACTATTCCAGCTGCTACGGTCAGGCAAACGCCTCCGTTGCCATGCGGTGAGAACGGAGAGGTTGAGAAGGAGTTTCTTCCCAGAGGCCATTCGGACTGTAAACGCCTATCTCACCAGGGACTGACTCTACTGAACGTTTTTCCTTCCATTATTTATTATGTAAAAGAATATGTGTGTTATGATTGTGTTTATAATTTGTTTGTTTGTTTGTCTTTTGCACAAAAGTCCGCGAGCATTGCCATTTTCATTTCACTGCACATCTCGTATGTGTATGTGACAAATAAACTTGACTTGACTTGACTTGACTTGACATGCTGCCCGACATGCTGAGTTACTCCAACTTTTTGCGCCGACCTTCGGGTTAAACCAGCATCTGCAGTTCCTTCCTACACCAAGTACAGAAGGTCAGAATGAAAAGTAGATCATTGGAGCTAAGGAACATTCGCTCTGCAAGCTGCGGCCCCTAGATGCTGCTGCACTCGCTGAGTTTCTCCAGCACTTTTGTCTAGCTGCGCACGATGCCGCCCTCTTGCACAGAGCTGGAAACGTTTACTCAATAGAGTCTCATCGATTTCGATGGCCATTTCCATCATACTACATAGAGCTGGTTAGGCTGCAAATGACTAATTATTTAAACCAAGTGGCTGCACCACGTATGCATAGGAAGAGCGGCGAGGTTTCTAAAACCCGAAAACGATTGAAATCTCCGTGTGGTTAACACCATCCCCTGGTGGAGCTCCAGTCTTCATGAAAGAAAAGTACTTGGCACAAGCATATGAAAGGTTCAACATAGACCACTAGAACTAAATATTTGCAGATATAGCTCAAATTTATGCTTTTTTAACTTTCCCCCTCACCCCCCCCCCCCCCCCCCAATTTATTTTAAAACAAAAAAAACTTTTTTTTAAGCAGCTTTTTATGAAGCTTCTACATAGGTATTAATTCTACGTGACAAATCCTTTCCTCTTACACACCCTTAAGTCAGTACCAACCAAAGATACTGAAACGCCACCTATTCCTTTTCTCCGGAGATGCTGCCTGATCCGCTGAGTTACTCCGCCTTTTTGTGTCTACCTTTTGTATTTGGTTTTGTTTCAGCGCTCCTGTTTCTTTACCCCCCCCCCCCCCCCCCCCCCCCCCCCCCCCCCCCCCCCCCGCCTCCCCCCCCCCCCCCCACCCCCCACCCACCTGATTCCCATTTCACTGAAATGTGTGAGTCTGTAGGGTAATTGTCGGCTCTAAGTTACTGTAGAGTTTGAATGATAGGAGGTGCAGAATAAAGTGGGGTTAATGTAGAATTTATTTAAAGTCCGGATTCTGAGTTAAAGGACGTAACTGTGCTGAATAACTCTGTGCACAAGTCTTGGAGAAAAGCCTGAATGCTAGTAACCTATTCTCCGTTACCTGCTCTCTTCCTCCTGATTCCTGTCTGGGGAGGTTTTAGTTTACTCTCTTCTATCATTAGCTAATTTTACTTGCATTCAGTCCCACGGATTGCTAATGTTATGAACAAACCTGGAACACTTTTCATGAAGAAAATAATTCATTCCTTGGTGCAGATTGAGTATAAATTAATTGGGGGTAGGTGGGTGGGTGTGGGGCAGAGGAGAGAGGGGAGTTGTAGAGGTGAAAGGGGAGGGGGTTGTTAGAGGTTCTATAAAATTGGAGAGTTCAGTGTTCATACCAAACCAAACCACTTGACACGCATGGTCACTATTAGTTTAGTTCAGTTTAGGAATGTAACGCAGAAACAGGCCCTTCGGCCCACTGAGTCCGCATCGATCAGCGATCTCCGCACATTAACACTCTCCTACACACACACACACACACACACACACACACACACGAGGGACAATTTACACTTATTCCAATCCAATTAACCTGCAAACCAGTACGTTTTTGGAGAATGGGAGGAAACCAAAGGTCGCGGAGAAACCCCACGCGAACACGGGGAGAATGTACAAAGTCTGTACAGACACCACCCGTAGTCGGGATGGAACCCGGATCTTCGGCTGTTTGTGTACTTGGTTTGATAATAATGTTGACAGTACAAATGAAATGCAAATCTAGTCAAATTAACGTGGCTAACTGAATTGTCGCATTTGCTTGGCAGTAAAAAGCAGATGTTGTAAATCACACAATATAACAGATAATGTATTGCAGAACGGCTGCCTCACAGCGTCAGAGACCCGGGTTTGACCTGACCACGGGTGCTGTCTGTATGCTGTCTGTATGTTCTCCATGTGACCGCGTGGGTTTTCTCTGGGTGCTCCAGTTTCACCCATATTCCAAATACGTGCAGGTTTGTATGTTAATTGGCTTCTGTAAATTGCCCCGTGTGTGTGGGACATAGAACCAGTGCAAGGGCGATCGATGCACTCATTGGGCCGAAGAACCTGTTTCCATGATGTATCTCTGAACAAAAATGAACTATTCAGCAGGTCAGGCAGCATCGGTGGGGACAGATAGTACAGAGAACAATGCAGCACAGGAACAGGCCCTTCAGCCCACAGTGTCCATGTCTAACATGATGCCAAGTTACAGGGTCTTGGTGAGACCATACCTGGAGTATTGCGTACAGTTTTGGTCTCCAAATCTGAGGAAGGACATTATTGCCATAGAGGGAGTGCAGAGAAGGTTCACCAGACTGATTCCTGGGATGTCAGGACTGTCTTATGAAGAAAGACTGGATAGACTTGGTTTATACTCTCTAGAATTTAGGAGATTGAGAGGGGATCTTATAGAAACTCACAAAATTCTTAAGGGGTTGGACAGGCTAGATGCAGGAAGATTGCTCCCGATGTTGGGGAAGTCCAGGACAAGGGGTCACAGTTTAAGGATAAGGGGGAAATCCTTTAAAACCGAGATGAGAAGATCTTTTTTCACACAGAGAGTGGTGAATCTCTGGAACTCCCTGCCACAGAGGGTAGTCGAGGCCAGTTCATTGGCTATATTTAAGAGGGAGTTAGATGTGGCCCTTGTGGCTAAGGGGATCAGAGGGTATGGAGAGAAGGCAGGTACGGGATACTGAGTTGGATGATCAGCCATGATCATATTGAATGTTGGTGCAGGCTCGAAGGGCCGACTGGCCTACTCCTGCACCTAATTTCTATGTTTCTATGTTTCTATGTGGCCCTTGTGGCTAAGGGGATCAGAGGGTATGGAGAAAAGGCAGGTACGGGATACTGAGTTGGATGATCAGCCATGATCATATTGAATGGCGGTGCAGGCTCGAAGGGCCGAATGGCCTACTCCTGCACCTAATTTCTATGTTCTATGTTTCTATGTTTAAACCGTCTACTTTAGATATGGTGTTTGTTCAATGGAAAAAACTGGGAATTAACACTGCGGGAGACCTCTATAAGAAGGGGACTCTCTCTTCTTTTCAAGAACTACAGGAGAAATACCACTTGAACGCAAACAATCTTTTTAGATACCTTCAAATCCGAGATTATGTGAAAACGTACACACAAGATTGTCCTTTTATGGGTCCAGATATATTAGATGATAGTTTGAATAGACATGCCGATACAAATAAGTTGATATCTTACATTTATAACACTCTATTAAATGTTGATACCCCACCTTCTGAGATTTATAGGCAAGCATGGGAAGACGAGTTGGGTTTACCTATTTCAAAAGATATATGGGAGGAAAGCCTACGATACATACATTACTGTTCTTTAAATGCCAGGCATTGCCTGATGCAATTCAAAATATTGTATACGTTATACTATTCAAAGGCCAAATTGAAAAAGATTTTTCCAACTGTCTCCCCTATCTGCGATAAATGTCACCTCCAAGAAGCTACCTTAACCCATTCCTTTGCATCCTGTATAAAAATACAAAATTTCTGGATGGGAATATTCGATATCATTTCTAAAACACATAAAATTAAACTGGAGTCAGATGCAAAACTAATAATTTTAGGAATGTCAGAGGGCTGCTCTAAGATAATGATATTCCAAAGACGTTTCCTTGACTATGACTTAATAACTGCGAAAAAACTAATACTCAAATTCTGGAAAAAGACAACAGTTCCCACAGTGAAGATGTGGATCACGGAAATGACCGAGACACTACATTTACAAAAAATAAGACTTGTTTTGGCTGATAAATCAGATCAATTCTCCAAAACATGGTCTCCTTTCACTGAATTTCTTCAACAATAGAATGGTTGAAGACACATTTTAAACCGATGGGTGAGCGGGGGGAAGGGAAGGATAGTGGGACATATCTCCGTTTTTTTTCCTTTTATTTTTATTTTTCCTCTCACTTCTTTGGCAGTTCAGGGGTCTTTTCCTCTCTCTTTTTTGTAACTTTCTTCTTTTTCTTCATTCTTTCCTTTTTACTTTTTTTCTCCGATTCATTTATCAGCTTATAAAATGTTAAAACTGAAGCTGTACAAAATTTGTATAATTGTCATGCCGATTGCTTTATTCTTGTACAATGGCTTCTAATAAAATAAACATTAAAAAATATATATTTGAATTCCAATAACCAGTACCTGTCACTGTATTCACCAATATCAAGGAATGATGTGTGTCTAACAAAAAAAACACGAATATAAACGGCTTAGTTTAGATTAGTTTAGTGATACAACGCAGAAACTGGCCCTTCGGCCCACCCAGCCCGCACCAACCAGCGATCCTCGCACATTTACACTATCCTAAACATACCAGGGACAATTTACACTTATGCCAACCCAATTCACGTACAAACCTGCATGTGGGAGTAAATTGAAGATCTCGGAGAAAACCCACGCATGTCACGGGGAGAACGTACAAACTCCAGACAGCACCCGAGGTCAGGATCAAACCCAGGTCTCTGCCGCTGCAACTCAACCGCTGCGCTGGACAAGGTTAACAGAGACAGTTGTATGTGTTCTATCTCTAATTGGAGGTGCGATGTGGGTGGGGAAAGCAGCACGGCCCATTTAAATTTAAATTCACACCCATGCCCCGACGTCAAAATTATTTATATTGTATATCTGTCGGCCACTGGACAAGAATATCAAGAGAGAGATCCGCCAGATAAACTCATCTTAATGCCAGGAATAGTGAGCCTGAATTGGCATTGGGTTTGGACAGCAGAACATGCCTCCCGTGTACCTTGTAAGTGCCATGACGGATGGTGGGCAGAAGATTTTTTGTTTATTTTGGAGAAGGTGAGATATAGGCTGACGTTCGGGGGGGGGGGGGGATTATTTAATAGGAACCTGGGGTGCAACTATCAACGCAAACTGTGGTAGGTGTATGGAATGAGATAAGTATCATTCCAACGTTTAAGAAAAATTAGATAGGTTCAGAGGGACATGGGTCAAACGCAAGCAGGTGGGACTAGTGTAGATAGAAACATAGAAACATAGAAAATAGATGCAGGAGTAGGCCATTCGGCCCTTCGAGCCTGCACCGCCATTCAATATGATCATGGCTGATCATCCAACTCAGTATCCCATCCCTGCCTTCTCTCCATACCCCCTGATCACTTTAGCCACAAGGGCCACATCTAACTCCCTCTTAAATATAGCCAATGAACTGGCCTCAACTACCTTCTGCGGCAGAGAATTCCACAGATTCACCACTCTCAGTGTGAAAAATGTTTTTCTCATCTCGGTCCTAAAGGATTTCCTCTTTATCCTCCCCTTGTCGTGGACTTCCCCAACATCGGGAACAATCTTCCTGCATCTAGCCTGTCCAACCCCTTAAGAATTTTGTAAATTTCTATAAGTTGGTCGGCGTCAAGAACAAAACCTGCACATATTTTTAAAATATGAGGAAAAACCTCAAATTTTCCGAGTAGTAATTGTCCAATCAATGCACGTTTTACATTGGGGTTTATTACACATTGGGATAGTCCCAGCCTCAACTGCCTCCTCTGGCAGCTTGTTCCATACACCCACCATCCTTTGTGTGAAAAAGTTACCCCTCAGATTCCTATTAAACCTTTTCCCCTTCACCTTAAACCTATTTCCTCTGGTCCTCGATTCCCCTACTCTGGGCAAGAGACTCTGTACATCTACCCGATCTATTCCTCTCATGATTTTACACACATCAATAAGATCACCCCTCATATTCCTGCTCTCCAAGGAATAGAGACCCAGATGAGGAGGTATTTCTTTCATCAGGGGGTGGTGAATCTGTGGAATTCTTTGCCACAGAAGGCTGTGGAGGCCAAGTCAATTGATATTTTTTAAGGCAGAGATTCTTGACTAGTACGGGTGTCAGGGTTTATGGGGAGAAGGCAGGAGAATTGTGTTAGGAGGGAGAGATAGTTTGAGTGGCGAAGTAGACCTGATGGGCTGAATGGCCTTATTCTTTTTCTATCACATGACATTATGACCTTGTCAACAGGTATTAGAATCCCGTCCTAACCCATCCCGACCCGACTCAATTCCTCTTGTTTAAATGCAACTTGCGTTGGTAAGCCTTGCATTCCCTGTGTCAACGTCACTCCCCCACCCTGCTTCTCTTGCTAATTTCACCGTCTGTATTCCTTCGCTATCACCTCGTCCCCAGCCAACAATGGACCATTGTGGGCTCCACCTTTCCCGAGTGATCTATGCCGGCACTGCTTTGTTCTATACCTTCCCATACCTCAATGTCCCGGAGGTTGCAGGTGGTTGCCGGAGGTTGCAGGTAGTGGAAGCAGGTAGGGAGACTGACAAAAACCACCGGGAACCGCACGGAAACCTTGGGAAACCTTGGGTGGGGCGCAAAGTCTCCAGAGGTTTCCGTTCAGGTATCCTGAGTGGGACAGGGACATAAGGCAGCAACTCAACCGCTGGACCTCATCTATCCATGTTCTCCAGCGATGCTGCCTGACCAGTTGAGGTACTCCAGCACTTTGTGTTCTCATTATCATCTTCTCGTTTCGGGAAACTCCCGCGCCCCAGAGATTGTGGGCGCGTAGAGCGACTAATTGATTCCATCACCTCACGGGCCAGCAGCGGCCCTGTGGGCCAAATGGCCGCCTGCACGGCTGCAGTAAGTTTGGGGAGGAAACAACAGAGGTCTCACATTCAGGCCGATGCCGTGTGACACTGGGCTTGGCGGTGTATGGGGGAGGTGCGGGCGCCGGCAGGTCGCCCACTCTCACATGCATTTCACCTCTGACCAAGTCACCAACTCGCATTAAGCTGAGCCCGTGGGCTGTCTGTGGGTAGATGACCTATCTTTGACTCTCTAGTTGTGAGTCTCGCTGGCAAGTGTGCAGGTCTCATGCAGGTCTCATGCTCTCGCTGCGGTTTCGTGAGACAAAGTGTAGCCTTCACCCACCGTCCTCGCTACTAAATCGTGTCCATCGCTCTACATTCGACCAGACCTAATCGAAGTATGCAACATTATGATAGGCATAGGTGGACAGTCAGAACCATTTTTTCAGGGTGGAAATGTCAAAGACTATAGGGCCCAGCTTTTCATTCAGAGGAGCAAAGTTCAAAGGAGATTGTCAAAGTCATAATCACCCAGTTGGGAAACAAGCCCTTCGGCCCAACTTGCCCACACCGGCCAATATGTCCTACCTGCCTGCGTTTGGCCCATATCCCTTTAAACCTATCCTATCGCGTACCTGTCCAAATGTTTCTTAAACGTTGCGATAGTTCCAACCTCAACTACCTCCTCCGGCAGCTTGTTCCATACATCCACCATCCTTTGTGTGAAAAAGATACCCCCCAGATTCCTATTGCATCCTTTCCCCGTGTCGAGTCTACACCGACCAGCGATCACTAGTTCTGGCTCTGTGAGGCAGCAACTCTATCGATACGCCACGGAGTTAATTTTCCAGTAGGGCCCCCCAGCCGCTCACAATACTCTGGGCATGTTTCACACATATGAACGCTGGCCAACGGTCAAAAGACCAAATGTAGAGGTTTACCGGCAACTCTTTCTGACAGACGGTGACAGCGGAGCGAATTGCCCCCTCGGTCTCTGGAAGTGACATTTTGATCGCCGCCGCGTTTGGACTTGTGTTCGGGATCGCCGCGTTGTCCTGTCTATACCTGGTTAAAAATCAGGGGTGTTCCTTAGATATCGGGCAAGGGGCAGGTCAAAGGATTACTCGAGGATTGGTAACTAGCCGGGGTTTTCAGATGCCAGCGCACCGTGCGAGTTGAGTTCTCTCAAGAATATTTCCTGGAACACCGGAGTTTGAGGGGAGACTTGATAGAAGTGGAAACAGGCCCTTCGGCCCAACTTGTCCACACCGGCCAACATGCCCCATCTACTCGCGTTTGATCCACATCCCTCCACACCTGTCAAATCCAATGACCTGTCTAACTGTTTCTTAAACGTTGAGATAGTACCTGCCTCAACTACCACCTCTGGCAGCTTGTACCATACACCCACCACCCTTAATGTGATAAAGTTACCCCTCAGATTTCTATTAAATCGTTTCCCCCTTCTCCTGAGACCTGTGTCCTCTGGTCCTCAATTCCCCTATTCTGGGCAAGCGACTCTGTGCATCGACCCGATCTATTACTCTCATGATTTTATACACCTCTATAAGATCACCCCACATCCTCCTGTGCTCCAAGGAATAGAGACCCAGCCTGCTCAACCTCTCCCTGTAGCTCACACCCTCTAGTCCTGGCAAAATCCTTGTAAATCTTCTCTGTGCCTTTTCTAGATTGACAATATATTTTGTATAACATGGTGGCCAGAACTGAACGCGATACTCTAAATGCGGCCTCACCAACGTCTTATACAAATCCCCACCACGGGTGCTGTCTGTACGGAGTTTGTACCTTCTCCCCGTGGCCGCGTGGGTTTCCTCCCACACTCAGAAGACGTACAGGTTTGTAGGTTAAATGGCTTGGTATAAATGCAAATTGCCCCGCGTACCTCCAAAGGTACGATCGCAAAGTTTAAGGAACATTTTAAGGAACATTTAGACATGTACATGGATAGGATTGGTTTAGAGGGACATGAAATGTTGGAGTAACTCAGTGAGCAACAGGCAGCAACTCTGGATAGAAGGGATGGGTGATGTTTCGGGTCGAGACCCTTCTTCAGACTGAGTATAGGGGGCAAATGCAGGAAGGTGTGTCCAGTGTAGATGGGGCATGTTGATCTGTGTGGGCAAGTTGGGCCGAAGGGCCTGTTTCCATGCTGTATGACTCGTGTCCCATATAACATTCTGAATTATCGGGATTTTAACTGTTTAAATGAAATCTACCATCCTGCCCCGCACAACCCCCTGCCTGCTTAAATTTGACTCTAATTGCCAGTATTTCATCTAAAACGAATGGGGCGTCTAATCGCTATTTAATTACCACATAATTTTCTCTGATTACATGCAGACTTGCTTCACGAATCGCAGTCTGAATTTTATTTCATTGGAAATTTAGTTTAGAGATATAACGCGAACACATGCCCTTCGGCCCATTGAGTCCGCGCCGACAAGCGATCCTTCGTACACTAGCATCATCCAACGCACTAGGGGTAAGTTACAATTATTCGAAGCCAATTATCCAACAAACCTGTAGGTCTTTGTAGTGTGGGAGGAAACTGGAACGCCCGGAGAAAACCCACACAGCTCACGGGGAGAACTTACACACTCCATACAAACAGCACCCGTAGTCAGGATCGAACCCCCGTGTCTGACGCTGTCAGCAGCAAATCTACCGCTGAGCAGCCGTGCTGCCCTGATATATGAATGTCCAGCATGGTTAATTTTAAATAGTTCGCTTGTGTTTCAGTTCCATTCCGATCCCACACAAGAGATTAGTGTGCAATATTAGACCACATGGTAATTGGAGCTGGTTGGTAGACGGGAAGCAGAGAGTAAGAAATAACGGGTCCCCACTCTGCCAATGTGACCGCGTTTTCCCCGAGATCTTCGGTTTCCTCCCACACTCCATAGACGTCCAGGTTTATAGGTTAATTAGCTTGGTATAAGTGTAAATTGTCACTATTGTGTGCAGGATAGTGTTGGTGTGCGGGGATTGCTGGTTGGTGCGGAATCGGTGGGGGAAAGGGCCTGTTTCGGCACAGTATCTCTAAAAAAAACCCAAGTCAAATTACTTGTAGCTTGCATAGTGTCTCTCCGAATCAATAATGGTTTGGCCCCATAATAAGAAGGTAGAGGCATTGTCCTTTTAGGAAAGATAATGTGGGTTGGTACCAAAGATTATAGAGGTCTCCGGACATGGTGGAAAGCATCTTGTCCGGGAACATTACCATCTGGTTTGGGAATTGCTCTGCCAAGGACAAGAAGGCTCTGCAGAGAGTAGTGCGTTCGGCCGAACGCACTATGGGAACTTCACTTGCCCCCCTGCAGGAACTATACATCAGGAGGTGCAACTCCAGAGCCAACAATATCATGAGAGACCCCTTCCACCCCTGCGACGGACTGTTCCAGCTGCTACGGTCAGGCAAACGCCTCCGTTGCCATGCGGTGAGAACGGAGAGGTTGAGAAGGAGTTTCTTCCCAGAGGCCATTCGGACTGTAAACGCCTATCTCACCAGGGACTGACTCTATTGAACGTTTTTCCTTCCATTATTTATTATGTAAAAGAATATGTGTGTTATGATTGTGTTTATAATTTGTTTGTTTGTTTGTCTTTTGCACAAAAGTCCGCGAGCATTGCCATTTTCATTTCACTGCACATCTCGTATGTGTATGTGACAAATAAACTTGACTTGACTTGACTTGACTTGACATGCTGCCCGACATGCTGAGTTACTCCAACTTTCAGCGTCGACCTTCGGGTTAAACCAGCATCTGCAGTTCCTTCCTACACCAAGTACAGAAGGTCAGAATGAAAAGTAGATCATTGGAGCTAAGGAACATTCGCTCTGCAAGCTGCGACCCCTAGATGCTGCTGCACTCGCTGAGTTTCTCCAGCACTTTTGTCTAGCTGCGCACGATGCTGCCCTCTTGCACAGAGCTGGAAAGGTTTACTCAATTAAGTCTCATCGGTTTCTATGGCCATTTCCATCATACTACATAGAGCTGGTTAGGCTGCAAATGACTAATTATTTAAACCAAGTGGCTGCACCACGTATGCATAGGAAGAGCGGCGAGGTTTCTAAAACCCTAAAACGATTGAAATCTCCGTGTGGTTAACACCATCCCCTGATGGAGCTCCAGTCATCATGAAAGAAAAGTACTTGGCACAGGCATAATGAAAGGTTCAACATAGATCACTAGAACTAAATATTTGCAGATATAACTCAAATTTATGCTTTGATCACTTTCCCCCTCACCCCCCCCCCCCCCCCCCCAATTTATTTTTAAACAAAGATACCTTTTTTTTTAAGCAGCTTTTTAAGAAGCTTCTAAATAGGTATTAATTCTACGTGACAAATCCTTTCCTCTTACACACCCTTAAGTCAGTACCAACCAAAGATACTGAAACGCCACCTATTCCTTTTCTCCGGAGATGCTGCCTGATCCGCTGAGTTACTCCGCCTTTTTGTGTCTACCTTTTGTATTTGGTTTTGTTTCAGCGCTCCTGTTTCTTTACCCACCCACCTGATTCCCATTTCACTGAAATGTGTGAGTGTGTAGGTTAATTGTCTGCTCTAAGTTACTGTAGAGTTTGAAGGATAGGAGGTGCAGAATAAAGTGGGGTTAATGTAGAATTTATTTAAAGTCCGGATTCTGAGTTAAAGGACGTAACTGTGCTGAATAACTCTATGCACAAGTCTTGGAGAAAAGCCTGAATGCTAGTAACCTATTCTCCGTTACCTGCTCTCTTCCTCCTGATTCCTGTCTGGGGAGGTTTTTAGTTGATCTCTCTTCTATCATTAGCTAATTTTACTTACATTCAGTCCCACGGATTGCTAATGTTATGAACTAACCTGGAACACTTTTCATGAAGAAAATAATTCATTCCTTGGTGCAGATTGAGTATAAATTAATTGGGGTTAGGTGGGTGGGTGGGTGGGGGGCAGAGGAGAGAGGGGGGTTGTAGAGGTGAAAGGGGAGGGGGTTGTTAGAGGTTCTATAAAATTGGAGAGTTCAGTGTTCATACCAAACCAAACCACTTGACACGCATGGTCACTATTAGTTTAGTTCAGTTTAGGAATGTAACGCAGAAACAGGCCTTTCGGCCCACTGAGTCCGCATCGATCAGCGATCTCCGCACATTAACACTCTCCTACACACACACACACACACACACACACACACACACACACACACACACACGAGGGACAATTTACACTTATTCCAATCCAATTAACCTGCAAACCTGTATGTCTTTGGAGAATGGGAGGAAACCAAACGTCGCGGAGAAACCCCACGCGAACACGGGGAGAATGTACAAAGTCTGTACAGACACCACCCGTAGTCGGGATGGAACCCGGGTCTTCGGCTGTTTGTGTACTTGGTTTGATAATAATGTTGACAGTACAAATGAAATGCAAATCTAGTCAAATTAACGTGGCTAACTGAATTGTCGCATTTGCTTGGCAGTAAAAAGCAGATGTTGTAAATCACACAATATAACAGATAATGTATTGCAGAACGACTGCCTCACAGCGTCAGAGACCCGGGTTTGACCTGACCACGGGTGCTGTCTGTATGCTGTCTGTATGTTCTCCATGTGACCGCGTGGGTTTTCTCCGGGTGCTCCAGTTTCACCCATATTCCAAATACGTGCAGGTTTGTAGGTTAATTGGCTTCTGTAAATTGCCCCGTGTGTGTGGGACATAGAACCAGTGCAAGGGCAATCGATGCGCTCATTGGGCCGAAGAACCTGTTTCCATGATGTATCTCTGAACGAAAATGAACTATTCAGCAGGTCAGGCAGCATCGGTGGGGACAGATAGTACAGAGAACAGTGCAGCACAGGAACAGGCCCTTCAGCCCACAGTGTCCATGTCTAACATGTCTAACAATGTCCATTGCCTGCACTTGGTTCATATACATGAATTCCCTACATATCGATGTGCCTATCCAAAAGTCTCAATGCCACAATTGTATCTGCCTACATCACCACACCAGGCAGCGCATTCCACGCACTCGCCACCCTCTGTGTATATTTAAAAACAATTGTCCTGCACATCTACTTTAAACTTTGCCCCTCTCACCTTCCAACAATGGCCTCTAGTCTTTGGCATTTTCACCAAGTGTAAAAGGCTCTGACTGTCAACCCTATCTATGCCTCTCGACTGGAACAGTTAGAAGGCCAGGCGTCATGGTTTAAATGCAGATTGGGAGAGGTGGATTGGTAATTGGTTTATTATTGTCAAATATAGCGAGGAAAATTTTTTGTTTTGCGTGCTTTTTAAGCAATTCATACCGTTCATGAGTACCTCTGGTGGTCCAGAAGAGTAATTAACAGTAAAGAATACAGTGTTATTTGATACTTAGTCAACTTGAAACTCAAATCGGATCAAAGTCGGAGGGGAAGCCGCAGAGAACAAATCAGTTTCGTCAGGACTGTAGTGAGTACGTTGTCGGCACCGGATACATAGAAACATAGAAACATAGAAAATAGGTGCAGGAGTAGGCCATTCGGCCCTTCGAGCCTGCACCGCCATTCAATATGATCATGGCTGATCATTCAACTCAGTATCCTGTACCTGCCTTCTCTCCATACCCCCTGATCCCTTTAGCCACAAGGGCCACATCTAACTCCCTCTTAAATATAGCCAATGAACTGTGGCCTCAACTACTTTCTGTGGCAGAGAATTCCACAGATTCACCACTCTCTGTGTAAAAAATGTTTTTCTCATCTCGGTCCTAAAAGACTTCCCTCTTATCCTTAAACTGTGACCCCTAGTTCTGGACTTCCCCAACATCGGGAATAGTCTTCCTTCATCTAGCCTGTCCAACCCCTTAAGAATTTTGTAAGTTCCTGTAAGATCCCCCCTCAATCTTCTGAATTCTAGCGTGTACAAGCCGAGTCTGTCCAGTCTTTCTTCATATGAAAGTCCTGCTATCCCAGGAATCAGTCTGGTGAACCTTCTCTGTACCCCCTCTATGGCAAGAATGTCTTTCCTCAGTTTAGGAGAACAAAACTGTACGCAATACTCCAGACGTGGTCTTACCAAGACCCTGTACAACTGCAGTAGAACCTCCCTGCTCCTATACTCAAATTCTTTTGCTATGAACGCTAACATACCATTTGCTTTCTTCACTGCCTGCTGCACCTGCATTCCTACTTTCAATGACTGGTGTACCATGACACCCAGGTCTCGTTGCATCTCCTTTTCCTAATCGGCCACCATTCAGATAATAGTCTACTTTCCTGTTTTTGCCACCAACGTGGATAACCTCACATTTATCCACATTATACTGCATCTGCCGTGCATTTGCCCACTCGCCCAACCTATCCAAGTCACCTTGCAGCCTCCTAGCATCCTCTTCACAACTAACACTGCCCCCCAGCTTCGTGTCATCCGCAAACGTGGAGATGTTGCATTCAATTCCCTCATCCAGATCATTAATATATATTGTGAATAGCTGGGGTCCCAGCACTGAGCCTTGCGGTACCCCACTAGTCACTGCCTGCCATTCTGAAAAGGACCCATTTGCTCCTACTCTTTGCTTCCTGTCTGCCAGCCATTCTCTATCCACATCAATACTGAACCCCCAATACCATGTGCTTTAAGTTTGTATACTAATCTCTTATGTGGGACCTTGTCGAAAGCCTTCTGAGAGTCCAGATTTAACACATCCACTGGTTCTCCCTTATCCAATCTACTAGTTACATCCTCGAAAAATTCTATAAGATTCGTCAGACATGATTTACCTTTCATAAATCCATGCTGACTGTCCAATGAATTCACCACTTTCCAAATGTGCTGCTATCCCATCTTTAATAACTGACTCCAGAATTTTCCCCACCGCCGATGTTAGACTAACTGGTCTGTAATTCCCTGTTTTCTCTCTCCCTCCCTTTTTGAAAAGTGGGGTTACATTAGCTACCCTCCAGTCCTCAGGAACTACTCCAGAATCTAAAGAGTTTTGGCGACTCTTTGGGTTTTTTGTGCATTGTATGCAACAATGAAGAATTTCACTTTACATGTGACAATAAACTACCATTGAATTGTTGCACGGTTGAATTAACTTGTCATTTGCCACTTTTCATTTCACTGCACATCTCGTATGTGTATGTGACGAATAAACTTGACTTGACTTGACTTGACTTGTTTAAATCAGAGCCTTATTTTTCCGAGTCCAGAGTTTCATGGACACAGCCTTGAATTACACCTAACCTGGTGTGTTTCAATTGTAAAAAGGCATTGAACGTGCAATATGCGTGACGTGGAAGTCGTTTGTGGAATATCTTACCTGCATTAATTCCTTCCAACTCTAGTTTGATGCGAGTCTGAACACATCTACTGTCCTTAACTCAGTGAAGATCATAAGACATAGGAGTAGTATTAGGCCATTTTGCCCATCAAGTCTGCTTCTCCATTTCATCATGGCTGATGTGGTTTCCCCCCCTCAACGCCATTCTCCTGCCTTCTCTCTGTAACCTTTAACGCCTTTGCTAATCAAGAACACATCAATCTCCGCATCAAAAATACCCAATGATGTCAACAAATTCCTCCCATCCACTAAAATTCCACTTCACCTCCATTCTAAAGATACACCATTTGATTCTGAGGCTGTGCTGTCTGGTCCGAGACTACTACTACTGGAAGCATCCACTCTATCTAGACCTTTGTATCCTAATGTTTGTAGACCTGCCTGGTTATCAGCTTGGTGAAGGCAGAGAAAACTGACAAAGAGATATGTAAAGCTGTGATATGTGGGGTCAGTGCCCTTTTCACAACCTGACAAAGCAACTTGGGTTCACAACCCAAGATGGTGCCCAAGCCAGCCGACACTCTACATGCTGGTCCCAAAAGTTACAGTGCCCCCCCCCCCCCCCCCCCCCCTATAATATTTGGGACAAAGACTCATCATTTATTTATTTGCCTCTCTCTGCACTCCACAATTTGAGATTTGTAATAGAAAAAAAACACGTCGCAGACTTCAAATAGTCATTGCATGCAAAGGATTTGCAACAAAATACTAAACATAACTCCTTTCATTTGTGTGTCCCAAACATTATGGTGCCCTGAAATGGGGGGCCTATGTATAAACACTGCTGTAATTTCTACATGGTGAAACCAAAATGAATAAAAATGGCCTTCATTAAAATCTCACAATGTGTACTTTAACTACATGCAAAATGTTTTAAAACATTAATATTTCTCTGGTTTTCCATCGATAGGAAAAATCCTCTGCTCCAGTCCGGCAGAGGGGGGCTCTGAGCGAGATGGCCAAAAATGACGGCCGTAAGTGGCGGTGTTCTCTCGGAAATCACATCGCAGTGAGTCAAAAGCGGTCAAGATCTTACTTTTAGTAATATGGATATTTTAGAAAATGTTTTGCCCTACAGACTTGCTTCATCGCATGTGGTGTTTAACTTCCTAATGCACTGTGCATTGAGCGGTGTTTAATCCATACAATCGAGTTTGGTGGGTGATAAACCACAATATACTCCTGACAGGTAAGAGTGCATCTTCATGGTTTATATTTCCATACATGTAAATTGGGGTTGGGGAAAGATTTGGGGAAGAAGTTGAGGTTAGTCAGATCAACAGCAGAGCCGGTTCAGGGCCTGGTGTCGTGGAGAGAAGAAAGCTGGATTTATCTCTAATAGATGCGTTTACATGTTCGACCACATGTCAGGGCCTTGTTTGTACAGCTTAATGATCTGCCTTTTGATTGAATTCAGTGACTAAAGGGGATAACGTTTAATGCAACATAAAGTCCGATTAAAGATAGTCCATGGGTCTCCAATGAGGTAGATGGTAGCTCAAGATCGCCTGTTGGGAGGATAGTTCAGTTGCCTGATAACATTTCTTTAATCCATGGTTAACAATGCAGATGCCTAAAACTTCAATGGTTTTTCCAATGTTCCATGATTTTCTTTTAATATATATATATTTTTCACTGTATTGTTATATATGCAGTTGCTGTATTTTGGTGTTAAATCATGCCAATACTGACATTTGATTAGGTTGTACCATTCAAGATTTAGCCTCACAGATCCAATTTGATTTTGGGAATATGTATGATGATATAATTTCCTGTGCATTGTGTAGAGTTGCTCTGAAGACAATTTGGTGCTGGGAGAGTCTCCTTCTCCAAATCTGAAGGCTACAATTTGCTACTTTGACTTTGGCTCTAAGTCGCAGACAAAATTTGACCAAACACTAAATTTGAGTAAACAGTCTGAAGAAGGATAGCGGCCCGAAATGTCACGCATTCCTTCTCTCCAGTGATGCTGGATGTCCTGCTGAGTTACTCCAGCATTTTGTCCAAACAGTAGTTGTTCCACTGGTATTCCATCACTCCAGAGCAGTATACCGTGAAGAATTCCCAGAACAGTGTTGTTTCTGGGTGCTCTTTGTACAATCGACTGAGGCACATTTTATTGAAAGCCACACTGAACTAAAATGCTTTGTTGACAGAATGAGAACACATTTGGGTTGGCAAAGAAACAGCCTCGCACAGTTAAATCGCTTTGTTTTAAATAAAGTTTACTTAATTTTTAAATAAAATCTAACTTCATGCACATAGGCACGATAGTTGAAACAAACAGGAAATGGTGGAAATACACAGCAGTTGACAGCTTTTAACCAACACAACCACAAGACTTAACTGTAGCAGTGGTTTGCTTCACGGTGCTGTTGCTTGCTCGGTGTTCAGTAAGATCATGGCCCATCTGAATTTACCTTCACCTCTACTCTCCTTAGTTTGGAGATACAGCGTGGAAACCATTCCTTCAGCCCACTGAGTTTGAATTCAAGTTCAAGTTCCCATTTATTGTCACATGCACTAATTAAGGTGCAGTGATATTTGAGTTACCATACATAGAAACATAGAAATTAGGTGCAGGAGTAGGCCATTCGGCCCTTCGAGCCTGCACCGCCATTCAATATGATCATGGCTGATCATCCAACTCAGTATCCCGTACCTGCCTTCTCTCCATACCCTCTGATCCCCTTAGCCACATCTAACTCCCTCTTAAATATAGCCAATGAACTGGCCTCGACTACCCTCTGTGGCAGGGAGTTCCAGAGATTCACCACTCTCTGTGTGAAAAAAGTTCTTCTCACCTCGGTTTTAAAGGATTTCCCCCTTATCCTTAAGCTGTGACCCCTTGTCCTGGACTTCCCCAACATCGGGAGCAATCTTCCTGCATCTAGCCTGTCCAACCCCTTAAGAATTTTGTAAGTTTCTATAAGATCCCCTCTCAATCTCCTAAATTCTAGCGAGTATAAACCAAGTCTATCCAGTCTTTCTTCATAAGACAGTCCTGACATCCCAGGAATCAGTCTGGTGAACCTTCTCTGCACTCCCTCTATGGCAATAATGTCCTTCCTCAGATTTGGAGACCAAAACTGTACGCAATACTCCAGGTGTGGTCTCACCAAGACCCCTGCTATTTCCGGCAGATTATTTATGTCTTCCTTAGTGAAGACGGAACCAAAGTAGTTATTCAATTGGTCCGCCATATCCTTGTTCCCCATGATCAACTCACCTGTTTCTGACTGCAAGGGACCTACATTTGTTTTAACTAATCTCTTTCTTTTCACATATCTATAAAAACTTTTGCAGTCAGTTTTTATGTTCCCTGCCAGTTTTCTTTCATAATCTATTTTTCCTTTCCTAATTAAGCCCTTTGTCCTCCTCTGCTGGTCTCTGAATTTCTCCCAGTCCTCCGGTATGCTGCTTTTTCTGGCTAATTTGTACGCATCATCCTTCGCTTTGATACTATCCCTGATTTCCCTTGTTATCCACGGATGCACTACCTTCCCTGATTTATTCTTTTGCCAAACTGGGATGAACAATTTTTGTAGTTCATCCATTCCTTCAGCCCACTGAGTTTGAATTCAAGTTCAAGTTCACATTTATTGTCCCATGCACTAATTAAGGTGCTGTGATATTTGAGTTACCATACATAGAAAATAGGTGCAGCAGGAAGCCATTGGCCCTTCGAGCCAACACCGCCATTCATTGTGATCATGGCTGATCGTCCCCTATCAATAACCCGTGCCTGCCTTCTCCCCATATCCCTTGACTCCACTAGCCCCTAGAGCTCTATCTAACTCTCTCTTAAATCCATCCAGTGACTTGGCCTCCACTGCCCTCTGTGGCAGGGAATTCCATAAATTCACAACTCTCTGGGTGTAAACGTTTTTTCTCACCTCAGTCTTAAATGACCTCCCCTTTATTCTATGACTGTGGCCCCTGGTTCTGGACTCGCCCAACATTGGGAACATTTTTCCTGCATCTAGCTTGTCCAGTCCTTTTATAATTTTATATGTTTCTATAAGATTCCCCCTCATCCTTCTAAACTCCAGTGAATACAAGCCTAGTCTTTTCAATCTTTCCTCATATGACAGTCCCGCCATCCCAGGGATCAATCTCGTAAACCACGTAAACTGCCTCAATCACAAGGATGTCCTTCCTCAAATTAGGAGACCAAAACTGTACACAATACTCTAGATGTGGTTTCACCAGAGCCCTATACAACTGCAGAAGAACCTCTTTACTCCTATACTGAAATCATCTTGTATGAAGGCCAACATTCCATTAGCTTTCTTCACTGCCTGCTGTACCTGCACGCCAACTTTCAGTGACCGGTGTACAAGGACACCCAGGTCTCGCTGCACCTCCCCCTTACCTAACCTAACCCCATTGAGATAATAATCTGCCCCCTTGTTTTTGCCACCAAAGTGGATAACCTCACATTTATCTATATTATATCTATATTATACTTATCTATATTTATCTATATTATACTGCATCTGCCACGCATCTGCCCACTCACATAACCTGTCCAGGTCACCCTGCAACCTCCTAACATCCTCTTCACAGTTCGCACTGCCACCCAGCTTTGTGTCAGCCGCAAACTTGCTAGTGTTGCTCTTAATTCCCTCTTCCAAATCCTAATTCCCTCTTCCAATACTGGAGACCACAAGCTTCATGGTGTTAAAGTCCGCAGGCCTCGTGGTTGGAGCTCCTTCACAGGCGATCCTCGGTAATGGATCGCAGGCTCCTTTGATGTTAAAGTCCACGACGGAAATTTCATGCATCAGACGATAAATCGTAGGCAGAGAGCGCCTTTCCCTCATTCGGTCTTGCCGCTGCAGAGTCCAGATTGGGGTTGAATTTTATCTCATCGTATATCGTGGTGAGTTGTGCCTTTCCATTTTGCTCTCCTCTGGCATCCAGTTCACGTAAATGTCTCTATGGCTTGAAAGGAAAGATTGTCAATGGACCGTGTGTTTAGATCTGGTGTTTATGTGACTCAAGCTTGTAACGCATGGTGCAGGGAATAGTGCAGAGGATAGTTTTGGAGTACAAGGCAGTTTATAGACATGAAGAGAGATCTTGGCACTGGGAGATAGAGTTTTGTGCGGTTATAAATTCTGAAATGCCTGGTAAAAGGGATGATGTGTTCTGAAGTAACATTGAAGGAATTTTCTCATGTTTAGTGGCCTTTGCACCACAAAACATGCAGAGCAAGGGCTGCAGGCTTCTGAGTGTTATGGTCATCCCTGTCTTGTGGAATTGTATAGATTCAACTCTGCAGGGAGAGTACTTTACGGTAAAACAGAATTCGCTATCATAGCTGAAGCTTTGTGCTGGAGGACTATCTGTGGGAGGGCTGCTTTCTCAGGGTTATCGACAGCAACTACCATAGAAACATAGAAAGTAGGTGCAGGAGTAGGGCATTCGGCCCTTCGAGCCTGCACCACCATTCAATATGATCATGGCTGATCATCCAACTCAGTATCCTGTACCTGCCTTCTCTCCATACCCCCTGATCCCTTTAGCCACAAGGGCCACATCTAACTCCCTCTTAAATATAGCCAATTAACTGGCCTCAACTACCTTCTGCGGCAGAGAATTCCACAGATTCACCGTGTAAAAAATGTTTTTCTCATCTCAGTCCTAAAAGATTTCCCCTTTACCCTTAAACTGTGACCTCTTGTTCTGGACTTCCCCAACATCGGGAACGATCTTCCTGCATCTAGCCTGTCCAACCCCTTAAGAATTTTGTAAGTTTCTATAAGATCCCCCCTCAATCTTCTAAATTCTAGCGAGTACAAGCCAAGGAGACAGCTGCACCAAGCATCTCTCTGTCCAGTGCCATCGATGGAATGGCAGGTCTAGGATGGCAGTCAAAGGGGAGTCATTTATAGACTCCCTCCCAAGACGCACATCACGCTGAACTAGAAACATGTCCCTCCTCTTCCACCTTTACTGGATCTAAATCCTGCACTTACTTCCTCAACAGCACAAAGGGGCCACCTTCCGAAAGATTCTAGCAGTTAAAGGAAGCTCGCCACCAACATCTCAAGAACACTCGGGGATGGCCATTAAACACTGGGTGGACAAAGGCTAGAGATACAGAGGAGATTTGGAGTGCAGAGGAGATTTACTAGAATGTTGCCTGGGTTTCAGCAACTAAGTTACAGAGAAAGGTTGAACAAGTTAGGTCTTTATTCTTTGGAGCGCAGAAGGTTAAAGGGGGGACTTGATAGAGGTCTTTAAAGTGATGAGAGGGATAGACAGAGTTGATGTGGATAAGCTTGTCCCACTGAGAGTAGGGACAATTCAAACAAGACGACATGACTTGAGAATTAAGGGACAGAAGTTTCGGGGTAACATGAAGGGGAACTTCTTTACTCAGAGAGTGGTAGCGGTGTGGAATGAGCTTCCAGTGATGGTGGTGCCAGGTTCGATTTTATAATTTAAAAATAAATTGGATAGGTATATGGACGGGAAAGGAATGGAGGGTTATGGTCTGAGTGCAGGTAGATGGGACTAGGGGAGAATACGTGTTCGGCACGGACTAGAAGGGCCAAGATGGCCTGTTTCCGTGCTGTAATTGTTATATGGTTATATATATATATAGATCAAAAGGAGAGAAACCAGGATTGGGGGGGGGGGGGGGGGGGGGGGAGAAGAGGCCGGATAATGGGAGAAATTGGTGCGAACTGGGGTGGGAGCAAGAAAGAGAAAGAAGGGAAACCAGGATGTTATTTAAAATTAAGAGATTTCAATGTCCATGCGTTTAAGAAGGAACTGCAGATGCTGGAAAATCGAATACACAAAAATGCTGGAAAAACTCAGCGGGTGCAGCAGCATCTATGGAGCGAAGGAAATAGGCAACCTTTCTTCAGACTGGTTTCGGCCCGAAACGTTGCCTATTTCCTTCGCTCCATAGATGCTGCTGCACCCGCTGAGTTTCTCCAGCATTTGTGTGTACCTTCAATGTTCATGCGTTGGGTTGTAAGCTACCCAAGTGGAATATGAGGTGCTGTTACTCCAGTTTGTGTTTGGCCTCAATCTGGCAATAGAGGAGGTCCAGGACAGAAAGGTCAGTGTGAGAATGGGTAGGGTAGGGAGTTGAAATGGTTAGCAGACAGGAGAACCAGCAAACTTTGTTCGGCGAAGCGGTCTTTGCAGCTTGTACCAACCTGCTCCCTGGCCTGGTTTGCTCTCCCGATCACAGCATACAGCGGTGGTTCACTTCTCCTTTCAGTGTTAGGAGCTTTAAATAAAAACAATTGCTATTGGAACCATGCTCCTTTTCCCTTTTACTAAATATTTTCTCAATACACTCTTCCCCTTGTGCTCAATTCTTCCACCAGGCATGCCTTCTTTGTTCAAAATGACATAGATAGAGTGGATGCAGAAAGGATGTTTCCACTGGTGGGTGTCTTGGACCCGAGGTCATAGCCTCAGAATTAAAGGAGGTGAGGGGGAACTTCTTTAGTCAGAGGGTGGTGAATCTGTGGAACTCATTGCCACAGACAGCTGTGGAGGCCAAGTCAATGGATAATTTTAAGGCAGATATAGACACATTTTTGATTAGAATGGGTGTCAAGGGTTGTGAGAAGGCAGGAAAATGGGATTAGGAGGCACAGATCAGCCCCGATTGAATTGCGGAGTAGTCTCGATGGGCCAAATGGCCTAATTCTACTCCTAAAACTTGTGAAAAGTCTGACTGACGAGACAGCCGCAATGGGCATCCCTGCCAAGGTTCACCATATCCTCAGGCAATCATTACCCCACCCATTGGTATTGTCATCTCGGTCCATCCATAGACCACCAGGGGAGAGGTATCCAGTTTCTGTCATTACAATCAAAGTTGCACATTGGATATTGGACAGACAGAGAATCATTTTCTCTCAAGAGTGTTTATTTCTCATATGAATCAGAAGCAATAATATTCTTATGCTGCAGCTTGCCAAACACATTAGATGTAACAACACAAATAAATACCGGTATATAAAAAAATATTATTTACTTTAAGTAAACTAGTAAAAGCCTGTCTGAAACACATGTCTGAAGTAGGGTCTCGATTCAAAACGTCATCTATTCCTTTTCTCTAAAGATGCTGTCTGACTGCTTAGTTACTCCAGCTTTTTGCGTCTAACTTTAGTAAAAAAACAAAGTATGTCGAGGGTCCATAGTAGAGCAAATTCCTGGTGTCGGGTGCAGAGGTCGGGTCATGTAAGGTGCTTCTTGCTCTTGGTTTCTTGGTTCTTGGTTTCTTGGTCCTCCAAAATATTCCAAATGGAATTTAAACTGGAGGTGGTGAAGGAAGGGATTAAGCCAGAAAGGGTTGAAAGGGTTCAAGAACTTGATGGTTGATGAGAAGAAGCTGTCCTTGAAACTGGAGGTAATGGTTCCCAGGCCTCTGCACCTCACATCATCAGAAATAAGCTCAGCATGACGGAGTTCTGTTAGTCAAGGGAAAACAAAAGTGGGATTACTCTTTGCACCCAGAGTCACCTCCGGGCAACATGCCAACCCAATCTAGTGAATTGACATTTACGCCATTTTGTTTGAAACTCCAGAATCTTCGCTCCAAAGGATTTGTTCATCATCCTCAATCACAATCTAAGCCCTCAGATTCCATAGTTCGAAGAAAGCGCGGCTGGTGACGGGTACAAAACTGCCCAAAGGCGGGAATTATCTGTGATAAGACACAAAATGTTGGAGTAACTCAGCGGGTCAGGGATGATCTCCGGCAAGAAGGAATAGGTGATATTTCAGGTCAAGACCCTTCTTGGGCTTGTACACGCTAGAATTTAGAAGATTGAGGGGGAATCTTATAGAAACTTACAAAATTCTTAAAGGGTTGGACAGGCTAGATGCAGGAAGATTATTCCCGATGTTGGGGAAGTCCAGAACAAGGGGTCACAGTTTAAGGATAAGAGGGTTTTTAGGACCGAGATGAGAAAATCATTTTTTACACACAGAGTGGTGAATCTGTGGAATTCTCTGCTACAGAAGGTAGTTGAGGCCAGTTCATTGGCTATATTTACGAGGGAGTTAGATGTGGCCCTTGTGGCTAAAGGGATCAGGGGGTATGGAGAGAAGGCAGGTATGGGATACTGAGTTGGATGATCAGCCATGATCATATTGAATGGCGGTGCAGGCTCGAAGGGCCGAATGGCACCTATTTTCTATGTTTACTCTAAAGAGGAATCTCGACCCAAAATGTCACCTATTCCTTTTTTCCAGAGATGCTGCCTGGCCCGCTGAGTTACTCAAGCATTTTGTGTCCATCTCCGTTGTCGACTAGCATCTGCAGTTCCTTCCTACACACCAGTGAATTATCTGTGCTGGATGTAGAGGGAGAGGTACAGCAGTGTTGTAGCAGAGAAACTAGATCAAGCGTCACACCTTTCAGCTTAGACAGCAAGAACAACAGAGAGGAAAGCAGATTTGGTCAGTTGTAAAATGTACATTCTGTTAGTGTCAACTATTGCAGAAAGAGCAGGAGATAAACATGAAAGAGTTACTCTGAGCGTGGAAAAGAATGGTTTCACAGACCACGCGTTGAGCCTTTATACAATTTCACCCAAGCTACCATGAGACAATAGGCAGAAAATGCTGGAGAAACTCAGCGGGACAGGCAGCATCTCTGGACAAAAGGAACCCAGTCTGAAGAAAGACCCCAGGTACACAAAATTGCTGGAGAAACTCAGCGGGTGCAGCAGCATCTATGGAGCGAAGGAAATAGGCGACGTTTCGGGCCGAAACCCTTCTTCAGACTGATGGGGGGTGGGGGGGGAGAAGGAAGGAAAAAGGGAGGAGGAGCCCGAGGGCGGGCGGATGGGAGGGTGGGAGGAGACAGCTCGAGGGTTAAGGAAGAGGAGGAGACAGCAAGGGCTAGCAAAATTGGGAGAATTCAATGTTCATGCCATCCGGACGCAACTCCCCAGGCGGAATATGAGGTGCTGTTCCTCCAATTTCCGGTGTTGCTCACTCCGGCAATGGAGGAGACCCAGGACAGAGAGGTCGGATTGGGAATGGGAGGGGAGTTGAAGTGCTGAGCCACCGGGAGGTCAGGTAGGTTATTGCGGATTGAGCGGAGGTATTCGGCGAAACGATCGCCCAACCTCCGCTTAGTCTCCCCGATGTAAATCAGCTGACATCTAGAGCAGCGGATGCAGTAGATGAGGTTGGAGGGGATACAGGTGAACCTTTGTCGCACCTGGAACGACTGCTTGGGTCCTTCAATGGAGTCGAGGGGGGAGGTGAAGGGACAGGTGTTGCATTTCTTGCGGTTGCAACGGAAAGTGCCCGGGGAGGGGGTGGTACGGGAGGGAAGGGAAGAATTGACAAGGGAGTTGCGGAGGGAGCGGTCTTTGCGGAAGGCAGACATGGGGGGAGTTGGGAAGATGTGGCGAGTGGTGGGGTCACGTTGGAGGTGGCGGAAATGGCGGAGGATTGTGTGTTGTATTTGCCGGCTGGTGGGGTGAAAGGTGAGGACCAGGGGGACTCTGCCCTTGTTGCGAGTGCGGGGATGGGGAGAGAGAGCAGTGTTGCTTGGTATGGATGAGATCCTGGTGCGAGCCTCATCTATGGTGGCGGAGGGGAATCCCCGTTCCCTGAAGAACGAGGACATTTCCGATACCCTGGTGTGGAACGTCTCATCCTGGGAGCAGATGCGGAGTAGGCGGAGGAATTGGGAGTAGGGGATGGAGTCTTTACAGGGGGCAGGGTGGGAAGACGTGTAGTCCAGATAGCCATGTGAGTCAGTGGGTGAAGAAAGACCTCAACCCATTCCTTCTCTCCAGAGATGCTGCCTGTCCCGCTGAGTTTCTCCAGCATTTTGTGCCTCTCTTTGGTTTAAATCGGCAGCTGCGGTTCCTTCCTACACAAGAGAGCATCTCTGGAGAAAAAGGATAGATGACATTTCGAATTAGGGTCCTATCCCGAAACGTCTTCTCCAGAGATGCTGCCTGACCCGCTGAGTTACCCCAGCATTTTGTGTCTATCAGCAGCAGCTTACCTGGGCTTGCATTGGGTGGTACGTAATGGAACAATCTTTCCTCATGTCCTATCCAACACGTGGGATGTAGATTTTCCCGCTGAGTTGCTCCACCACTTTGTAACTATCTTTAGTATAAACCAGTATCTGCAGTTCCTTCCTACACATTAAGGCTGCTGTTGATATGTGTGGAGCAGGGCATTTGGGATCACTCAGTGGGAGAGAGGGTGCTGGGTCGGGAGATCGATGGATAACTCAAGTAAGGTGGGGGGTAGAGAGCTTGTTCAGTGTTCAGGGTTGGTACCTGGAGAATAAAGGGGGTGAGTTGCAAGGCCTGAAGAAAGGGCTGAATATCAGCACCTGAAAAGGGATCCACCAGCGTTTGAACCTATACAGGAAGGTATAGTTGAAGTCAATCAGAAGAAAGACGGACAGGTAATGTGAAAGCCTCTTGAAATGCAGCTGAAGATAGACTGGTGAAGCTGAATTCTGAAGGAGATCTCAAAGACTGCAAACCATTCTAAAGTGAGTCAACATACCAGGAATGGTGTACGTTGGACGCCATAGGTATGCACATACCTGGGGTACTTTGTGCATCACACGGAAGATCGCCTAAGGAACTGGATGAAGAAGCACAAACTGTGCAAAGCACCATTTTGAGGTCACAGAATAACATGATGTCCAGCACACATGATGGAACATGTAGGCGTCTCCCGTCAAAGGCTTTCTTTGAAGATTTGATCTGCACAGAAAGTTGGTCGGTCTCTCCGTTTGTGTTTACCAGCGGACAAGGAGCTAAAGCCAAAATACGGTGACTAACATGAGCCGCCTTGTTGTGAAGGGGCATAACCTGGGATTAGACTGCATGGTTTAAGAAGAAGAATAGTCGAGTACCTGCCTTCATCGTGGTTTGTTTCTTTCTTCCAACACATGTAGCCAACGCTAGCTAAGATGATAGCTCCCAACCCAATTCCTGCAATAATCAAGCCAATATGGAGTGCTTGCTGTTGCTTGACACCTGAAAAAGGATCAACATTCAACTGTGTTTGCATTAGTACGTTAATGCAGAGAAATATAAAATGTACTTTGCTCAAAAATGAGAAATGCAGCTGAATGCACTGGTGTGCTGTATTTTTGTCTATTTTTTCTTATTTTTAGTGTGTTTTCAAAGTATGTATTAATGTTCTCTGGTTTGTTTTATGTGCGGATGAGGGAGGGGGTCGGGGAAATTTTTTTTTCAATCTCTTATCTTGCCGGAGATGCGATTGTTTTCCGGATCGTATCTCCGTTCGCTCTGCGGCCCAACATCATGGAGCTGGCGGCCTTGCTCGAGTGACTTTGACTTTGAGCCCCAACGCGGGGCCGTGGACTTACCATCGGAGCCTGCGATCCCTTGCGTGGAGGAGCATCGAGGAGCTCGCAGTCTCGGGTAGAGACTGATGTCGGGAAGCTCCAAAGTCGCAAGAGGTACGACCAGCCACGACCCAGGGTCCGATCGCCCGGCGCGGGGAAGCTGAGATCCCCCCGATGTGGGATCTCGATCATCCCGACACGGAGTGCCCGACCACTGGTTACGGGAGCCAAGATCGCCCCGACAACGGAAGTCTTAAGGCCCCCCGACCACAATAGAACAAAGAAGGGAAGAGAATTAATTTATTTTTCGTCTTCCATCAAAGTGACGAATGTGGAGGAGTCACTGTGGTGGATATAGGTATGTTGCAAAACCTACCTTGAGCGGGGCTGCAGATCTGTCCCAGCCCGTATGCGTGATTTTGGCGCCGTTGAGAGGGGGGCGGGTTTAAAACGCGATTTTCCCTAGGCTATTCAAATTGAGGTTGTTCAGCCTACTTAGTTGCTGATGAAAAATTGCTGGGAGATTCTTTCGCCGGAGCTATTTTTAAACTTAATTGGTTAATTTAATTATTATAGTAGGTTAAAAATTATCCTCTAAACGCCGACAACGGGACGGATCTTATACAGGGGACAACGGAAAGTAGTTTGTTTATTTTTACATTAAAAAGCGTTTCTTAAGATCCCTTTATACAAAATTTTATGTTGCGAATAGCCCCATTAAATCCCGCAGTATTTTTCTGGGCATATGGGGGTACAAATCTACCGCAATGGGAATGTTCCAAACCAGCGAGTTCCACAGGATCCCACTCGAAAGCTGATTTAAATGGCCATTAATTTACAGCAATTGAACACTAAATTCCTTCCACTTGGCCTATAAATTAATGTAAATTAGATTTAAAAATCATGTTTTATTGTGAATTCTTTGTGAATGTTATTTGGACACTTAGGCTATTTAAAAATGTTAATCTTTTCTTAAGATATGGATAGATGTTTAGATCTAGTAATTGAAGTTTGTAATTAGCTACAATTAGGTAACTAACTAATTATATGCTTTAATTTCAGGTCATCCAAGTAAGATTGTTTCATATTTGTTTCAGAATGCTTCAATCTATAATAACTGAAATGTTCTTTCAATTCTCAATTTTTAAGAAAGTTATGGCCATTTGACTGTCCTCGATCGCAGCTTTTGTGTTAAGTCAATGGAAAATCAATAGGGAACAAGATGCTAATTTCCGAGTATGAAAATGTCCATAACTTCTTTAATACTGAAGATATGAAAGTTAATTAGGTGTCAAATTAAACTTATTTCTGTGCTTTATCTGATGGGATAAATTGCAGACTTGATTTTTCAAATCTCAAAATTTTGTACCATTGCTAGTGGATGTTTATGTTAAGATGTATATTGTGTGTTTTGTTGCTTTTTATTTATATGACTCTATGGCAAATCAAATTCCTCATTTGTTGCAAAACATACTTGGTTGATAAAGTATGATTATTATGATTATGAAATTTGATGACAGAAACTGTTCCTAAGGAGACCTGCAAGATCAAGATTGCAGCCTGAAGGGTCCCCACACTAAACGTCACCTATCTATGTTCTACACGGATGCTGCCTGACCCACTGGGTTTAGTTTAGTTTAGACATACAGCGGGGAAACATGCCCTTCGACCCAATGAGTCCGCACTGACCAGCGACCCCCGCACACTAACACTATCCCACACACGTTACAATTATACCAAGCCAATTACCTACAAACCAATGCGTCTTTGGAATGTGGGAGGAAACCGGAGATCCTGGAGAAAACGCACTCAGGTCACAGGGAGAACATACAAACTGTGTACAGATAAGCACCCGTAGTCAGGATCGAACCTGGGTCTCTGGGGCTGTGAGGCAGCAACTCTGCTGCTAGGCCACCGTGCCACCCACTGTGCCGTTCCAGCACTTTGTATCTTTCTTTGTAAACCAGAATCTGCAGCTCTTTGCTTCTACATTTTGTCTGTCAGATAATAACTGGTTTAAACAGTATATTGAATAATTCCATATCAAAGATTCGGCAAATCCGTCCCATCACTGGTTTTATTTGTGATTATTTTTACAAATTCACCCTCCGGCTGAATAAATCCAAAAGAAAATGTAATTTAGACTTTACATTGGACTTTAGACATACAGCATGGAAACAGGCCCTTTGGCCAACCAAACCTGTGCCAATCAGCGATCACCACATACACTAGCATTATCCTACACACTAGGGACAATTTACAAATAACTTAAAGCCATTTAACATAAACTTGGGAGTGTGGGAGGAAACCAGATCACCCAAAGAAAACCCATGTGGTCACAGTGAGAACGTGCAAACTCCATACAGACAGCACTGTAGTCAGAATTGAATCCGGCTCTCTGGCGCTGTAAGGCAGCAACTCTACCGCTGCGCCACTGTGCCGCCCTCTGTGTCCTCTTAGTTAATTTCACGAGAGTTTTTTTGTTCCAGTTAGAGGCAAGCGGAATTAAAATTCTGCATTTGAAGGTGGAAAAGTCAGTTGGCGAATTACAGAGATATTATTTCAACCCCAGCTCTGAACCCGGGAAATGATAAAGTCACTAATTTCAAAGCATAAAGTCAGTAAAAAGCAGTTCTTGATAAGGGAAACTATCCTGCAAGCTAGCATGACAGATTCTCATTACCAGATCTCTGAGTCTGATTGTGATATAGCCAATCCAGTGTCACCAACAATTCACCCTTCTCAGAAGCAAGACTAGGGATCGCTGGTCGATGCGGACACAGTGGGCCGAAGGGCCTTTTCCATGCTGTATCTCTAAACTAAATTAAATTAAAAAGCTATTAGTTCCAAATGATAATCATTTGTTCTCTCCCATCACTTGTGCCTTATGCCCAGTATCTATCCTCTAGCCCTGGAAACATCTGCCAATGAAATAATCATAATGAATGCTACCGACATTTTGTACAGTGGCATCAAATATTTAGTGCTCTTCCCAACAACACTTTGAGCTTCATATACATTAGTGTAGTTTAGTTTAGAGATACAGCACGGAAACAAGCCCTTCGGCGCATCGAGTCTGAGCCGACCAATGATATCGATACACCAGCACTATCCTACACTCCAGGGACAATTTATAATTTTTACCGAAGCAAAATTAACCTACAACCCTGTTCATCTTTACAGTATGAGAGGAAACTAGAGTACCCGGGGAAAAGATACACGGTCACGGAGAAAAAGTACAAACTCCGTACAGACAATACTCGTAGTCAGGACCGAACCTGAGCCACTGAGCACTAACACCTCTCTCACACCTCCCGCTGCTGAAAGACTCATCCATGCCTTCCTCTCCTCCCGACTGGACTACTGCAACTCACTTCTCCTTGGCATCAGCTCCACCTACATCATCCGACTCCAACTGGTCCAGAACGCAGCCGCCCGACTCATCACCCACACCAAATCCTGGCATCACATCACTCCAGTCCTCAAACAACTTCACTGGCTTCCCATCTCCCACCGGATCACCTACAAAATCCTGGTCCTCACCTACAAAGCCCTCCACCATCTGCCCCCCCCCCCATATCTCACTGACCTCCTCTCCCCCTACCAACCCTCACGGTCCCTCAGATCCACATCAGCCGGTCTCCTCTCCATCCACAAATCCAACCTCCGCAGTTTTGGGGACAGAGCCTTCTCCAGGGCAGCTCCCAGGCTCTGGAACTCCCTCCCCCAACTGATCCGCTATTCCGTGTCCCTCACCATCTTCCAGTCCCGCCTCAAGACCCATCTCTTCACCTCTGCCTGTCCTTAGCCACACGTCCCCCCTCCCTTTTCATCTGTGCTTGAATTGCCTCATATTGTGTTTTGTATTGAATTCTGTCTTTAATTTGTGTACTAGTCAGGTCTCTACTATTTATTTCATTCCGCTTACATGTTTTTCCTCTACTTGCTAAATTTTTGTAAGGTGTCCTTGACTCATGAAAGGCGCCCATAGATAAAATGTATTATTATTATTATTAAGGCAACAACTCTTCTGCTGTGGCACCAAACCACCCTGGTTGCACCAGGTTGTGAGAATCAGTTTAATTAAACATTCATCAATGGTACAATGAAGAGATAATGGTGGTAGAGAGAGGTTTCCTCAAATATAAATAGTAATTCTAGAGTGACATCAGTGTTGTTGAACTTGAATGATTCCCGTCCCTTAGAGCCAAACACTGACTAATTCACAGATAGGATCAGTTGGAATGAAATAGCAAAGGAAACATAGGTTTACACTCAAGACTTCACATTCCTGTAAACCATTGACCCATTTATGACCAGACCTGATCTATCTGGAGTTTGACTCGGAAAGAAAGGAAATTAAAAGCCTTGACTGTTACTGAATAGTGTGTTTAGAATGAAAACATAAAGCCACAAACCTTCATGGGCAGGACAGAGCTGTGTTAGATCCACGCTCCGCGTCTCCTCACTAACAGGGTTCCCCACGGTGCAGTAGTACACACTGTTGATGTTGGGTAGAGGTATGGATAGTGCCAGCCTTCTCCCTTCGTCAGTCAGTATGTGCGACCCATCTGCCGTGACCTTGCCATCTCCTGACCACCAAGTGTAGACTGGCTCGGTGCCGTGCTCCAGTGAACACACCAAGCTAATGTTACACACCCCGTCACTGAAGGCTTCACTGATAGTTATTATAGGTAATGACACTCGTTCTGTTTCAAAGAAAAGCACAAATACAAGCCATGGAATAATAACAACCAGAAGCTGCTAGCCATGAGTTTCCCACAAGAACATTAAGAGTAGAAGATTATTTAGTTTAGTTTAGAGATACAGTGTAGAAACAAGCCCTTCGGCCCCCAGAGTCCGCGCCCACCAGCGATCCCCGCACACTAGCCCTATCCTACACACACTACGGACAATTTACAAACTATATACAGACAAGTACCTATAGTTTTAGTGCAAAATCCTTCCCGTGAGTTTACAAAAACGAATAGTCCAGGTTACACTTTGCCACCAAACCTAGATCACAAGTAAACTCGTTATGAGCAGAGAAAGTTTAATGACTGTGCCCCTTTCATGTTACAGGAGCGTCAGATGGCTTGGAGAGATCTCCCTTCAAGGACCCATCCTAATGCTCTGCCATTAATATTCAAACAGCAAATACTGAGGATGGGTTCCTAAATAAGCAAGGACTCCAACCCATGTGATGTTTCAGTAATCACCCTGCCCGTATAACCCACAGACTTGGGCTCACGTCGTAAGCATTTCCTCGTACATCTTTAAGTTCTTACAGGTTGTTAGATTGTAAAGTGCACCGTTTATAAAATTGAAATAGATTACCATAAATCTTCAGTTCTGTCACTTGTACATGGACAGTCAGATTCGTCCTGAAGTTCATTTCATACAGACCTTGATCGTGTTCTGTTAGGTTCTGTATTTCCAGACTACAGTCCTTCAGGTTTAACCCGATTCGCTGTTTGTTACATTGTATTGGGTTGTTTTGAGTTTTTGAACATAATTGAACCTTTCCTGTTGTTGGTGAACTGCGGTAATCCCAAGTGAGGATTGAAAGGTTTTCTCCTGAGATACATCCTGGTAACGTGACTGACTGTCCCAGTGTCCCATTCACCAAGCGACGAGTGCCTGGTTTCCCAGCAGTCTGTCCCAGACCTGAAACACAAGGACAAGATATTAGTGCCATCAGCTCTGGGGTGTTGGTGTCCATAGTTTCCCAGCCCAGCAGTGAGTTGTCCCAACCCTAATGGACAAGGGCAGCAGGCACATGAATATTCCACCACCTATACAGATGAGGCTCTGAATGAATAATCTTAAAAACGTAGAAATTAGATGCAGAAGTAGGCCATTCGGCCCTTCGAGCCAGCATCGCCATTGAATATGATCATGGCTGATCATCTAGAATCAGTACCCTGTTCCTGCTTTTTCTCCATATTCCTTGATTCCATATCTAACTCTCTCTTGAATTCAGCCATTGAATTGGAATCCACTGCCTTCTGTGGCAGAGAATTCCTCAGACTCACAACTCTGTAGGTGAAAAGGTTTTTCCTCATCACAGTCCTAAATGGCCTATCCCTTATTCTAAAACTGTGACCCCTGGTTCTGGACTCCCCCAACATCTGGAACATTTTTCGTGCATCTAGCCATCAAATCCTTTAAGAATTTTATATGTATCTTGCATTCATCTACTATCTTTAGGATTGTAGCCATCTTCAGGATATAGAATAATTTGATAACCTGTATTGATAATTTTGTAGTCACAAAGATATTTACATTGACTTAAGATATGAATTAAGTCAATTCATATAACGCAAATTCAGTTTTCAGAATCAATGTTAAGAAGGGTACCGACCTGAAACATCATCTATCCATGATCCCCAGGGATGCTGCCTGACCCGATGAGTTACTCCAGTATTTTGTGTCAGTTTTCTTGAATGTCCAAGATCCCTAATCCAGCAAAGCTGTTGCTTTAATCATTGTACAGTGGCTTGCAAAAGTATTCATACCCCTTGAACTTTTCCACATTTTGTCACGTTACTACCACAAACGTAAATGTATTTTATTGGGATTTTATGTGATAGACCAACACAAAGTTGTGAAGTGGAAGGAAAATGCTACATGGTTTTCAAATTTTTTTACAAATAAAAAACTGAAAAGTGTGGCGTGCAAAAGTATTCAGCCCCCTTTACTCTGATACCCCTAAATAAAATCCAGTGCAACCAATTGCCTTCAGAAGTCACCTAATTAGTAAATAGAGTCCACTGGTGTGCAATCTAATCTCAGTATAAATACAGCTGTTCTGTGAAGGCCTCAGAGGTTTGTTAGAGAACATTAGTGAACAAACAGCACCATGAAGCCCAAGGAACACACCAGACAGGTCAGGGATAAAGTTGTGGAGAAGTTTAAAGCAGGGTTAGGTTATAAAAAAATATCCCAAGCTTTGAACATCTCACGGAGCACTGTTCAATCCATCATCCGAAAATGGAAAGAGTATGGCATAACTGCAAACCTACCAAGACATGGCCATCCACCTAAACTGACAGGCCAGGCAGGAGAGCATTGATCAGAGAAGCAGCCAAGAGGCCCATGGTAACTCTGGAGGAGCTGCAGAGATCCACAGCTCAGGTGGGAGAATCTGTCCACAGGACAACTATTAGTCGTGCACTCCACAAATCGGGCCTTTATGGAAGAGTGGCAAGAAGAAAGCCATTGTTGAAAAAAAGCCATAAGAAGTCCCGTTTGCAGTTTTCCACAAGCCATGTGGGGGACACAGCAAACATTTGGAGGAAGGTGCTCTGGTCAGATGAGACCAAAATTGAAGTTTTTGGCCTAAATGCAAAACGCTATGTGTGGCGGAAAACTAACACTGCACATCACCCTGAACACACCATCCCCACTGTGAAACATGGTGGTGGCAGCATCATGCTGTGGGGATGCTTTTCTTCAGCAGGGACAGGGAAGTTGGTCAGAGTTGATGGGAAGATGGATGGAGCCAAATACAGGGCAATCTTGGAAGAAAACCTGTTAGAGTCTGCAAAAGACTTGATACTGGGGCGGAGGTTCACCTTCCAGCAGGACAACGACTCTAAATATACAGCCAGAGCTACAATGGAATGGTTTAGATCAAAGCATATTCATGTGTTAGAATGGCCTAGTCAAAGTCCAGACCTAAATCCAATTGAGAATCTCTGGCAAGACTTGAAAATTGCTGTTCACAGACGCTCTCCATCCGATCTGACTGAGCTTGAGCTATTTTGCAAAGAAGAATGGGCAAAAATTTCAGTCTCTAGATGTGCAAAGCTGGTAAAGACATACCCCAAAAGACTTGCAGCTGTAATTGCAGCGAAAGGTGGTTCTACAAAGTATTGACTCAGGGGGGCTGAATACTTTTGCACGCCACACTTTTCAGTTTTTTTATTTGTAAAAAGATTTGAAAACCATGTATCATTTTCCTTCCACTTCACAATTATGCGCCACTTTGTGTTGGTCTATCACATAAAATCCCAATAAAATACATTTACGTTTGTGGTTGTAACGTGACAAAATGTGGAAAGGTTCAAGGGGTATGAATACTTTTGCAAGCCACTGTATATCCGTGTTTTCAATGTTAACATATCTTTACATCACCCATGTCCAGTCTCTTTCTCTCCACAACAACTGCATTTCCAATCCCCTCTTCCACCAATAGACTTTTTCACGAGTGTCTAATTTCTCCACACCACCACCAGTGGTCTGGATGAAAGCCAATGGTTGCATTCCTGAAAAGAGGCCCTGTCAGTCCTCCTCCATCACCCTTCTTCTCTCGACAATGTGTTCTTACATTGGGAAATGTCTGCTCATGTACTCCATATAAAGGGTACAACTGTGTCAAAATATAGGTTCAAATGAATCATCTTTTGGGGAAAATACAAAACATTCTTTAGGCATCGGAAATTATGTCTCCGGAACTTGTTCTGAGTTTTTAAGAGGTGAACAGTGAAGAGGGCAGTGTCTACGTGGACATTAGCAGAGCCTTTGACAACACACCACATCGTAGGCTGGTCTGGAAGAAGAGATCATGTAGGATCAATGGCAAGCTCGTCAACTGGACAATATTTTGGCGTAAAAGTGGAATGAATGAATGACCAAATAAATGAATAGGTTTATTGGCCAAGTACCTACTCATACAAGGAATTTGCTTGGTGCTCCGCTTCCAAGTAACAACACGACATAGTAAACCATTAAGAAAAAAACATAAAACCTTAAAACATTACGAATAAAACATTATAGTTAAATATGTGAATGAAATCAAATACTAGAGCAAAAGGAGGATACAGGCTTTGGTTATTGAGTAGATACTGCTCATGGAAAAAAAGCTGTTTTTATATCTGGCTGATATTAAAAAAGGATATTAAAAAGTGGTTCATTAATTTCCTTCTTACTCAATTACTCAAGTTTATGGCTAGCCTTCCACATGAACATAATTTTCCTGTGGTCACAACCCCTCTTCAGACTGCTCGTGGGAAAAAACTGTTTTTATGGTTGGCTGTGGCGGCTTTGCGGTCCGGAGTTGCCATCCAGAGGGAAGTGATTCAAAGAGTTTGTGGCCAGGGTGAGAGGGGTCAGAGATGATCTTACCCGCTCGCTTCCTGGCCCTTGCAGTGTACAGTTCATCAATGGAGGGGGGGGGGGGGGGGGGACGTTGCAGCCAACAACCTTCTCTCCAGAGATGCTGCCTGTCAGCTGAGAAGGAATGGGTGACGTTTAGGGTCGAGACCCTTCTTCAGACTAGATGGTACACACATCCTGTACTAACCAGGAAATTGGGCTTAAGTACTGGGATATTTTGCTGAGCCGTATGCAAAAAATGTATTTCACTGTATCTGGTACATGTGACAATAAGGAAACCATTGAACCATGTGCAATATAAGAACATAGAATTTCACTGAGCAGGTCTCGTTGCATCTCCCCATTTCCTAATCGGCCAGGGAAGGGTAGAGACCCTTCTTTAGACTCCCTCTGGTTTTAGTGTCTTTAGTTTCATTTAAATATACAGCGTGGAAACAGTCCCTTCAGCCCACGCCGACCACTGATCACCCGTACACTAGTTCTTTGATCCTTCATCAGACATTGAATTGGTTCCCTGCCGAGGTTCTTCGAAACAGACACAGGTAAGACCAGTTGGGCTTTATATGTTTTTTTTAAGAAGGGATTGTGTATGTATTTTTAAGACAGAATTGTGCATGTATTTTTAAGAAGGGATTGTGTATGTATTTTTAAGACAGTATTGTGCATGTATTTTTAAGAAGGGATTGTGTATGTATTTTTAAGACAGAATTGTGTATGTATTTTTGAGAAGGGATTGTGTATGTATTTTTAAGACAGAATTGTGCATGTATTTTTAAGAAGGACTTGAGCGGTTTCTCTTTCTATCTCTCTTTGTCTCTTTTTTTATCTCTCTACTAAGGGCTCATCGGCCTCGTTGAGACATCCGTGATTTGTCGGGTTGAGATACGGTGGTTGAGGTGTGCGTCTGGCTTATTGAGACATCTGAAGAGTTGTCGGGTTCAGAAATAAGTGGGGTTGTATATTAAGTTTAAAAAGTCTGCCAGGTTGAGAAACAGGGGTCCCGGTTAGCGGGTCTGCTTCGTTGAGACACTTGGGTCGTATATTAAAGGGTTAAAAAGTCAGCCAAATTGAGAGACTGGGGTCTCAAGTAGCGAGTCGGCCTGGTTGATATATTTGGAACGATTCGGAATTAAGAAGTCTGTTTTCTCTCTCTTTCTATCTATCTATGGGGAATGCTCTGGATAACAGTCCAACATATGTGTTATTTGAATCCTAGGTATAATAAGAAATTTAGAATGTTAAGTTACAAGTTGACCAAACGGTTAGGGGATGAAGCCTGGCCAGTAGGGGGAACATGGAATGTAGAGACATTTATATGGGAAAGGAAGGCAGGAAAGAAATGGAAGAAAGGAATTAAAACATGGGAAGCAGAAGCAGTGAAGAAGCATGAGGAGAGTATAGAGTTTGAAGTTGGATGGATGCTGTATGTAAGAAGGGGGTATAGTTAAGAAACAAGGATAGCACTCGGAAAGGATGGAACGTATTGCAACTAGAATGCCAGTGGGCAGAGGAACAAGAGGAAATAATTAAAAGACAGACAGGAGGTGAGAAACAGGTGATGGTTAGTAAAAAATATACCCAGTACTGGTAAATCCTCTGGAGGAGACGTCATGTCTGGCACGGCGACCCTATTTGGTAATGAAGATGAGGAGTTAGATAATCTTGGGAGATGTCCACCTCACTATGCCCTACCAGTAGCAATGGCATCTTTACCTGGGACAGTTCCATCAGTAACATCCCTATACCTTGAAGTTCTGACCTTACAAAGCTCCCCAGGATTGGGAGCACGGGAATGCCTTTCTGTGCGTAATTTGTTTAAGGCATTGATGCTACCAGAACAGCTGGTCATTATTAAATGTACTGCACACACTGGTGCTGGGGACCCTATAGCAAAAGGCAATGAGTTGCCGATAGTGTATCCAAACAGTGCAGCCTGTACATCCAAATGCGTAGTGACAGCAGGTAAACAGATGCTAGCAAATAGAACGGTCCTGCCAGATATGAGGGAGGTATGTACATTACAGAGGGACGCCTCTGATAACCAAAAACAACTATGGAAACAAGAGGGCTGTGCCATTGACTCCACCGCAGGTCTTTGGCTCACCCCGCTTGGGAAAGTTTGTGTATCTGATGCATTTTTATCTGTTTTACTGACATTTTTACTCGTCTTACCCATGCTGGTAAGGAGGGAATGATAGGATAACAAAGGAAACGTGGTGGCAGGCCTCTGAATGTAAAATTTGCCAACAAAGTAATCCAGGCAAAAAAATTTAAGATACCCTCAGGGGTGACGCCAATGCTATCACGATCGTTTGAATGCATACAGATTGATTTTATTGAAATGCCAAGGGCCCAGTGTTATAAATATTGCTTAGTGATTTTAGATTTATTTAGCAGGTGGAGTGAAGCTCTACCAACCACTAATAATACTGCTGAAACTATGGTGACATTGTTCTTAAGAGAAGTTATTCCCAGGTTTGGCCTACCTACTGTCATAAGTTCAGACAATGGTCCTCATTTTAACCACTATTAATAAGGAAAAATGTGCACATTTTAATATTCAACTGCAATTTCACTGTGTACACCACCCACAGGCATCTGGGATGGCGGAAAGAGTCAATGGGGATTGCAAAACAAAATTACCCCGGAGGTAAATCCTTTTTCTGACAGGCAACTGTTATAAAAAAATTTGGGGATGAAGGAAAATTTGATGGAGAAATGAGGATAAGGTAGGGAGACTGAAAAGTCACGGGGAGTCTGACTAATCATGATCTGGATCAATGTCCAATTAGGGTTAGGTAACCAGGATTTTGGTAAACAGAAGTCTTGTCAGAAAAAGGGAAATTACAAAGAGACGTCTTTGAAGATGAAATTATATACTGCTGGTAAAACAATGTTTTTGTATATGTACTGATTGTAAAGCAATGTTTTTTGTATGTGGAATGTGTGAAATTCGAAGCAATGAGCAAAGTTGTGTGTCGCTTTAAGAAGTTTGTCCTTTAAAATGCAAATGGACAGTTTATGGTGTGCTCCGTTAAGAAACAGGCATGAATGGGGGGCGGAGCTATACTCGAATGATAAATATGTTGGTTGATTATAAATCTTTTGAACCAAGTTTAAAAAAAACTCATCCCGATTAAAGTGTTAAATTGATGAAGCTGAATTTTAGTTAAAATATAAGAAGATATTAAATTGGCTTCTGGGCTAGCTTACAGCTTATATTTAGTCTCAAATTAGGCTTGCCTCAGGTTGCGGGTGTGTGGGATAATAAATCCTATAACATTGTCTCCCAAGTGAGGAAGTGACAGAGAAAGAAACAGCTAGTCACATCTTTGAAGTAAGATGCCATAAACCAAATGGCCTATGTTTATGAAGGACCAAATGACAGAGAGGAAGCAGCGAGAGCTAGGGTGATCTCTGTGAAGATAAAATGTCGTAAACCAAATGGCCAATGTTATCTTGTACTATGTAAACAAAAGGCCTTTGATGTGATGCATTCTGTGGAAACCTTATCCTGTACCTCTGACCATGACTAATGTCTGTGAAATGTGCTAAGGGGACAAAAAAAACCCTATTTAAGGCAATGTAATTCTGTTGTTCAGTGAGGTGAACGGAGGACGGTCAAGTGTCTGTAATGGTCACTTGACTGGAGTTCTCCCTCCCTTCCATCGGCCGATAATAAGTAAAGTTGTGAACTGGTCTACCAAACAGTTTGTGTGGTGTCTGTTTATTAAGAAGCGAACCTGGTTTAGTAGTTATAAAAGTAGCTTTTTCAAAATGAGATTGGAAATGTCAAAATTACAGAGAAAAAGAAAATGTATTATTGATTACTGATTCTGAGAGTTATTTTGGGAAAGATTGTTTTGATATGATAACAGAGGTTGTCTTTTAAAATGCAAATGAAGCAAGATTACTGTTTTCAAGCAAACAAAAAGATGTTGAAGCATGTGCTGTGTGAGGGAAATTAGGTAGATGAAAATTTGTCTTATGACTTACAAAAGGGGGTTTGAGGGAACTATCAATGAGGGATGAAAGGTGAGATGATAAAGTAGATTGGGGAAGAGAACATATTTGGAGAATTTAATATTCAGGTGGAGAGAGCCTCTTCGGATATTTAAAAAAAAAAAAAAAAAAAATATTATCGAATTAAAGAATAAATTCAAAGGGAAGTGTTAGGAAGGAACTGGAGATGCTGGCAGATCAAAGGAAGACAAAAGTGCTGGAGAAACTCAGCTGGGAACAAGATTGATACAGGAAAAGCTGCTGTGTCCACCCCCTGGAGAGTGGGGGGAAGCCACTTACAGGCCCTGGGCAATTAACTAATTATGTATGGACGGCAATTAACCCATGTCTTGCCAGATCTACATTCCCAGGTTGGAGGAGTGTGTGAGATAATAAATCCTATAACATTGTCTCCCAAGTGAGGAAATGACAGAGAAAGAAACAGCTAGTCACATCTTTGAAGTAAGATGCCATAAACCAAATGGCCTATGTTTATGAGGGACCAAATGACAACGAGGAAGCAGCGAAAGAGCTAGGGTGATCTCTGTGAAGATAAAATGGCATTATCCAAATGGCCAATGTTTATGAAGGACGAGAGGAAACCAGGGAAGTAGGAAGATAAAATGTCGTAAACCAAATGGCCAATGTTATCTTGTAACATGTAAACAAAAGGCCTTTGATGTGATGCATTCTGTGGAAACCTTTTCCTGTACCTCTGACCATGACTAATGTCTGTGAAATGTGCTAAGGGGACAAAAAAGCCCTATTTAAGGCAATGTAATTCTGTTGTTCAGAGAAGGTGGCTGAGCACAGTTAAGTGTCTACATTGGTCACTTGACTGGAGTTCTCCCTCCCTTCCATCGGCCGATGTTAAGTAAAGTTTTGAACTGGTCTACCAAACAGTTTGTGTGGTGTCTGTTTATTAAGAAGCGAACCTGGTTTAGTAGTTAAGAAAGTAGCTTTTTCAACGAGACCTGGCTGTCATTGTACACCAGTCATTGAAAGTAGGCATGCAGGTGCAGCAGGCAGTGAAGAATATAAGAGCAGGGAGGTTCTACTGCAGTTGTACAGGGTCTTGGTGAGACCACACCTGGAGTATTGCGTACAGTTTTGGTCTCCTAATCTGAATATGACATTCTTGCCATAGAGGGAGTACAGAGAAGGTTCACCAGACTGATTCCTGGGATGGCAGGACTTTTCTCATTTCCAAACCGTTTGGTGAAAAAAAGAGAAAGAGAGAGAGAGAGAGAGGCTCAACCAAGCAAGCGATCGGCAGCTCAAAGTAAAATATCTGAACTTTTAAATATCTTGAAGCAGTAAAGATCCGCGATAACCCTAACCCCCAACCTTAACCCTAACCCCAACCTTAACCCCACCCCTACACCTACCCCAACCCCAACCTTAAACCTAACCACAACCTTAACCCCAACCCCAACCTTAACCCCACCCCTACACCTACCCCAACCTCACCCCTACCCCAACCCTAACCCCAACCTTAAACCTAACCCCAACCTTAACCCCAACCCCACCCCTACACCTACCCCAACCCCAACCTTAACCCCAACCTTATAATAATAATAATAAATTTTATTTAATGGGCGCCTTTCATTCATACATCTCAAGGACACCTTACATAGTAATCGGAATAAAAACATATAATCGGAATAAAACAAGTAATTAAAGACATCACAGTGACACAAATTAAAAACAGAATTCAATCCAAAAACAGAAAATCAAAAACACAGTGTGGAGATGGAGCAGCGGCAGCTAAAGCTCGCCAGCGTCCACTCTCTCTTCACCGCAGCCATCTTGGACACAGACCTACAGGACTACAATTAGACAAAAAAATCATCCCCCCACAGTGGATAGCACTGTAGAGGAAGGCACAACCCTAACCCCAACCCCAAACCCTACAGACACCAAACAGTTCAGGGTGTGAACTCACTTTCTGTGTCGCTGAACAGACAAATAAACCCGATGCCGAAGACTATTCCCAAATCCGCCCTGATCATCTCCACAAAGGTGTTTGTGGCATCAGTGCTTCTGCAACTCACTCTCATGCAAAGATCTTAGAGCCTTTGCTCTCATGCTCCTAGGAAGCGGCGGGGTTAACCGAGTCGGTGTAAACTGGACAAGCCGGAGCCCAGGGCCCCGATACCCAGACCCGGCCCGGCCACATCAACACAACCGCCGGCATTTCCTTCCTCCCGCCAACTCCAACAAGTACCTCCCTCCCCCCCTGCACATGCGCACAACCACGGCCCGCACATCATCTGGTCGGCGCTGAGCACTTTCCCCCTCCCTTTGCATTGTGGGAGATCTGGCCACCATTGCTGTCCGGTCGCAACCGCTGAAAACCAACGCAGAATCACATCCTGACCCAGGATCAGGAGTAACTCCCTGAAGTAACTCTTACTTCTGGTTTCCTGGGCCTCCATAAATATTCTAAATGGAATTTAAACTGGAGGTGGTAGAGGGCTGAACACTAACAGGCCATTGCATTTTATCTGTTTATTTATTGTGTATATACAGTGGCTTGCAAAAGTATTCATACCCCTTGAACTTTTCCACATTTTGTCACGTTACAACCACAAACGTAAATGTATTTTATTGGGATTTTATGTGATAGACCAACACAAAGTGGTGCATAATTGTGAAGTGGAAGGAAAATGATACATGGTTTTCAAATTTTTTTACAAATAAAAAACTGAAAAGTGTGGCGTGCAAAAGTATTCAGCACCCCTGAGTCAATACTTTGTAGAACCACCTTTCGCTGCAATTACAGCTGCAATTATATAAGTCTTTTGGGGTATGTCTCTACCAGTTTTGCACATCTAGAGACTGAAATGTTTGCCCATTCTTCTTTGCAAAATAGCTCAAGCTCAGTAGATTGGAGGGAGAGTGCCTGTGAACAGCAATTTTCAAGTCTTGCCAGAGATTCTCAATTGGATTTAGGTCTGGACTTTGACTGGGCCATTCTAACACATGAATATGCTTTGATCTAAACCATTCCATTGTAGCTCTGGCTGTATTTAGGGTCGTTGTTCTGCTAGTAGGTGAACCTCCGCCCCAGTCTCAAGTCTTTTGCAGACTCTAACAGGTTTTCTTCCAAGATTGCCCTGTATTTGGCTCCACCAATCTTCCCATCAACTCTGACCAGCTTCCCTGTCCCTGCTGAAGAAAAGCATCCCCACAGCATGATGCTGCCACCACCATGTTTCACAGTGGGGATGGTGTGTTCAGGGTGATGTGCAGTGTTAGTTTTCCGCCACACATAGCGTTTTGCATTTAACCCAAAAACTTCAATTTTGGTCTCATCTGACCAGAGCACCTTCCTCCACATGTTTGCTGTGTCCCCCACATGGCTTGTGGCAAACTGCAAACAGGACTTCTTATGGCTTTTTTTCAACAATGGCTTTCTTCTTGCCACTCTTCCATAAAGGCCCGATTTGTGGAGTGCACGACTATTAGTTGTCCTGTGGACAGATTCTCCCACCTGAGCTGTGGATCTCTGCAGCTCCTCCAGAGTTATCATGGGCCTCTTGGCTGCTTCTCTGATCAATGCTCTCCTTGCCCGGCCTGTCAGTTTAGGTAGACGGCCATGTCTTGGTAGGTTTGCAGTTGTGCCATACTTTTTCCATTATCGGATGATGGATTGAACAGTGCTCCGTGAGATGTTCAAAGCTTGGGATATTTTTTATAACCTAACCCTGCTTTAAACTTCTCCACAACTTTATCCCTGACCTGTCTGGTGTGTTCCTTGGGCTTCATGGTGCTGTTTGTTCACTAATGTTCTCTAATAAACCTCTGAGGCCTTCACAGAACAGCTGTATTTATACTGAGATTAGATTACACACAAGTAGACTCTATTTACTAATTAGGTGACTTCTGAAAGCAATTGGTTGCACTGGATTTTATTTAGGGGTATCAGAGTAAAGGGGGCTGAATACTTTTGCACGCCACACTTTTCAGTTTTTTATTTGTAAAAAGATTTGAAAACCATGTATCATTTTCCTTCCACTTCACAATTATGCACCACTTTGTGTTGGTCTATCACATACAATCCCAATAAAATACATTTACGTTTGTGGTTGTAACGTGACAAAATGTGGAAATGTTCAAGGGGTATGAAAACTTTTGCAAGCCACTGTATATATGGTCTATGGTAAATAAACACACTGAACTTTTATCTCCTGTTCTGTATTATGTTTACATATTCTATTGTGCTGCAGCAAGCAAGAATTTCACTGTCCTATCTGGGACTAATGACAATAAAACTCTTGACTCTTGACTTGGACTTTAGCAAAAAAGGGTTATTGGAGAAAAAAGAGCTACCTTAAATTGAGTTGCGTCTGGTTGGGTAACTATGGTAGGGTGAAGACTATTCCATGCTTTAATTGTGCTGGGGAACTCTATGGAGCAGCCAGCAACTCTGGATAGAAGGAATTGGGTGATGTTTCGTGTAAAGACCCTTCTTTAGACTCCCTCTGGTTTTAAAAAACAGTGGACCATGAAATATTGATCTCACGTTTGAAGCAGTGGGTGGGTATCAGGGGCATAGCACTGGAGTGGTTCAGGTCGTACCTGGCTGATCGAACTTTCTGTGTCAGCCTTGGGGACTCTGTATCCTCCTCTGCTCCTCTCTCGTGTGGGGTCCCACAGGGCTCAGTTCTTGGCCCTCTCCTCTTTTCTCTCTATTTGCTCCCACTTGGTTCCATACTTAGGAAACATGAAATTTCATTCCACTTTTATGCAGACGACAGTCAGATTTATGTGCCTCTTAAAAAGAAGGATGAACACTCTGTCGGACTGTTACTTGAGTGTCTCAACGACATAAAGGCCTGGATGGCTCTGAACCTTTTAAAATTTAATGATAAAAAGATGGAAGTAATGGTTTTTGATGGCACCACTGGGGCCCCCCCTGTAGATCTGGGCTCCCTGGCCCAGTATATCAAACCAAGCATCACAAACCTAGGGGTTAAATTGGACCCTGAGCTTAAATTTGACAGTCAGATCAAGGCTGTTGTTAAATCAAGCTTTTTCCATTTGAGGCAGCTGGCCAAAATAAAGCCAATTCTGTCAAGGCAGCACTTTGAGACGGTAATCCATGCCTTTGTTACCACTCGGCTGGATTACTGCAATGCACTGTATGTGGGGGTTAGTGGGTCCTCCATCGCCCGTCTCCAGATGGTACAGAATGCAGCTGTACGTCTTTTAACTGGCACACGTAAACATGAGCACATTTCGCACATTTTAGCCTCACTCCACTGGTTGCCTATTCAGTTTAGGATCCATTTTAAAATTCTTTTATTTGCTTTTAAATCCATAAATGGTCTTGCCCCGCCCTACCTATCTGAGCTTCTACACCCTTATACACCCGCCCACTCTCTCAGGTCAGATAATCAGCTGCTCCTGAGTGGGCCTAAAACTAAGCTGAAGCTCAGAGGGGACCGTGCCTTTGCTGTGTCGGCACCCAAATTATGGAACGATCTGCCTCTCCACATTAAACAGGCCTCTTCTCTGTCTGTTTTTAAATCTCTTCTTAAAATATCATCTCTTCTCCGTGGCCTTTGATACCCAGTAAGATGTCGACTTTATTTGCTTGATTGGTTTCTTATTTTGATTGTTTATTGCATGGCTATTATTTTTACTCATGTTTTATGTCTTTTGATTTATTGTTGTATTTCATATGTGATTTATGCGCCTTATGTGAGCTGTTATGTTATGTTCTGTTATGTTGTCTGTTTATGATGTCTTGTTTTTTCTTCTGTACAGCACTTTGGTCAACATTGGTTGTCTTAAAGTGCTTAACAAATAAAGTTGGATTGGATTGGATTAATGTTTTTAGTTTAATTTAAAGATACAGTGTGGAAACAGGCCCTTCAGCCCACCGAGTCCACGCGGACCACTGATCACCCGTACACTAGTTCTTTCCCACACATTAGCGGAGTAAGTCAAGAGTCAAGAGTGTTTTATTCTCTCACATCCCAGTTAGAACAATGAAATCCTTACTTGAAGCAGCACAACAGAATATGTAAACATAGTACTCTGTAAACAATGTTATAAACGAGAAAACAAAACGGTGTACATTTATATACAGGAAAGTAGACTATTATCTGAATGGTGGCCGATTAGGAAAAGGGGAGATGCAACGAGACCTGAGTGTCATGGTACATCAGTCATTGAAAGTAGGCATGCAGGTGCAGCAGGCAGTGAAGAAAGCGAATGCTATGTTAGCATTCATAGCAAAAGGATTTGAGTATAAGAGCAGGGAGGTTCTACTGCAGTTGTACAGGGTCTTGGTGGGACCACACCTGGAGTATTGTGTACAGTTTTGGTCTCCTAATCTGAGGAAAGACATTCTTGCCATAGAGGGAGTACAGAGAAGGTTCACCAGACTGATTACTGGGATGTCAGGACTTTCATATGAAGAAAGACTGGATAGACTCGGCTTGTACACGCTAGAATTTAGAAGTTTGAGGGGGAATCTTATAGAAACTTACAAAATTCTTAAGGGGTTGGACAGGCTAAATGCAGGAAGATTATTCACGATGTTGGGGAAGTCCAGAACAAGGGGTCACAGTTTAAGGATACGAGGGAAGTCTTGTAGGACCGAGATGAGAGCATATTTTTTACACAGAGTCGTGAATCAGTGGAATAGCCTATATTTAAGAGGGGGAGGTGTGTGTGTGTGTGTGTGTGTGTGTGTGTGTGTGTGTGTGTGTGTGTGTGTGTGTGTGTGTGTGTGTGTGTGTGTGTGTGTGTGGGGTGTGGTGTGTGTGTGTGTGTGTGTGTGTGTGTGTGTGTGTGTGTGTGTGTGTGTGTGTGTGTGTGTGTGTGTGTGTGTGCGCGCGCGATATATACCCACACACACACAATTTCCCTCCTGGGATTAATAAAGTAACTGGAGTAACTCAACAGGTCAGACAGAATCTCTAGACAAAAGCAGAAAATTACGTTTTGGGTTGGGTCTAAAATAGGTTCCTGCACACCTTTGCAATGTGGAAGGAAACAAGAGCACACGGAGAAAACCCATGTGATCAAAGGGAATCAGATTCAGATTCAACTTTAATTGTCATTGTCAGTGTACAGTACAGAGACAACGAAAAGGAGCAAACTCCATACTGATAGCACCCATATTCAGGATCAATTCCGGGTCTTTGGCACTTTTAGGCAGCAACTTTATGGACAATGCACAGTCCCATAGTCTTGAACTTCATTAAAACGACAAGTGTGGCAAGGGGGGTGACATGAAAAAGAAAGGAAGATGCGGAGACAGCAGGCTGTGGGAGAGCTGGGAATGGGAGGGGAAGGAGGGAGAAAGCAAAGACTACCTGAAATTAGAGAAGCCAATGTGCATACCGCTGGGGTGTCAACTACCCAAGCAAATATGAGGTGCTGCTCCTCCAATATGTGGTAGGCCTCACTCTGGCCATGGGGGAGGCCCAGGACAGAAAGGTCGGATTCAGAATGGGAAGGGGAGTTGAAGTGTTGAGCCACCGGGAGATCAGGTTGGTTATTGCAAATTGAGTGGAGGTGTTGTGCGAAGCGATCACCAAGCCTGCACTTGGTCTCACCAAGGTTGATCATACGCTGAATAATCCAACCACATTTTCGTCTGGAAGTGGAAAGAAATAATAGAAATTGCATTCATTGCAATGTGTAAAAAGAGTTGAGATACTGTATTATAATTTTGCTGCATGTCATTGCGGTATATATCATGTCTTGATTGGTGAATGTGTTTAGTTTGTGGCTTTATTTGAAGCAGAAATAATATGGGCCTCTCTCAATTGCCATCTGCTGCGACTGGGAGACTGGCTCCCACCTCTCGCTCTAGCTAGGCTTCTGGGGACTTATTCTGGCTTCTGGGAGACGGGCTCCTCTGGCCATTTCTCACCCCTGGGAGACTGGCTCCTCTGACTAGGTTTCTCCTACTTAAAGACCCTTCTGGGAGACTACTACTGGCTTCTGGAAGACAGGCTCCTCTGTGGGTTTCTCAGCGGGTTTCCGAAGAATGTCCCGACCCGAAACGGCACCGATCCGATTTCCCGACAATAAAGGGATTCAATTCAATTCAATTCAATTCAATTTCGTGCCGACCTTCTTATTAAACCAACATCAGCAGTTCCTTTCTCGGCATCCTTTGTTTGAAAGAGGGAAAAATTCTCGGCCAGCCAACAACCCAGCGGAAATCAACACGCACTTAAAACACACGTCCCCAAAGATGCGATCGGCAGCTCAAAGTAAAATATCTTGATGCAGTAACAATCCGCGATATTGCAAGTCCGGACAGAAAGCAGACAGACACCAAACAGTTCAGGGTGTAAACTCACCTCCTGTGTCGCTCAACAGACAAATAAACCCGATGCCGAAGACTATTCCCAAATCCGACCTGATCATCTTAAAAAAGGTTGAAAAGGCATCGGTGTTTTTGCCAAAGATCCTACAGTGCAGCGGATCGTTGGCTTTTGCAACTCTCGTTCATGCGCATAGGTAGCAAAGATCTTTGATAGGAAGGGGCGGGGTTAACCGGCCTTAGAGGGTGCGGGGGCCCAATTGGGAACAAACTTGGTGAGCCCCAGGTTCCCAGCCCATTTATTTAGTATATATTATGAAATTTTACACTAAGGTGCAATGGATTATACACTGTGTGAATCTCTCCTGTTCCCGTTTTACTGTCAGAAAGCGAATGGTATGTTAGCATTCATAGCAAAAGGATTTGAGTATAGGAGCAGGGAGGTTCTACTGCAGTTGTACAGGGTCTTGGTGAGACCACACTTGGAGTTATCGCGTACAGTTTTGGTCTCCTAATCAGAGGAAAGACATTCTTGCCATAGAGGGAGTACAGAGAAGGTTCACCAGACTGATTCCTGGGATGTCAGGACTTTCATATGAAGAATGACTGGATAGACTCGGCTTGTACTCGCTAGAATTTAGAAGATTGAGGGGGGATCTTATAGAAATTTACAAAATTCTTAAGGGGTTGGACAGGCTAGATGCAGGAAGGTTGTTCCCGATGTTGGGGGAAGTCCAGAACAAGGGGTCCTAGTTTAAGGATAAGAGGGAAGTCTTTTAGGACCGAGATGAGGAAATCATTTTTTACACAGAAATTGGTGGAATTCTCTGCCACAGAAGGTAGTTGAGGCCAGTTCATTGGCTAGATTTAAGAGGGAGTTAGATGTGGCCCGCGTGGCTAAAGGGATCAGAGGGTATGGAGAGAAGGCAGGGATGGGATATTGATTTGGATGATCAGCCATGATCATATTGAATGGCGGTGCAGGCTCGAAGGGCCGAATGGCCTCTACTCCTGCACCTATTTTCTATGTTTCTATGTCAGTAGCTCCGCTGGCTTCCAACCTTTACTGCAGCTACTAATTACCATTAAACTGCATTATGTGATTGGACACAACGCCCTTGGAGACAGCGGCTGATTGGACGGGAGGAGACCTATATGTTGATTGGACGGGAATTTTAAGGCAAGCTGGTTGGTGATTGGATGTAACCCCCTTAGAAACAGCGATTGATTGGCCGCCAAATAAATTGTTAAATAGGAAAACAAAAATCGCTGGTCGGTGCGAACTCAATGGACAATCTGGTTGTTTCTCCAAACTAAACAGGCACATTCATTTAAAATTAAATCCAGTGATTATTTCACATGATTTCTCACTGTTTAAAGCTCAGTATCTGACCAATTTCTGTTCAACACGTTTGGTCTGCCGTGAGCATTTTTCTCTCCCAAAACAGTTCTTGGTTTCTTGGTCCTCCAAAATATTCCAAATGGAATTTAAACTGGAGGTGCTAGTTCATGTCTAGCAAACCGATCAACGAACCAGACAGCAGTTGGACGCAGTCATGCGATTCGCAAGTGATTGATAAGATTTGATGGGGCACCTTGAGCTTTTTTGCACGAGTATTAGGGATATGTTATTGATTTTAGTCGTTTCTCATACGTTCTCATGCAATCTATGAGTATTGTGTTTACACGCCTTTTTGCTGTTGCAAATAAGAATTTAATTGTTCTGTTGTGGGTACATATGACAATTATCCATTCTTGACTTGACTCTTCACTCATGCATTTGTGCAATAGAAAACGGGTAACCATTGAACTCTGCGCCAAGTTAAAAAGAGTACACAGTTACTCAGGAAGCGACTATTCGCCTCCAAAGAGCAACCCTTTGTTAGGTGGCTTCACTAAATGGTGTGACTCAACATTCCTCCAGCAGTCTGTTTTTTTTGTTCAAGATCTGCAGCATCTGCAGTCGCTTGCGATTTAATACTATGTTCCGCTGCGATCTAACTAATGGATGGCCCATGCTGAAGTACATTGAAATGCTAATACGACAATTAGCAAGAATATTGAACAATACAGCAACATGGAGCTCAGAGGACACTGGGGTTTAATTTTACAAATGCCCATTTTCACGAAGCAAGTCACTTTTGGCAACGATACCAGTTATTAAAGAAGGCAGACTTTGCACTGACCACTTGAAAACAAATCAGTGGTTAACTGGCAATGTAAAAGTGATGGTGTGCCTGCCACCAAAGCAGCAGACACCGTGGGAGGAAGGTGGGGAGAGGGAAATGAATGTGGATAGACAGGGGGTGAAACAAAAAGATAAAGAGCTGGTTTCAGTCCAACAGCAGCACAAAACCTGAAACAGCTGGTTATAGGGCTAAGAGGCTGAAGTGCTTCAGGCTGCTGTTGGATTGAAACCAGCTATTTATCTTTTTGTTTCACAGAATCACCTCAAGCACATCTTTGCATTATAAGTGCAACATGAACAATTGTGGAAATGGGTTTTAGGAACTTGGGGTACGCTAAGGTCCATGAGGCTGAGATTAGGAAGGAAGGGGGGGGGGGGGGGGTAGACGTTATAAGCCCCCCGTGAGAAATTGTATTTCTCTGAAATTGAAGATAGACATAAAGCTGGAGTAACTCAGCAGGACAGGGAGCGCTGCGACTCTGGAGGGAAGACCCTTCTTCAGACTGAACTGAACTCTCGTCGGTGAGAGTACTTGTGATTGGCTGAAGAAGGGTCTCGACCAGAAACGCAATTCTCTCCCCAGAGCCGCTGCCCGTCCCGCTGAGCCACCTTCAACTTCAAAGCCAAACAAAAAAACACAGTGTTGGAGGAACTCAGCGGGCAAGGCGGCTGCCTCACCCGCTGGGTTTCTACAGCATTTTTGTCTACCGCCAAACGTCTATGATTCCGGGAATGCCGAGGCGACAGGGTGAGAGAGAGGGAGTGGGAGAGCTAGAGAGAGACGAGATGGGGAGCGGGGGAGAGGGAGCGCGCGAGAGAGAGGGAGGGAGAGAGCAAAACACAGAGAGACACAACGTGGGTCGGTAGGTGAATGACGAACCTGCACACCAGGAAGAAGCCCCTTCTCGTGGTCCGGGGCCCTCACTCATGATGGTGAGTTTTAAGAAATTCTCAATGTGTCATCGATCTACATTCCTCAGTAAATGTAGTTGTGTTTTGAACAAGTATTATTGACGCCGCGTGAATTTTATTCAAAGGAACATGGCGTCATTAATACTCATTCAAAACACAATTACATTTACTGAGGAATGTTGATCGATGCATTGATAATAATAATAATAATAATAATAATACATTTTATTTGTGGGCGCCTTTCAAAAGTCTCAAGGACACCTTACAGAGATTAACAAGAGTAATAAAACATATAATCGGAATAAAATAAATAATAAAGACATCACCAATACACAAATTAAAAACAGAATTCGATCCAAAGACAAAAAATCAAAAACAATGTGAAGAGAGAGCAGCGGCAGCTAAAGCGCGCCAGCGTCCACTCTCCCTTCCGACAGCCATCTTGGACACAGACTAACATATTTACTTACACACAAAAAAATCATCCCCCCACAATGGTTACCACTGTGGGGGAAGGCACAACGTCCAGTCCCCATCCCCAGTTCTCCCAAAGTCAGGCCTATTGAGGCCACCGCTATTGCCTCTACGGAGGCCCGATGTTCCTGGCCGTTCTGGCCGGGTGGTTTTGCCCCGGCGTCGGGAGAGTCCTCTCAGCGGCTGGGCCACCTGGATCGGCCGCTTCCTTACCGGAGACCGCGGCTTCCGAAGCCGACAAGGCCGCGCCGGTTTGGAGCTCCCAGGCTCCCGATGTTGAAGTCGGCGCCTCCCGCTCCGCTCCGCAGTCCCGCAGCCCGGAGGTGTTGAACTCGGCGGTCACAGCTCACTGGAGCTCCAGCGCGTCGATCCAGCGCGGCGATCCAGGCAAGGCATCGCCCGCTCCGCTCCGCGATAGCGCTCCAAAGCTGTGCCGCCACCGAGGCCGAGGTGCTGGGCGGTCCCCGCCAGGAAATGGCACTCCACGCCCGCTGGTAGGCCATGAGGATGGGTCGACGGGGCAGCCCGGAGAAAAAGCTGTCTCACCGACCAGGTAGGGACCTAGAAGTATAATTACCCCCTACCCCCCACATTAAAAAGTCAATTTCTCCAACAGACAGAGCACAGGACTTACTAAAAACTTCAACAAAAAAGTGAATTAAACGGACGGCTGCTGGTTAGCAGCCGTTCCCCAAGATGGCTCCTCCTCTTGCCATTGTATAACTACTTGTTAACTACTTGCTGTTAAGAAGTGCTAACAGTACTAGTTAACAAATCGTTTGCCGTGCAGCGGTTGTTATCCATGTTCGTTTAAAAAAAAAAAATCCGGATGGCGGATGGCGAATTTAAAAAAAAGATCTTTATTTAACAAAGAGAATCTGTATTTCCGTACTAAATACAGGACATTAGTGCAGGGCCCCCCTTAGGCGCGGGGCCAAATTAGGAGCAATTGGTCCAACGGCTTAAGGCCAGCCCTGCTTCGGCCCACCAAGTCCATGCCAGCCAGCGATCTGGCTAACACTAACACTATCCTACACACACAGGACAATTTACACTTTTCTACCGAAGCCGATTAACATACAACCCTGTACATCTTTGGACTGTGGAAGGGAACCGGAACGCCCGCAGGCAACCCACGTGGCCACAAGGAGAAAGTACAAGCTCCTTACAGACAAGCACCCGAGGTCAGGATCCAACCCGGGTCCTTGGCGTTGTAAGTAGGGTTGCCAACTGTCCCGTATTGGCCGGGACATCCCGTATATTGGGCTAAATTGGTTTGTCCCATACAGGACAGTCCTTGTCCCGTATTTGACTGCTCCTAACAGGTGCTCCTCAACAAGCAAGGGCATTGAGAACCTACAATCCTGCTTTGACTGCATGGATTGGAATGTGTTCAGGGAAGCAATCACAAGCCTCTATGAGTATGCAGACACTATCTATAGACAATCGGTGCAGGAGTAGGCCATTTGGCCCTTCGAGCCAGCATTGCCATTCAATGTGATCATGACTGATCATCACCAATCAGTACCCCGTTCCTGCCTTCTCCCCATATCCCCTGACTCCGCTATATTTAAGAGCCCTATCTAGCTTTCTCTTGAAAGCAGCCAGAGAACCTGCCTCCACCACCCTCTGAGGCAGATAATTCCACAGACTCACCACTCTCTTAGAGAAAAAGTGTTACCTTGTCTCCGTTCTAAATGGCTTACTCCTTATTCTTAAACTGTGGCCCCTGGTTCTGGACTCCACCAACATCAGGAACCTGTTTCCTGCCTCTAGTGGGTCCAAGCCCTTAACAATCTTATATGTTTCAATGAGATAACCTCTCATCCTTCTAAACTACAGAGTGTACAAGCCCAGCTGCTCCATTATCTCAGCATATCCCAGGAATTAACCTTGTAAACCTAAGCTGCACTCCCTCAATAGCAAGAATGTCCTTCCTCAAATTAGGGGGCCAAAACTGCACACAATACTCCAGGTGTGGTCTCACTAGGGCTCTGTACAACTGCAGAAGGAGCTATTTTCTCCTATATTCGATTTCTCTTGTTATAAAGGCCAACATGCCATTCGTTTTCTTCACTGCCTGCTGTACCTGCATGCTTACTTTCATAGACTGATGTACAAGGACACCCAGATCCCGTTGTACTTCTCCTTTTCCCAACTTCACACCATTTAGATAATAATCTGCCTTCTTGTGTTTGCTACCAAAGTGGATAACCTCACATTTATCCGCATTAAACTTCATCTGCCATGCATCTGCCCACTCCCCAACCTGTCCAAGTCACCCTGCATTCTCATAGCATCCTCCTTACACTGCCACCCAACTTCGTGTCATCTGAAAATTTGCTCATGTTACTTTGAATCCCTTCATCCAAATCATTGATGTATATTGTAAATAGCTGCGGTCCCAGCACGGAGCCTTGCGGTACCCCACTAGTCACTGCCTGCCATTCTGAAAGGGACCCGTTAATCCCTACTCTTTGTTTGCCAACCAATTTTCTATCCATGTCAGCACTCTACTCCCAATACCATGTGCTCTAATTTTGCCCACAAATCTCGTATGTGGGACCTTATCCAATGCTTTCTGGTAGTCCAGGAATACTACATCCACTGCCTCTCCCTTGTCCATTTTTCTCGTTTCATCCTCAAAAACTTCCAGAAGATTAGTCAAGCATGATTTCCCCTTCGTAAATCCATGCTGACTCAGACTGATCCTGTTACTGCTATCTGAATGTGCTGCAATTGCATCTTTTATAATTGACTCCAGCAACTTCCCCACCACCAATGTCAGGCTAACTGGTCTATAATTCCATGTTTTCTCTCTCCCTCCTTTCTTCAAAAGTGGGATAACATTAGCTACCCTTCAATCTACAGGAACTGATCCTGAATCTATAGAGCTGTTTTAAATATCTGGGAGTCCACATCTCTGAGGATATGACATGGACATCACACGCCGCAGCACTCGTGAGTAAGGCAAGGCAGCGCCTTTACCATCTCAGGCAATTGAGGAAATTCAGAGTGTCTCCGAGGATCCTCCAGTGCTTCTACTCAGCGGCTGTGGAAAGCATCTTGTCCGGAAATATTACCATCTGGTTTGGGAATTGCTCTGCCCAGGACAAGAAGGCTCTGCAGAGAGTAGTGCGTTCGGCCGAATGCACTATGGGAATTTCACTCACCCCCCTGCAGGAACTATACATCAGGAGGTGCAACTCCAGAGCCAATAAAATCATGGGAGACCCCTTCCACCCCTGCAACCGACTGTTCCAGCTGCTACGGTCAGGCAAACGCCTCCATTGCCATGATGTGAGAACAGAGAGGTTGAGAAGGAGTTTCTTCCCAGAGGCCATTCGGACTGTAAACTCCTATCTCACCAGGGACTAACTTTACTGAACGTTTTTCCTTCCGCCCACAATATTTAATATGTAAACGAATATGTGATTCTGTTTGTAGTTTGTTTGGTTGTTTGTTTGTTTGTCTTTTTGCACAAAGTCCGCGAGCATTGCCACTTTTCATTTCACTCCACATCTCGTATGTGTATGTGACGAATAAACTTGACTTGACTTGACTTGACATTGGAAAATGATCACCAATGCTTCCACGATTTCTAGAGCCACCTCCTTAAGTACCCTGTAAATAATAGGTCATATAGTGTCAGACAGATGCATCATATCATGGCCATTTCAAAAGGGGACAGTCTCATAGTTGTCAGGGCTGAAGGACTTGGCAACGAGCCTGCGACCTTGAGCCTCCATCTGTGCTTTCAGTTCAGAAATTTAATTCCGGCTGTGTTATTGAACAACACATTCTTGCCAGATAAGCCTGTCTGGTAAGCGTCTGAACAGTTCGAGTGTCTTAATTGAAACAGAGAAAACAAGTTCCACAGATAAAATGGCTATTATTCTGTTCCCCCTTGAATTATGTTTAAAATCTCCTGGGCATATTTGCAAGCAGAGTCCGGGTCCGTGAATGAGCGTTGCTTAGCATTAAACGTAATTAGCATTTTCGCTGGATAGATCACGCCATAACGAACTTCAGAATGTCCATATAAAATACTGCTTGCCCTTTTAAACTCGCGTCTTTTTGCCAGAATTTCCCGAGGATAATCCCTGTAGAATCTTACGATATTATCAGCGAATGTAAGATTTTCTCCATAGGGTCTCTTCTTTAATAGATTTTCCAAAGTTGAAATGTCTAGGAACTTTACGACAATTTGCCTTGGCGAAGCACTAACATGTTTTTGGAAGCGACCCACTCGATGTGCCACATCTATCTTTGGGGTTTCTGGCAGTTTGAAAACATCTTTAAGTAGATTAATGATAAAATAACGCATTTGAAAGCCGTGTTCCGCACCCTCTTTAACTCCTATTATTCTCAGGTTTTGCCTTCTTGATGTGGCCTCTAAATCTTGACATTTCTCATTCAGTTTATTCGTTAGCTCCCAATTCATATTGTGTTGTTTTTTTAAACCTGTTATTTTGTGGCTCATCTGTTCCATTTCACCCTCCATCTCTTCCATCAATTTTTCCATGTCTGTTAATTGGGAGACAAAATGGCGGCAGGGAAGCGGTAGCTGTGTGGCAACGCTGCCGACGGACCTGAGCATTTCGTAGTTTTGTGTAATATTTGTAGGAGGACTAACCAGTGGCAGCCATGCCTCCGAAGAAGGCAATAACAACGGAGGAAGGCGAAGAAATAAAAAGAGCGCTGGATTTTATGACGGTGGAGATTTCTGCTGTCAAACAACAGCAGAAAGCCATCCTCGACCTGGTGGCGGAGGTAAAGGCTCTCCGGATCCAGAGCGCCGAAAAGGACCGGCGACTGGTGTTCCTGGAGACAGAGTTGCGGACCTGGAGCAGTACACCAGAGCGAATAATGTTATCATTACCGGGCTCAGTATAAAGCCCCGGTCATACGCACGGGCGGTGACTGACGACAGCGGGGGGAGCCCGGGGCAATGGATACAAGCTCCACGGAGCAACAGGTGGCGGCCTTCCTGCAGTCAAAAGGAATACACTTGGACTGCGATAACATCGAGGCTTGTCACCCCCTGCCCAGGAGAAAATCCAAAGAGGATAAAAATAGCGATGACAAACCAGCCATCATAATAAGGTTTGTCAACAGAAAATATAAAGTTAGTCTCCTAAAACAAGGAAGACAGTTGAAGGGAACAAAAGTATTTATGAATGAACACCTAACAAAACGAAATGCCGATATAGCCCGACAAGCACGAAACCTTAAGAAACAGAAACAAATACTAAATACCTGGACTGCAAACTGTAAAATCTTTATTAAATTAAATGGAACACCAGAGGAAGCCAAAGTGCTGGTTATTAGAGATATTGCAGAACTGGACAAATACCAATGATCATAAAACGGGATTGTGAGGTGAAATTTAGTTACACACGCAATTATGGCATACACTGAAGGAATTCAGTCATTTACATCTGGAAATGGTAGTCAAGTAATTAAAATAATAAGTGAAAAGAAACAACTGAAGTTACAACCATTTGAATATACCGATCACAATTTACAGGATTTGGAATACGATATAGACCCGGACAATAATTTTTACTTTAATTCCAACGACAAAAATATCTGCTGCTACTACACAGAGGAACAGTATAATCAGAATATTAATGTAAAAGGCAAATTATCGATTATACACTTTAATAGTAGGAGCCTCTATGCGAATTTTAATAGTATTAAAGAGTATTTACAAAATTTTTTACAGCCATTCAATGTCATCGCAATATCTGAAACATGGATTAATCAGGAAAAGGGAATTGATTTTGAGATGGACGGATATGATTTCAATTACATCAATAGAAAAAATAAGGCGGGAGGAGGGGTAGCACTATATGTGGATACAACTCTGAATTATAAGGTACAGGTGCACAACCTTTTATCCGAAAGCCTTGGGACCAGACACTTTTCGTAATTCAGAATTTGTCGGTCTTCGGAATGGAATTTTTTTTGCGTAGATTTTAATGGCTGGCTCAGTGGTAGAGTGCTCGGCTCATATCCGCAAGGTCGCGAGTTTGCGCCTTGATCCTGGCAGTTACTCGATCGCGAGTATGAGTCTTCAATGTCGTTTTTTCTTGCAGAATAAATGTTTGTATGAAATGCAGTGTAGGAGAGGTGTACTGACTGTGTGGGCAGAACTTTGGAAGTGATTGCCCACCAGTCCAAAAAGCCGCTGTGTCTCCCTGTCCCTGGGATAGCAGGGGGCGATCAAACAGCACAATACCCCCCTCCCCCTCCAACTCCAGAGGAATCCGCTCCCCGATGGGCCGCTACGGCGACAAGTGGCAGTTTGCCCACAGCCCGAGCTGCGTCACCTCATCCGCCACCCCAAGAACAAGACGTACCTTGCACACCATCAGCTTCTGCCCCTACGTGTTCCTCTGGAGTTGGAGCGGGGCTGGGCTGGAGTTGCTGCTGGCTGTGGGTCTCTGGGATCTCCGTGCTTGCAGTGGGCCTGGGGGTCGGTGGGCGGCGGTGGGAGCTGTGGAGCCTGTGGACCTACGGACCTACCTCCGTGGAGCTAGCTAGCTTCGGAGCGTGGAGAGCTGCGGGGGCGAGCTGCTGCGACCCGACTCCGGTGGATGGTGACACCGGGAGCTCGCGGGTCCCCGGTGGGAGACTGCTTTGCGGGGCACCGGCAACGGCGACTTCTCCCGCCCGAATTACGGGGTTGAGAGCAAAGATCATAGAGGACCATCCTCTATGATCTTTGGTTGAGAGTGACCTGGAGGGGGGGCTTACAACGCCCGGCGCGGCTGTAAATTGCCGCGGACTTGCTAGCGCCCGCCGGGGGCTTTGACCTCGACTTCGGGAGAGGAATGGAGAGCAGGGGAGAGACAAGTCTTTGCCTTCCATCACAGTGAGGAGGAGACTCACTGTGATGGATGTTTATGTGAATTGCCCCCTCCCGCTGCAACTGCAAACAACCCCACTCTCCTGCAAGGGCGGTACAGTTCCCGGAGGATGGCAGGTGGCCGGAGACGTCATGACCAACAGGAACCCGCTCCCCGATGGGCCCCTACGACGCCCCGAGCTGCGCCCCGTCATCCGTAACCCAGGTTCCTCTGTAGTTGGAGTGGGGCTGGGCTGGGTTGGGTTGCTGCTGGCTGTGGGTCTCTGGGTTCTCCGTGCTTGCGGTGGGCCTGGGGGTCGGTGTCCAATTGGTCCTGACGTCTCCGGTGACTGGCATGGTCCTGCTGTAATCGCCGACGTGAAGACCGTGCAAAGCCCCCGCGCCGGTGCAATGGGCGGGGAGCTGGAGAGGGAAGGGGTCACACACATGGCCGGGAAGCAGAGGGGCGTAGGTGGGGTGAAACTGAAGGGAGCGACAATCTGCACTGTGTATCGTGAGTCTACCGTGGGAACGTTTTAACTCAGCGGGCAGGCAGCAGCATATTGTCAATTATTAACCCTCCCGCGCAATATACCCTCACCTTCTCTTTTATGAATGGGGATTTAGTTCCCCTTTCTTCGAGGACCGACCGGAGGTTCCGCTGTCACCTCTGCGGGCCGCCCTCGGTGAACGTTTTCAAGGACCTTTCTTCAAGGACCGAAAAAATGGCCGCTATTCGGAGGTTTTCGTTATTTGGATCTTCGGATAAAAGGTTGTGCACCTGTAGTAGAAAATATGACAACTGTGGTTGACAATCTGCACGAATGTATAACTATAGAAATAATTAATGGTGGAAATAAAAATGTAATCATTAGTTGTATATATAGGGCACCGGGGTCAAATATTGAAATCTTCAGGGGCTGGATGGAGAGTATGTTTTCAACAACAAGCAGTAAATCAGTGTTTTTATGTGGAGATTTCAATATTGACCTACTAAATCCTAATCAACACAACCTTACAGAAGATTTTATTAATACTATGTACAGCATGAGTCTATTTCCTAAAATCACTAGAATGAGTAGAATTACTTCCCATTGCGCTACACTCATTGACAATATATTTAATAATGATGTGGAAAATAAAATAGTAAGTGGATTATTAATTAATGATATAAGTGACCATCTGCCAGTTTTTATAGTTTATGATAATATCCACAGGAACAACAAACCAAACAAATTAATAGAATATAGACGAGTGAGATCGGAGGAAGCTATCAATGCACTAAAAAAGGATCTATTGGCACAAAACTGGGATATAATATACCAAAAAAGAGACATTGATAGTGTTTATGAAACATTTATTGCAATATTTAAGTCATTATATGATAAAAATTGTCCAATTAAAGAATATAATAGAAAATCAAAATATACTAAATGTCCATGGATTACAAAGGGATTACAAAATGCTTGTAAAAAAAAAAATGCCCTATACAGAGATTTTATAAGAGAGAGAACTAAAGATACAGAAAATAAATATAAAAAGTATAAAAATAAATTAACTTACATCATAAGAGAAAGCAAGAAAGATTATTATAAGAAGAAATTAGATGACAATAAAGACAATATAAAAAGAATATGGAGCATACTTAATAGCATTATCAGAAATGGTCCGGGGAGAACAAATTACCCGAAGTATTTTATTGATAAGGATAAGGAAAATTACAATATGGAAGATATAGCTAATAGTTTTAATAATTTTTTTGTAAATATTGGACCAGACCTGGCTAAACAAATCCCCGATTCAGGGACATCTGGAGAAACTCCTGAGAATTTAATGGCGAGAAATCCCTGCTCTATGTTTCTTACGGCAGTAGAAGAAAAAGAACTGTTGGATATTGTCAAAACATGTAAAAATAAAAAGTCTACCGATTTCAACGACATTGACATGTCGCTAGTTAAGATGGTCATTGAGGGGATCTCCAAACGTTTAACATTCATCTGTAATTTATCCTTCCAAACCGGTACTTTCCCAATTCAAATGAAAATAGCAAAAATAATACCAATATACAAAACTGGGAACAAGCATCATTTTACAAACTATAGACCTGTTTCCTTACTCCCACAATTTTCCAAAATATTAGAAAAAATGTTTAATAATAGATTAGACAAATTTGTAGAAAAGAATAAATTAATCACAGAAAGTCAATATGGATTCAGAACAAATAGATCAACATCACTTGCAATACTAGAATTAATTGAAGACATCACAAACGCCATTGATAAGAAATTATATGCAGCTGGGATATTTATTGACATAAAAAAAGCATTTGATACAATTAATCATGATATTTTATTTAAAAAATTGGAGAGGTATGGAATTAGAGGAATAGTACTGGACTGGATTAAAAGCTACTTAAGGAACAGGCAACAGTTTGTAAATCTGGGTAGTCATAATTCTACATGCTTGGACATTGTGTGTGGTGTACCACAGGGGTCAGTGCTGGGCCCAAAATTATTTATCATGTACATAAATGATATTTGTAATGTGTCCAATGTCTTGAGGCTGGTTTTGTTTGCAGATGATACAAATATTTTTTGTTCTGGGGAAAATTTAAAACAGCTATTGGATAAAATAATAAAAGAAATGGGTAAATTGAAAATATGGTTTGATAGGAATAAAATTTCATTAAATCTGAGTAAAACTAAAATAATGTTATTTGGTAATTGTAGAATAAATACACTAGTAAGTATAAAGATAAATGGGGTGGAAGTTGAAAGAGTGCATGAAAATAAATTTCTTGGGGTTATAATTGACGATAAAATAAGCTGGAAATCACATATTAAACATGTAAATTAAAATTGTCAAAAAGTATCTCTGTATTATACAAAGCCAAGCAAGCTCTGGATTACAAATCACTCCGTATTCTTTATTGTTCATTGATTTTACCCTACTTAAATTATTGTGCAGAAGTCTGGGGTAATAACTATAAAAATTCGATACACTCATTAACCATGATGCAAAAAAAGAGCAATTCGTATTATGCATAATGCTAAGTATCTGGGTCATACGAATCCATTATTTTTAGAGTCAAAATTATTAAAATTAGAAGATTTGGTTACATTCAAAACAGCTCAGATAATGTTTAGGGCCAAAAATAAAAATTTACCTGGAAACATTCAAAAATTATTTAACGAGCGTGTGGGGGGTTACAATTTAAGAGGAATATTTAACTTTAAGAAACAAAAAGTCCGTACGACTAGAAAAACCTTTTGTATTTCGGTTTGTGGAGTAGGAGTGTGGAATAAATTGAACGGGGAATTGAAGCAATGCACAAACATGAATCATTTTAAAATGATATATAAAAAAATAATTCTCAAGGGGTACAGGGATGGAGGGGATGGTTGACAAGTGGGGGTTAGTGTTTATCTATTGCTTTACTATTGTTTACTTATGTTTGGGTACTTCAGTTATGAAGTTTGTATGTACATAATAGTTGTATGTATATATATGTCTGTAGGTATTACGGGAAATTGCCTAGGGTAGTATTATTATTAGTAATGAATTGATTTTTAAATATGGTAGAAGTGTTGGGGAAAAGGGGTGAGATTTAATAAGTTATTCTTCTTCTCACTCCTTTTCGAGCTTGTACAGACACAGAGTTGGACATTGGAACTTTGATTTTGTTCTTCTCATTGCTTTGTAAATATTGATTGTAATGTCCAATTGTTTGATAATTTCGATTTTGTTAATATTAATGTCGTTAATGTCTTTACTTGTTCGGAATAAATAAATAAATAAATAAATAAATAAATAAATAAATAAATAAATAGATAGATAAATAAATAAATTGCTTCAGCAGGATGTCATGTTTGTTGTTATAATCTCTCTGCATACTTTCCAATTCCTTCGCAGTCCTCGACTCCAAATCTTTAAACTGCTGGTTCAGGGCTACATAAAGCTCTTTTACTTCGCCGCAGCTATTATCAATTTTCTTAGAAAGATTGCCCTCCATAGTGCAGAAGTTGTTCTGAATTGTAGAGTTCATTTTGGCAAATTGCTTCTGAAGATCTTTAGTAATGTCTTTAATAATATTAGCTCTTACTGTTTCTTCCCAGCTTTTCATTTCTTTCTCCTTTGTATCACTTCTCGCAGCCATATCGCTTGTTGGTTGTTGAGGCTCCAGCTCCTCTTCCAAACTTTCAAAAGTGGGGTTCAGGGGTGGTTTCAAGCTCATCCAGAGCTTTTTGGAGCTGGAGACTGATTGTAGTCTTCTTGGGTCCTCTCTGACCTCTTCTCTTTTTCATCCGATTTTTACCGATAAAATCGTTTTAAATCCCGAATCCACCGGCACCGTTTGATGGAATCAGTACCCTCGACGTTCAGCAGTAAGAGTTTTTAAATCGATCCTGGCATGGGAGTCGACTTTAAACACAATTTGTTTAATACACAAACGAGTATACCCACATTATTAACATTAATTGAGGAATTCGGCTCTTTTTCAGGATATAGAATAAATTGGAATAAAAGCGAAATTATGTCTTTAAAACCACAGGATTCGAGACACTTACTAAAATTCCCCTTCAAAATTGCAACAGAAAAATTCAAGTATCTGGGTATTCAAATTACGAGAAGACACAGATCATTATTTAGTGCCAATTTTATGCCACTATTAAATAAACTGAATGATATGATTAAATTTTGGAAGACGTTCCCGCTCTCATTGATAGGTGGAATTAACGCTACAAAAATGACTTTCTTACCACAATTAATATATGTGTTTTAAGCGATCCCAATATATATTCCAAAATACTTTTTCAAAAAACTAGATTCTACTATCACTAATTTTATATGGGATTACAGAGCACACAGAATTCAACAAAAGCATTTGTGTAAACCTAAAGAAGTTGTGGGTTTATCATTACCTAACTTTATGTATTACTACTGGGCAGTGCATATTAAGAACATAATGTACTGGTTGGATAGTTCCACTCAGCAGTTGGAGTGGATAAGAATGGAGAAAGAGGAGTGCTATCCGCACGATATAGGAACGATCTTGCTCTCACCGATAAAATTGAATAGTATAATATATAAGAAGAACCCAATTATTCACAATACAATAAGAATTTGGAAACAAATAAAAGTATCCTTGAAATTAAATAATCTATCAGTACTAACCCCACTATTGAACAACCCCGCATTCAAACCATCTCTCATCGACAAAACATATCATCAATGGGATAGACTGGGGATTAGGAAAGTAGGGGATATGTATGAATTGGGCAAACTGTTATCATTTCAACATTTAAAATTAAAATTTAAACTGAAGGATAATCAATATTTTAAATATATACAGATATGTGACTTTATGAAGAAATATATACATAGATTTCAAACTATATTTTTAGACCCTTTAGAAGAAGCAATGAATATTAAGGCTGATTCACAAAAACTAATATCATACTTTTATAATAATATATTAAATAGAGAATCACCCTCAACAGAAGCACTAAGAGAAGATTGGGAACATGAGCTAATGATAAAGATCTCGAAGGATAGATGGGAAAAGTATCTGATGAACACACATAATTGTTCTATTAATGCAAGACATAATTTAATTCAATTCAAATTATTACATAGACTATATTATTCAAAAACGAGGTTGAATAAATTTTATCCAAACGTCTCTCCCAGATGCGATAAATGTTTGTTTCAAAACGCTAATATAACACATTCATTTGTAGGATGTACAAAGTTGAATAAATTCTGGAGCGATATATTTGATATATTTACAAAGCTTTTCAAGTCCACAATAGAACCTAAAACGGAATGGATTATATTTGGAATAATAGTAGAAGATATCAATTTAAATAAAGACCAAAACATTTTTTTAATTATGGGTTAATAATTGGAAAGAAATTGATACTTAAATTTTGGAAAAATACAACCATACCAACTGTTAAAATGTGGATTAGGAATATGATGGACATAGCACGCCTTGAAGAAATGAGACTCCGACTAATAGATAAATATGACCAATTCTTAAGGGGTTGGTCTCCTTTCATCGACTTTTTGGAATCACGTAAAGATTGCTGATTTCAGTTCATGCCGTGGATAGATCTACATCTCCGAATAAAGCTTTGAAGATTTCTCTTTTAAGGGGCCTTCTCTCCTATTTCTACTTTCTACTTTTTCTTTTTTTTATATACACACTTCACGTTTTTCTATTCTCTACCATCTATTTTTCCTCTTTTTCCCCTTTCTATTGTTTTCTTTTTCTTGTCTTGCTTACTTCCTTCTCAAAACATAAAACTAGAGGTTGTACATAGAATGGATTATGGTATGACATAGTTGGCACCTAAAATTAGCTTCCACTGAACTGTTTTGTACTGTATTAACTTCTAATAAAATTTAAAAAAATTAAAAAAAAGAAGAAATATAATTGTGTGTGTTATCTATCTATATTACTAAAAGTCTGTTCTTGATCGGTTTGGCCATCTGTGCTGCGATTTCCGAGATTTCCTACGGCCGTCATTTTGGGCCTGCTTGCTCAGAGCCCCCCTCCGCCATATGTGTGCCGAGGATTTTTCCCGTCGATGAAAAAAGACAGATATATTGATGTTTTTACAAAATTCCCCATTCTCTCTGCTGCTCCTGCTGGTGGGAGGGGGAGGGACTATAAAACCAGGAAGTGGTGTGCCCCAATCAGTCTCTACAAGATGGAGGTCTGAGCTCTGAATGACTGAACAAATGTCTACACAGCTGTGAGTAAGTACCCTTAATTTGGTTTGAAAATTAAAATATGGTTATGGTTAGTTTGAAGGAAAAAAACACTGCCTGCAAATGGTTGTTTGGGGGGTTTGGGTTGAGTAAAAAGGCAACTCTCTCTCTCTCTCCCTATCTCTCACTTTTGCTCTCTCCCCCCCTGTCTCTCTCCCTTTCTCTCTCTCTATCTCCTCCTCTCTCTCCCCACCTCTCCCTCCCATCCCCCCCCTCTCCCCCACCTCTCCTCTCTCCCCCCTCTCCTCACTCCCCTCCCCCTCTCCTCTCCCCCCCTCTCCTCTCTCCACCCCTCTCCCCCCCCCCTCTCCTCTCCCCTCTCCTCTCCCACCCTCTCCTCCCTCCCTCTCTCCTCCCCCATCTCTCCTCTCCCCCCTCTCTCCTGCAACTCCGAAACCAGACGCAGAATCGCCGACATCTTTTACATTTCGGTAGATATTTCACTTTTCTTTCTAAGTATCCGCTCTTCATTACATTTCGTCGTGTTTAAGTGCACGTTTTTAATCAAATCCCTCCCCCCCCCCCCTCCAACATTTCAAAAATAAACTGGCTTCTCACCCATAGAAGCAGCCCCAGCCCCTGGTGAACGTTCCATCGTGTGATGTCACAATGCCCAATGTTCACATATGTCCAATCGGAACTTAAGAGGGAGTTAGATGTGGCTCTTGTGGCTAAAGGGATCAGGGGGTATGGAGAGAAGGCAGGTACAGGATACTGAGTTGGATGATCAGCCATGATCATATTGAATGGTGGTGCAGGCTCAAAGGGCCGAATGGCCTACTCCCTGCACTTAATTTCTATGTTTCTATGTTTCCCTCTCCTCACCCCCCTCCCTCCCCCACCCCCACCCCTCAAAAACTCCCCCCGCCCTCTCCACTCTCCCTCCCCACACTTTCCCCTCTCTCCCCCACCCCTCCCTCCCTCTTCCCCTCCCTCCCCATACCCCCCTCCCCCACATCTCTCTCCCCATCCCCCTCTCTCACCCCCTACCCCCGCTCTCCTTTCTCTCCCAAATCTGTCCCGTTTCCTCCTCCTCCTCTCCCCTCCCTCCCCTCTTCTCACCCCCCTCCACCCACCTGTGTGTTTGGGGGGTGGTTAATGTGAGTGTGATGCCTCAGCCCCCTTCCCCCCCCCCCCCCGCAAACGCCGTTGGGGAAACAGACCCAACGGGTCTGCACTTGGTCTAGTATATATATATATACTCACACCCTTCTTGACACCAGGCATGGATCCAAATTGAGCCTCCGGGTATTCGCTGGAAGACAGTGAGTCCAAAGAAAGGTCTCGACCTGAAGCATCACCCATTCCTTCTCTCCAGAGATACTGCCTATCCCGCTGTTACTCCAGCATTTTTGTGTCTATCTTCGGGGTTCTCTGGAGACTAGACGCGGTATCAGACAACAGATCCATCCCACCACCATCAGAGAGCAGTGCTGAACTACTATCTACATCGTTGTTGACCCTAGGACTACCCTTGAACATACTTTGCTGGCTTAACTTTATTAACTAAACGTTATTCCCTTTTCATGCATCTGTAAACTATAAATGGATCGATTGGAATCATTGTATTGTCTTTTTGCTGACTGGATATCACACAAAGCATCATAGAGTGATAATGTGGAAACAGGCCCTTCAGCCCAACTTGCCCACACCGGCCAACTTGTCCCAGCTACACTAGTCCCACCTGCCCGCGTTTGGTCCACATACCTCCAAACCTGTCCTATCCGTGTACCTGTCTGTTTCTTAAATGTTGTGATAGTCCCTGCCTCAACTACCTCCTCTTTCAGCTTGTTCCATACACCCACCACTGCTCGTGTGAAAATGTTGCCCCTCATCTTTTCCCCTTCACCTTAAACCTATGTCCTCTGGTCCTCGATTCACCTACCCTTGACAAGAGTCTCTGTGCTTCTACCCGATCTATTCCTCTCATGATTCTATACATCTCAATAAGATCACCACTCATCCTCCTGCGCGCCAATGAATAGAATCCCAGCCTACAGCTCAATGCAAGAATTTCATTGTCCTATCTGGGACACATGACAATAAACTCTCTTGACTTGACTGGACTTGACCATCTAGTCCCAGCAGCCTCATTGTAAATATTCTGTGTACCTTTCCAGCTTGACATCAAAAGCTTTTCACTGTACCTCGGTAGAAGTGACAATATACTAACTGAAGATAGACACAAAAAGTTGGAGTAACTCAGCGGGACAGTCAGCATCTCCTCAGTCTGAAGCAGGGTATCCACCCATTCCTTCTCTCTGCCTGTCCCGCTGAGTTTCTCCAGCTTTTTGTGTCTATCTTTGGTCTAAACCAGCACCTGCAGTTCCTTCCTATTTAAAAAAAACTAACTGAGCTGGACACATGCTGTGTTCCCGGAAACCCAGTTGTGTAAATCCGGTTCATTACACAACACTAAATCCAGAATTGCCTTCTCCCTGTTTGGCTTCAATATGAGCTGCTTGCTCTAAGAGTTCATTTCAGAGGCACTCCACAAACTCCCTTTCTTGGGGTCCAGTGACCTAATTCTTCTCCTGTGTTTTATCAAGTCAAGTCAAGCCAAGTTTATTCGTCACATACACATACGAGATGTGCAGTGAAATGAAAAGTGGCAATGCTCGCGGACTTTGTGCAAAAAGACAAACAAACAAACAACCAAACAAACTACATACAGAATCACATATTCTTTTACATATTAAATATTGTGGGCGGAAGGAAAAACGTTCAGTAAAGTTAGTCCCTGGTGAGATAGGTGATGAAGCCGAATTTTTGTAAAAAATATAAGAAGATATGAAATTATCTTCTGGGCTAGCTTACAGCTTATATTTAGACTCAAATTAGGCTTGCCTCAGGTTGCGGTGTGTGAGATAATAAATACTATAACATTGTCTCCAAGTGACAAGCAGAGAAGGAGCTAGAGAGATCTCTTTGATGTAAGATGTCATAAACCAAATGGCCAATGTTTATGAGGGACGAGGGAGAGGAAGCAGCGAAAGAGCTAGGGTGATCTCTTTGAAGATAAAATGTCGTCAACCAAATGGCCAATGTTATCTTGTACCATGTGACAAAATGCCTTTGATGTGATGCATTCTGTGGAAACCTTTTCCTGTACCTCTGACAATGACTAATGTCTGTGGAATGTGTTAAGAGGACAAAAAAAACCTATTTAATGCGATGTAATTCTGTTGTTCAGGGAAGTGGACTGAGGACGGTCAAGTGTCTACATTGTTCACTTGACTGGAGTTCTCCCTCCCTTCCATCGGCCGATAAGAAGCGAACCTGTTTAGTAGTTATAAAAGTAACTTTTTCATAGGAGTTTACAGTCCGAATGGCCTCTGGGAAGAAACTCCTTCTCAACCTCTCCGTTCTCACAGCATGACAACGGAGGCGTTTGCCTGACCGTAGCAGCTGGAACAGTCCGTTGCAGGGGTGGAAGGGGTCTCCCATGATTTTATTGGCTCTGGAGTTGCATCTCCTGATGTATAGTTCCTGCAGGGGGGTGAGTGAAGTTCCCATAGTGCGTTCGGCCGAACGCACTACTCTCTGCAGAGCCTTCGTGTCCTGGGCAGAGCAATTCCCAAACCAGATTGTCATATTTCCGGATAAGATGCTTTCCACCACCGCTGATTAGAAGCACTGGAGGATCCACGGAGACACTCTGAATTTCCTCAATTGCCTGAGGTGGTAAAGGCCTTACTCACGAGTGCTGCGGCGTGTGATGTCCATGTCAGATCCTCACAGATGTGGACTCCCAGATATTTAAAACAGCTCACTCTATCCACAGTATCCCCATTATTAACTATTCATGGCATCTGTAAACTAAACGCTGGGATCAGAGTTCACAGCTGATGAGAAGTTCTGGTCAGCCATTCTCGAGGAAACCCCGCTCCGAGAATCCCGGATTTTAATGCTTTCAAAATGTCAAATCTTCCCTCTCCACCTCAGCAGGTTTTGGCTGCACGCCTCTGCTCCCCGGAACCAGAATTCTGCCTCAGCGGATTTGCTATGTACTCGTTAAAAAGTCTTCAATGGCTGCATTTGAACAATCTGTGCTCCCTATAATTAAGCAGTGATGTTGGCAAATCTCTGTTATTATTGCTGTTGTTATTTCACAATTAACATGTTGATCACATTTTGTGTTTTGGGTGTCCAGACTACACCCTGCCCATCCTACTATTTATCCTGCCTAATTTTTCATCTCAATTTCATGATGCATTTGTTGGTGACAATATGATCACAGTCAGATTCCCGCTATGAATTCCTGAGCCTAACCCAACCACACCCCCTCACAGAGCCAGAGACCGACTACTGGCGCTGTCTGTTTGGGATTCTGTCTATGGGAGTTTTATGTTCTCCCCGTGACCTGTGTGGGTTAAATCCGAGACCTTCGGTTTCCTCCCACACCCGAAAGAAATGCAGGTTTGTAGGTTAATTGGCTTGTACTTAATGTAAAATTGTCCCTAGTGTGTGTGTAGGGTAGTGATAGTTTTAGTGTGCGGGGATCGCTGGTCAGTGCGGAAGTATAGAAGAGAGAGAGTGTGTGTGTGTGTGTGTGTGTGCGTGTGTGTGTGTGCGTGTGTGTGCGTGTGTGTGTGTGTGCGTGCGTGTGTGTGTGCGTGTGTGTGCGTGTGCGTGCGTGTGCGTGTGCGCGCGTGTGCGTGCGCGCGTGTGCGTGTGTGTGCGTGCGTGCGTGCGTGCGTGTGTGCGTGCGTGTGTGTATATATATATATATACACAATACATAAACAGATAAAATGCAATTGGTTGTTATTGTGTTTTATTATTTTTCTGCATCCCTCTACCACCTCGTTTAAATTCCATTTAGAATATTTATGGAGGCCCAGGAAACCAGAAGCAAGAGTTACTTCAGGGAGTAACTCCTGATCCAGGGTCAGGGAGTGATTCTGCGTTGGTTTTCAGCGGCTGCAGCTAGGCAGCGACCGGACAGCAATGGCGGCTAAATCCCCCACAATTCAAAGCGAGGGAGAAAGTGCCCAGCGCCGACCAGTTGCGGTGGCAGCGCGCATGTGCAGGGGGGAGGACGTGCCGACCGCAGCAGCTGAGCGAGCGGAGCCCCCCCTAGATATCGACGCCCTGGGCTTCAGTTTGTCCAGATCTTTGCATGAGAGAGAGTTGCAAAAGTCAAAGATCCGCCCCTCTGTAGCATCTTTGGCAAAAGCAAAGATCTTATACTCTGCTATAGGATCTTTGGGCAGAAGCACCGATGCCTTTTCAACCTTTTTAGAGATGATCAGGTCGGATTTGGGAATAGTCTTCGGCATCGGGATTATTTGTCTGTTGAGCGACACAGGAGGTGAGTTCACACCCTGAACTGTTTGGTGTATGTCTGCTTTCTGTCCGGACTTGCAATATCGCGGATCTTTACTGCATCAAGATATTATACTTTGAGCTGCCGATCGCATCTTTGAGGGACGTGTGTTTTAAGTACGTGTTGATTTCCGCTGGGTTGTTGGCTGGCCGAGATTTTTTCCCTCTTTCAAACAAAGGATGCCGAGAAAGGAACTGCTGATGTTGGTTTAATACGACGGTCGGCACGAAATGAACTCAGCGGGGACAGGCAGACAGAGGAATGTAGTCACAGACAGTAGACTGGTCAGAGAACTTTGGGGGGAAATCGGATCGGTGCCGTTTCGGGTCGGGACATTCTTCGGAAACCCGCTGAGTTACTCCAGCATTTTGTGTCTTATCTTCAGACAAAGGAATTTGGGTATAAAATGGACGTTTCGGATCAGGACCCTTCTTCAGAAACTCAGCGGAACATGTGCGGAGGGGACGATGCGGGTGTGGTGTGGGGTGGGGTGGGGCGCAGAAGGTTAAGGGGGGACATAATAGAGGTCTTTAAAATGATGAGAGGGATAGACAGAGTTGACGTGGATAAGCTTTTCCCATTGAGAGTAGGGAAGATTCAAACAAGGGGACATGATTTGAGAATTAGGGACAAAGGTTTAGGGGTAACATGAGGGGGAACTTCTTTACTCAGGGAGTGGTAGCTGTGTGGAATGAGCTTCCAGTGGAAAGGTGAAGGCAGGTTCGATTTTTATCATTTAAAAATAAATTGGATGGGCATATGGACGGGAAAGGAATGGAGGGTTATGGTCTGATTGCAGGTAGATGGGACTAGGTGAGAGTAAGTGTTCGGCACGGACTAGAAGGGCCGAGATGGCCTGTTTCCGTGCTGTAATGGTTATATGGTTATATAGATTACATTAGACTTTAGAGATACAGCGCTATCCCACACACACACACACCATACACAATAGACAAATAGGTGCAGGAGTAGAGCACTGAGCCAGCACCGCCATTCAATGTGATCATAGCTGATCATCCTCAATCAGTACCCCGTTCCTGTCTTCTCCCCATATCCCACGACTCCACTATCTTTAAGAGCCCTATCTAGCTCTGTTTTGAAAATATCCAGAGAACCGTCCTCCACCGCCCTCCGAGGCAGAGAATTCCACAGACTCACAACTCTATGTAGCAATGTTACAAAATTTTGAGATTTTAAAAATCAAGTCTGTAATTTATCCCATCAGATAAAGCATAAAAATAAGTTTAATTTGACACCTAATTCACTTTCATATCTCAAGTATTTAAAAAGTTATGGCCATTTTCATACTGGGAAATGAGCATCTTGTTCCCTATTGATTTTCTATGGACATAACAAAAAAGCTGTGATCGTGAACAGTCAAAAGCCCATAACTTTCTTAAAAATTAAGAGAACTGAATGAAATTTTCAGTTATCATAGATTGAAGCATTCTGAAACAAATATAAAATAATCTTACTTGGATGACCTGAAATTAAAGCATATAATTAGTTAGTTACCTAATTGTAGCTAATTTCAGACTTCAATTACTAGATCTAAACATCTATCCATTTCTTAATAAATGATTAACATTTTTAAATAGCCTAAATGTCCAAATAATATTCACAAATAATTCACAATAAAACATGATTTTTAAATCTCATTTACATTAATTTATAGGCCAAATGGAAGGAATTTAGTGTTTAATTGCTGTAAATAAATGCCCATTTAAATCAGCTTTCCAGTGGGTCCCTGTGGAACGCGCTGGTTTAGAACGTTCACATTGCGGTAGATTTGTGCCCCAAATGCCGAGAAAAATACTGCGCGATATAATGGGCCCAAATTGAGCTACTCGCAATATTAAACTTAGTATAAATGGATCTTTAGAAGCCCTTTTTAATGTAAAAATATACAACCTAACTTCTGCTATTTGCTTTATGAGACCCTGCGGTTGCTGGCGGTGGCGGGTTTAGAGATTGATTTTTAAACTACTATAACTATTATTCAAGGCCTTTAAACCTAATAATAGCTTTTGCGACGGGGTCTTCCAGCGATTTTTCGTTAATAATTAACTAGGCTGAACATTTTCGATTGGAACAGCTTAGAGAAAATCGCGTTTTAAACCCGCCCCCTCTAAACGGCGCCAAAATCGCGCACACCCTCAGCAGCAGATCTTCAACGACGCTTCAGGTAGGCTTTGCAACATACCTACACTATGTGTGAAAACGTTTTTTCCTCATCTCCGTTCTAAATGGCTTACCCCTTATTCTTAAACTGTGTGGACCCTGGTTCTGGGATCCCCCAACATCGGGAACATGTTTCCTGCCTCTAGCGTGTCCAAGCCCTGAACAATCTCATATGTTTCAATCTTTCTTCTTCGAGTCCGTTGCAATCTCAGATGTCGTTCTGCCAGTATCTGGCGCAGGTCACAGCTGGTCGGGTCGGTTAAACCAGGTCCTGGGGGCTGCACTGGGGGGCGTCGTCACACTCCAGTAGGTGGGACATTGCCTGTACTGCTCCACAGCTACATGTGTCTTCTGCCTGGTAGTTCCATGCTTTCATAAGTGCTTTGCACCTTGTTTCAATGAGATCCCCCTCATCCTTCTATACTCTCACATGGCCGTCCGAATGGGGGGGGGGGGGGGGGGTGCGCTCGGTGCGCCCGCACTACCCCCCCCCCCCTTTTTTTCCCCCAGAGTAAGAAAAAATCCCCAGAAATAGTTTTTTTTAAATCGGAGCAAACTCTGGCTCCGGCCGATGGGGATAAACAAAATGCGCCTGCGCAGTGGGGGAAGCGACACAAAATGACACGTCATTCCGCGCGTGCGCAGTGGGCCAGGGCGGGATCAGCCTGCCATATGTGCTTCACCCATTGAGCGCGATGTTGATGCCTCGCGTCTACTCCAGTGGAAGGGGCGGGGAGGGTGCACATTGCGTTGTCTGCCCGCCCCGGTCCAACGTTTCCATCCCTTGTTCCAGATGTTGGGGAAGTCCAGAACAAGGGGTCACAGCTTAAGGATAAGGGGGAAATCTTTTAGGACCGAGATGAGGAAAATATTTTTTACACAGAGAGTGGTGAATCTGTGGAATTCTCTGCCACAGAAGGTAGTTGAGGCCACAGTTCATTGGCTATATTTAAGAGGGAGTTAGATGTGGACCTTGTGGCTAAAGGGATCAGGGGGTATGGAGAGAAGGCAGGTACAGGATACTGAGTTGGATGATCAGCCATGATCATATTGAATGGTGGTGCAGGCTCGAAGGGCCGAATGGCCTACTCCTGCACTTAATTTCTATGTTTCTATGTTTCCCTCTCCTCAGCCCTCTCCCTCTCCCACCCCCCTTCCCTCTCTACTCCACCCCTTCCCTCTCTCCACCCGCCCCCTTCCTCCTACCCCTCTGTCCCTCTTCCATCACTCCCCCTACCCCTCTCCTCCTCCCTCCCCACTCTTCCACCTCTCCCCTTCCCCCTCCACTCTCCCTCCCCACTCTTTCCCCTCTCTCCACCCACCCCTCTCCCCCTCCCTCCCTCCCTCCCTCTCCCCCAACCCCCCCTCCCCATATCTCTCTCCCCATCCCTCTCTCTCGCCCCCTACCCCGCTCTCCTTTCCCTCCCAAATCGGTCCCGTTTCCTCCTCCTCCTCCTCCTCTCCCCTCCCTCCCCTCTTCTCACCGCCCCTCCCCCCACCTGTGTGTTTGGGGGGTGGTTAATGTGAGTGTGATGCCGCAGCCCCCCCTCCCCCCCCCGCAAACGCCGTTGGGGAAACAGACCCAACGGGTCTGCACTTGGTCTAGTAAAACATTAAAAGCATTGGAAAGAAACACATATAAAATGACATTTAGATGTAAAACGATTATTAGATTATTCAGATAAAATAATTACAAAATTAAAAGCAATCAAATAAAATATTTAAAATAGAATAAAACCAGGAATAGAAGTTACAGTGCAGTATAGGTAATTCATAAATTGTATTGTACTGGCGACCAGGAGACCTTCCTCCCGTAGCCGGGCGGGAGCGGCTGTAACCCAACACCAGACGCTGCTGTGGCGGGGCCCAAACCTTCATCCCCCCCCCTCCCCCGCCCCGCTCATCCCCTCCACCACCCCCCCCCCCCCCGCTCATCCCCTCTGCCACAACCCCCCCGCTTACCCCCCCCGCTCATCCCATCCCCGCCACCACACCAACCCCCGCTCATCCCCTCCACCACCACCCCGCCCGCTCATCCCCTCTGCCACAACCCCCCCGCTTACCCCCCCCGCTCATCCCATCCCCGCCACCACACCAACCCCCGCTCATTCCCTCCACCACCCCCCCCCCCCCGCTCATCCGCTCCACCACCCCCCCCGCTCATCCCCTCCACCACCATCCTCCCGCTCATCCCCTCCACCACCACCCCCCCCCGCTCATCCCCTCCGCCACAACCCCCCCGCTTACCCCCCCGCTCATCCCATCCCCGCCACCACACCCCCCCCTCATCCCCTCCACCACACCCCCCCCCCCGCTCATCCCCTCCACCACTCATCCCCGCCACCCACCACCCCGCTCACCCCCCCCGCTTTCTCCCCCCCCCCTCCCCGCTCATCCCCGCCACCTCCCCCCCATGGTTCCGCACATCCCCTCCACCACCACCCTCTCCGCTCATCCCCTCCACCCCCCCCCTCATCCCCGCCACCAACCCCCGCTTATCCCTACCGCTCACCCCCCCTGCTCATCCCCGCCAGCCCCCCCCACCACTCATCCCCGCCACCACCACCCCGCTCACCCCCCCCCCCCCCCCCCCCCCCCCCGCTTATCCCCCCCCCCCGGTTCCGCAAAGCCTATCATGCCACCCCCCTTTTTGAAAAGCTTCGTACGGGCCTGCCTCCAGAGTGTACAAGCCTAGCTGGTCCATTCTCTCAGCATATGACAGTCCCGCCATCCCGGGAATTAACCTTGTTAATTAACCCCCAGCCTCTATCGTGTCCCAACCCATAAAGGTACAATGAACATTTTTTTTTAAAACAGAAACTAATTAACCTCTGGAGGAGGTGACCCACGCAAGTCACGGGGAGAAAGTACACACTCGTACATACTGCCAGCACCCGTGGTCAGGACCGGACCCGGGTCTCTGGCGCTGTGAGGTAGCAACGCTATTCCTGCGTTGCCGTGCTGCCCTCAAATGAATGGCTGATGTCCCCACATCTCTTCCCCAATCATCTCCCATCCCCACACCATTCCCCCAGGCTTTACATTTCACCCAAATTCTCTCATTAACTGACAGACTTTTGCCCCCTTTTAATCTTTTAACCTCCACCCATCAACCCCCACCTTCACCTGTATCCACCTATCACTTGTGTAGGAAGGAACTGCAGATACTGGTGTAAACCAAAGAAAGACACAAAATGCTGGAGTAACTCAGAGGGACAGGCAGCATCTCTGGAGAGAAGGAATATAGTCAGGGACAGTAAGGCTGGTCAGAGAACTGGGATGGGGAGGGACGAAGAGAGAGGGACAGCAAGGGTTACTTGTAGAAGTTCTCCTGGTGTCAGTCTGAAATAGAGTGTCGACCCAAAACGTCACCCCTTCCTTCTCTCCAGAGATGCTGCCTGACCCACTGAGTTACACCAGCATTTTTGTGTCTACCTTCGTTTTAAACCAGCATCTGCAGTTCTTTCCTACACATCTACAGTTCCTTCCTACAGAAACCCCTCCTTTACCTGTATCCACCTATCACTCATGTAGGAAGAAACTGCAGATGCTGGTTTAAACTGAAGACAGACGGAAAATGCTGGAGTAACTCAGTGGAGCCGCAGCATCTCAGGAGAGAAAGAATGGGTGACGTTTCGGATCGAGACCCTTTTTCAGACACATTCCTTCTCTTCAGAGATGCTGCCAGTCCCGTTCAGTTACTCCAGCATTTTGTGTTTATCCACCTGTCAATTCTTCCAGGCTTTGTCCTGCCCCCACCTGTTTTATACACCTTTCACTTCCCCTCCTCCCTACTACAATCAGACTGAAGACGGGTCCAAATTCGAAACATCTCTCCACAGATGCTGCCTGACCCACTGAGTTCCACCAGCACTTTGTGTATTGCTCAAGATGACAGTTGTGTATTGCTCAAGATGACAGTGTCTGCCCTTCATTTTTGTCTCATTGACAAGGAAGGTTTCAGCAAAGAGATGAACTCTGTAGCACTTTCAGGGTGCTGACTTTGATGGTTGTGGTGGGGATTTCACAAGCTTACAGGCTACGTGGGTGAGGGGATTTTACCCAGTGGTTATAACACTGCCTGTTCTACTTGTCATAACAGAAATAGTCACATTTTTTACACATTCCGGTTGAGATTAGCCTCGTGATTTCAAAAATCCCCACATCTGTAAATTTGGTTAAATAATTCCCTGAGTCTTTTTACAAAAATCGTTCACAAATCTGACTTTTTCCCCCCAAATCTAACCGCTGGCCAGCTGATGACGTTGCTCGTGCCCCCCCCCCCCCCCCACCTCCTCCCACCGGCTCTGGGTTAAAGCAGCTGCTGTCAACAGGCAGGGACACAGTTTTCCACGAGTCATGTCGCCACCCACCTCCCCCAGCCATCCCCCGACACACAGTCATTTTTTCACCTCCGCTCTGCTGTAGACGAGCACTCTCGTGGAGGGGGGAGGGTGGGGAGAAGAAAGGAAAAAGGAGGAGGAGCCCGAAGGCTGGGGGGTGGGAGGAGACAGCAGGAGGGCTGGAGAAGGGGAGGAGACAGCAAGGACTAACAAAATTGGGAGAATTCAATGTTCATGCCAAAGATCTTTGGTTCATGCCCCCAGGATGCAGACTCCCCAAGCGGAATATGAGGTACTGTTCCTCCAATTTCCGGTGTTGCTCGCTCTGGCCATGGAGGAGACCCAGGACAGAGAGGTCGGACATTGGAGGAACAGCACCTCATATTCCGTGTGTGTGTGTATGTATATATATATATGTGTATATATAGATATATATAGATATAGATATATATAGATATATATATAGTTATAGTTATATATAGTTATATATATAGTTATATAATATATATCTTTATGATATATATATAATACATATCTTTATGATATATATAGATATATATTTATGGTATGTTTGTGTATATTATATATATGTATAAAATGTACACACACACACACACACACACACACACACACACACACACACACACACACACACACACACACACACACATACACACACACACACACACACACACACACACACACACACACACACACACACACACACACACACACACACATACAATAATAATGCAAAGGCAAAAGCAATGCCCAGAAATTTAAATAGTTTGGAGCTTATTGGAATTTGTAGTGTGCAATAGCCTGAGGGTTGTGGGGAAGTGTCCGCTCCTGAATCTGAACGTCACTGTTTTTGGCTCCTACACCCTCCTCCGGAGGAACAATGAGGAACAATACCAGGAAAAATAGCAGCCTCCCACAGTGATGAGGTGGTTTTTGGAACGGGACCCGTATCCTGTTCCTACCATTGTAAAAGAAATGTGTTGGAGAACTTGTTAATTGCATTCACGTCACCATTGAGCTCCACCCTGCGTTCTAATGCAGCTGGACTAACTCTGACACCTCGCCTCCCTTTCTTGATCTCTCGTTTAGTTTAGAGATACAGCACGGCCCACCGGGTCGTGTGATCCTCGCAATAAACGCTGTCCTGAACACACTCAGGACAAATTTTCCATTTACCAAGACGTCTTTGGAGTGTGGAAAGAAAGCAGAGGATCTCAGAGAAAACGTAAAACTCCGTAAGACAGCACTCATGGTCGGGATCGAACCCAGGTCTCCGGCGCTGCAAGTGTTGTACGGCAGAAACTCTACCGTTGTGCCACCGTGGCCGCCCTGAAGTGTTAGCTCAGAACTTTGTGTCTATCTTTGGTATAAACTACAATCCACAGTTCTTTGTTTCTGCGCTACTTTTCACCCTGCCTCTTGCAAAAACACTAATCCCCTATTCTCAATAGCTCTGTCTCTGCCCCATCTGCTCCTGAGATGAGGTTTTCCATTCTTGGCCATCTGAGAAGTCTTCTTTCTGTAGTGAAAGAGGTTTCCCTTCCGCTGGCATGGATTGTTCCCTCACCCGCATATCCGCTGACTCCCGTAATTCTGCTCTCCCCGATTGACCAAGGATTGCGTTCCCCTGGGTATTCGCCTTTCACCCCACCAGCCCCCGCATCCAGCACTTCATCCTCTGACATTTCCGTCACCACCAAGGTGATCCCACCACCAGTACATCTTCCCATCTCCACCCCTTTCTGCCTCCCTCAGAGACCACTCCCTTTGCAACTCCTTTGCTCACTCATCCCTTCCCACCCCCTCCTCAGGTACTTACACTTGAGACCCTAGGAGATGTAATACCTGTCCCTATACCTCCTCCCTTTCATTTCATCCGGGGACACCAGTCATTCCGGAGATTCACGTGCACCTCCTAACAACTCATCTGCAGCATCCGGTGATCCCATTGTGGCCACGTCGAACAAATCCAAAGACAGGCAGCTCGATTTGTTACTAACACCTATGAGAGAGAAGCGAGTGTCACCAAACTTCTGAATTCTCTGGGGTGGAACCCTCTCCAAGACAGACGTGAAGCTCACTGTTTGACCTGTTTTTACAAAATGTTAAATGGTCAGCTCGACATAGACTACAAGACCTACACCAAACCCAAACCAATTAGGAGCAGACGAGGGCATTCGATCCAATTTGTGATCCCAGCTACAAAGGCAGATGTGTACAGCAATTCGTTCTTCCCCCGCACAATTAAAGCATGGAATAATCTCCACCCAACTATAGTTACCCAACCAGATGCAACTAAATTTAAAGTAGCTCTTTCTTCCCAATAACCCTTTCTGGCTTAACCCCTCCCTTCACCACCTCCAGTTTAAATTCCATTTGGAATATTTTGGAGGACCAAGAAACCAAGAACCAAGAACCAAGAACATCAGTGAGATCAAGCGTCTGCTTCGGGAACAAGCGTCGGGAACAAGCGTCTGCTTGTTCGCTGTTTTTCTGAATAATGAGCTCGGTCTGCTAAGGCTTCCTGGATCTCCCATTGCTAACCATTTTAACTCCCCTTCCCATTCCCCTACCTACCTTTCTGTCCTGTCCCTCCTCCATTACCAGAGTGAGGCCACATGCAAACTGGGGGAACACCATCTCGTATGCTATATATTTTTATTTTTATTTTATTTTATTAGAAGTAAGTACAATAATGTGGTACCTTGTAGATACCTAATATATATTGACATGTTACATTTTATGGTCAACTTTTTTTTTTTTTAGCAGTAAAAGGAAGAAAAGAAAGAGAATAGTAGAAGCGCGTGATATCGGACAGTGAGGTGAAGGAAAGAAGAAAAGAGAGAAAATAGAGAGAGAAAAAGAGGAGATAGAAAATAGGGGACTGAAGGAACTATTTATTATTCTTGACCACCCTTCACCTGATCCTGAAACAGTTAATTTCTACGGTTATAGAAACATAGATACATAGAAAATAGGTGCAGGAGTAGGCCATTCGGCCCTTCGAGCCTGCACCGCCATTCAATATGATCATGGCTGATCATCCACCTCAGTATCCTGTACCTGCCTTCTCTCCATACCCCCTGATCCTTTTAGCCACAAGGGCCTCATCTAACTCCCTCTTAAATATAGCCAATGAACTGGCCTCAATTACCTTCTGTGGCAGAGAATTCCAGAGATTCACCACTCTCTGTGTGAAAAATGTTTTCCTCATCTCGATCCTAAAAGATTTCCCCCTTATCCTTAAACTGTGTGACCCCTTGTTCTGGACTTCCCCAACATCGGGAACAATCTTCCTGCATCTAGCCTGTCCAACCCATTAAGAATTTTGTAAGTTTCTATAAGATCCCCCCTCATTCTTCTAAATTCTAGCGAGTACAAACCGAGTCTATCCAGTCTTTCTTCGTATGAAAGTCCTGACATCCCAGGATTATGTTGCATCATATGCTTGTAAGAAGTCGATAAATGGAGACCAAATCATTAAGAATTGGTCTGCTTTGTCTGTTAGGAGGAGTTTCATTTCTTCAAGATGTGAGGTTTCCGACATTTGAAATCCACATATTCTGTATGAGCACTGAATTCTCCAATCTTAGGTAACCTCTATAAAACCCTCATCCCCTTTCTCTGCCATACCACCCTCCCCTTTCTCCCCTCCCCCCCCATTGCCCCACCTGAACTCACAACTATTCTCCCCTTCCCCTCTACCTACATTCCCCCCTCTAGCTTCATAATTCGCAATCTTCAATCCTTTTGTCTCACACCTTCTGTTTGGTCACGTCTGGCCGTTGTCCAAGCATCTGCCCATCAAAATGCACCTCCCCCCATTCACCTATTTACTGCCCTGTTTCATCCTGGCCCTCCTTTTAAGGTGAGGGAGAAACATTTAATAGGAACCTGAAGGGTACCTTTTTTACACAAGGGATGGTGGGTGTATGGAAGGAGCTGTTGGAGGAGGTAGTTGAGGCTGGTACTATCGCAATGTTTAAGAAACAGACAGGTACATGGATAGGACAGGTTTAGAGGGATATGGGCCAAACTCATGCAGATTTAACTAGTTTAGATGGGATATGAGGCTGGTGTGGGCGAGTTGGGCCGAAGGGCCTGTTCCTACACTATGATTCTTCCCATCTAGCTTGCGTTCCCCCACACCCCACTCCATAATTCGTCTGAAGAAGGGTCCTGACCCTAAATATCGCCTATCCATGTTCTCCAGAGATGCTGCCTGGCCCGCTAGTTACTCCAGCACTTTGTGTCTTTTCTTTGTAAACCATCTGCAGTTTCTAATGTTCACAGTTTGTATGATGTCTCAAGGTGGATGTAACTCCTAGCAAGAAAAATAACAGTAGATAATCTAGAGATTAAATTACCTCTAAACCATCCTGACCTTGGGTGCTGTCTGTACGGAGTTTGCACGTTCTCCCCGACACCGCGTGGGTTTCCTCCGGGCGCTCCGGTTTCCTCGCACACTCCAAAGATGAGCAGGTTTGTCGGTTAATTGGATTCGGTCAGTTGTAATATTGTCCCTTGTGTGTGGGATAGTGCTGGTGTACAGGGTGATCACTGGTCAGTGTGGACTCGGTGCGCCGAATGGCCTGTTTCCATGCTGTATCTCTCTATAGTCTAAATAGACAACAGGTGCAGGAGTAGGCCATTCGGCCCTTCGAGCCAGCACCGCCATTCAATGTGATCACGGTTGATCATCCCCAATCAGTACCCCGTTCCTGCCTTCTCCCCATATCCCCTGACTCTGCTATCTTTAAGAGCCCTATCTAGCTCTCTCTTGAAAGTATCCAGAGAACTGGCCTCCACAGCCCTCTGAGGCAGAGAATTCCACAGACTCACAACTCTCTGTGTGAAGAAGTGTTTCCTTGCCTCCGTTCTGAATGGCTTACCCCTTATTCTTAAACTGTGGCCGAGTTGGGCCGAAGGGCCTGTTTCCACACTGAATGACTCTAACCTGGGGAATTGGGAAGGGAATTAAAATGGTTGGCAACTGAGGGAAATCTCCTTTTTTTAAATTCCAGCATTCTCAGTCTTTCGTGCCCCTGTTTTTACCCACTGCCGATCGTTACCACCTGCCATCTGCATATTTAATGAACGTTTGTTAATCAGTCATATAATGTCATATAAACCACCCTCAACATCCTGACCGTTTGTGAGCAGATGTTTTCCCTTGCAACCGACTCACAGGCTATCGTTACACCTCCATGAACCTACAAAGAATTCTACAAATACAATGTAATCACACACTGAACAGATGGTGTTTGGTGTTTGCTTTACCAGATGTCTTTGTTCATACGTTCCATGTAACTCTCTCTTAAATGGATTTAAGAGAGAGTTATAGAGCTCTAGGGGCTAGTGGAGTCAAGGGATATGGGGAGAAGGCAGGCGCGGATTATTGATAGGGGACGATCAGCCATGATCACAATAACCATATAACAAATACAGCACGGAAACAGGCCATCTCGGCCCTTCTAGTCCATGCTGAACACTTATTCTCCCCTAGTCCCATCTACCTGCACTCAGGCCATAACCCTCCATTCCTTTCCCGTCCATATAACTATCCAATTTATTTTTAAATGATAATATCGAACCTGCCTCCACCACCTCCACTGGAAGCTCATTCCACACAGCTACCACTCTCTGAGTAAAGAAGTTCCCCCTCATGTTACCCCTAAACGTCTGTCCCTTAATTCTTAAGTCATGTCCTCTTGTTTGAACAATGAATGGCGGTGCTGGCTCGAAGGGCCAAATGGCCTCCTCCTGCATCTATTTCCTATGTTTCTATGTCCTAGGAGCAGAATTAGGCTGTCTGGCCCATCAGGTCTACTCCGCCATTCAATCTTTCACGATCTATCTTTCCCTCTCAACCCCATTCTCCTGCCTTCTCCCCATAACCCCTGAGACCCTTACTAATCAATGCACCAAGGAAGGAACTACGGATGTTGGTTTAAACTGAAGATAGACACAAAATGCTGGAGTAACTGAGCGGGCCAGACTGCAGGGTACTTCATACAGTGAGCAAGCTTCAGAGACGGAAAGTACAGCTAACGGTATTAAATTGGATTCTCACAGCAGCCTTGAGTGCTTTGGAGATGATTCATAACTATCTAACTGTAGTCGCTAATGCACTGTAGGTCACACAGCAGCCAGTGTTTGCCTGCTCGAATTCCCTGTTGCTAACCATTTTAACTCTTTAAAACCTACATATTCCCATTCTGTCCTGGGCTGGACACAAAATGCTGGAGTTAAGCCCCTGTCTCGCTTAGGAAACCAAAACGGAAACCTCTGGAGACTTTGCGCCCCACCCAAGGTTTCCGTGCGGTTCCCGGAGGTTGCAGGTGGTTGCCGGAGGTTGCAGGTAGTGGAAGCAGGTAGGGAGACTGACAAAAACCTGCGGGAACCGCAAGGATACCTTGGGTGGGGCACAAAGTCTCCAGAGGTTTCCGTTCAGGTTTCCTAAGTGGGACAGGGACATAACTCAGCGGGACAGGCAGCATCTCTGGAGAGAAGGAGTGGATGATGTTTCGGGTCAAACATCCTTCTTCAGACCTCACGTACTCTTGTACTCATGTACATGACCTCATGTACTCATATCTCATGTACTTTGGCAGCTTCTGTGGATTTGATCCGTCTCTTTCAAATATCCAGGCACATATTCACAAGGTCCCTCACTGCTTCCACCGGCTGTTACTGCATCTCCCCAATTCATTTATAAAAAGGATTAACTCCACAGAAGGAATGGGTGACGTTTCGGGTTGAGACCCTTCTTCATTCCAGACATGCCTCCTGTCCCATTATAGCTACTCCAACATTTTGTATCTACCTTTGGTTGAAAACCAGCATCTGCAGTTCTTTCCATCACATGTCTGTCCTGGGCCTCCTCCATTGCCAGGATGAGGCCACATGCAAAAGGGAGGAACAGCAACTTGTATTCCGCTTGTGTAGCTTATACTCCATTGGTGTGAACCTTGAATTCTCCAATTTTAGGTAACTCCTTATCTTTACTGTGCTCCAACTAGATGCGTACCCATTTCTCACACCATCCCACCCCTTCCTCCACCCCTTCCACCTTCCACCTCTATCCCTTCCTCTGGCTTCACTCTTCACTCCTTACCTTACAGCCTTTTGACTTCTTTACATCTCTGGCCTATGTCCTCCTGTCAACTACATAAACCCACTCCCCCATCACCTACAGGTGCATCAGTAGGAGTTAGAAACATAGAAAATAGGTGCAGGAGTAGGCCATTCGGCCCTTCAAGCCTGCACCGCCATTCAATATGATCATGGCTGATCATCCAACTCAGTATCCTGTACCTGCCTTCTCTCCATACCCCCTGATCCCTTTAGCCACATCTAACTCCCTCTTAAATATAGCCAATGAACTGGCCTCAACTACCACCTGTGGCAGAGAATTCCACAGATTCACCACTCTCTGTGTGAAAAAATGTTTTCCTCATCTCGGTCCTAAAAGATTTCCCCCTTATCCTTAAACTGTGACCCCTTGTTCTGGACTTCCCCAACATCGGGAACAATCTTCCTGCATCTAGCCTGTCCAACCCCTTAAGAATTTTGTAAGTTTCTATAAGATCCTCCCTCAATCTTCTAAATTCTAGCGTGTACAAGCCGAGTCTATCCAGTCTTTCTTCATATGAAAGTCCTGACATCCCAGGAATCAGTCTGGTGAACCTTCTCTGTACTTCCTCTATGGCAAGAATGTCTTTCCTCAGATTAGGAGACCAAAACTGTACGCAATACTCCAGGTGTGGTCTCACCAAGACCCTGTACAACTGCAGTAGAACCTCGCTGCTCCTATACTCAAATCCTTTTGCTATGCTGCTTTACCACACCAGAGACCCGGGTTCGATCCTGACTACGGGAGCTGTCTGTACGTCATTTTGTATGTTCTCCCTGTGACCTGCGTGGGTTTTCTCCGGGTGCTTTGGTTTCCTCCCACACTCTGAAGACGTGCGGGATTGTAGGTTAATTGGTTTGTGTTAATTGTAAACTGTCCCTAGTGTGTAGGATAGTGCTAGTGTACGGGATTAATGCTGGTCGCCACAGACTGGTGGGCCAAAGGGCCTGTTTGCACACTGGCCCATAGTCGGGATTGAATGCCGGTCTCTGGCGCTGTAAGGCATCTTCATTGCACACTTTCATGGTCTGGTATCAATCAGACTGAAGCTTGTGTGCCTTCTCTGTACATCAATGTCTCAGCAATGTATGATCCCACCCATTAGTAACTGAATTAACTATTGGCAACTGACCAAGACCCTTGACTGCACCACATGATACACCAGCATAAATATTTAGATCATCTGACAATGATCATGTGTCTTTAGCCCAAAGGAAGTGGAACCGATATCCATTTCATTCAAATTCAAGTAACAAAGAGTCATTCTGTTCTGCACATGGATAAAATAAAATGGTCACAGTTGGGTGGGTAATAACATGACATGGCTTCAATTTCCAACCAACAAGCCTGTACATCTTTGGAGTGTAGGAGGAAGCCAGAGCACATGCAGAAAGCCAACGCCATCACGGGGAGAACGTACAAACTCCGTACAGACAGCAGCCATAGTCAGGATTGAACCCAGGTCTCTCTGTCTGCTCTGGTTCATAGGGTCATTAGTGATAGGACCAGAATTAGGCCATTCGGCCCATCGTGTCTACTCTGCCATTCAATCGTGGCTGATCTATCTTTCCCTCCCAACCCCATTCTCTGCCTTCTCCCCTTAACCCCTGACACCCGTACTAATCAAGAATCCATCTATCTCTGCCTTAAATATAATGAATCTAGCCTGTCCAACCCCTTAAGAATTTTGTAAGTTTTTATAAGAGCCCCCCTCAATCTTCTAAATTCTAATAAATATTATTATTCATTTTGTATATCAATAATATATGTGAAGTGTCAAAAACTCTTGAAACTATTCTCTTCGCTGATGATACTAACTTACTCTGCTGTGGAGACAACTTGGAACAGCTCCAGGATAGTATGGAAAAGGAATTGAGCAGGATGAAGATCTGGTTTGACGAAAATAAACTCACATTGAATTTAAGTAAAACAAAATTCATAATATTTGGAAATCGTTCAACCAACACAGAGATAAAGCTCATGATAAATGGCACAGAAATAGAAAGAGTATCTGAAATAAAATTTCTTGGAGTATTAATTGACAACAAATGTTACTTCGGAATCACGTGAGTGACTATGTGAAGAAGCCCGCCAGGCACATGCGTGTCATTGCGCTACACGCATTGCAACTCGTCATTGTCGGGAGGAAGGACGTTCCTCCCGAACGGCAGGATTTCGAACCTGCAACAGTAAGGTAAGGGAACTTCGTTCCATACTTACCTTTTTTTCTACAGAAGGCTGTTGAAAGCTGGCGGGGGAGGAGTCTGCAAGCAGCAGACAGCCAGCAGCGGCCAGTGGCACGACAGTCCCTTAGCGGGAGTCCGTGCGTCTTCAGCTCCAACTCCGGAGCCGTCAGTCTGACAAACTCGGACAACAGCCCCGAGGACGCTACATGGGTCCGTGGAGCTGCGGAAATCACAGCGGGAGGAAGGACGTTCCTCCCGAAATGACAGGTTGAGAACCAGCAACACAGGTAAGATATTTCCTTACCTTTTTCTTGATTGCAGGAAGGCTGCCGAGCTGCCGCTGAAAAGCAACAGGCAGCCAGCAACGGACGTCGGCACCACTATCTCCCATAACGGGAGCGAGTGCCAAACTTCACCCCAAACGGGTGGACGAAATGGGAGCCAACAACCCACAAAGACAGTGGGTTGTATTTGTGCTCTGTCCCCTTTTTTAAAATTAGGGGACAAAAGGAGATAAGCCAGGTGGAGTAAGCGCAACAGGGGACAGCAGCTGCGGCCGGAATCGGCACCCGTAATGGGATTAGCTGTACCCGACTTTCGCTCCCGACTCGCTCCCGCACCGGGCCGGGCGGGAGAGGGAGCAAAACTAATGTTTCCCCGCGCTAGGTCTGTACAGGAGGGGAAGCTGGACAAAGGAGTGTCCACAAGTGCTGCTAGTGAAGCTGGCTGGGGAAGACAGCGGAGTCACAGGCAGCCGGCAGCCGCAGCCAAAGGCACGTTTATCTCCCGTTATAAGGAGAGCAGTGCCGACTTTTGGTCCCGCGCCGGCCAGAACACCACGGCCGGGCGGGAGACCATTCAAATGGGCCGTCGACTTTGACCAGTCATTAACGGCAGCAGACGGGGTAGAATGACGCTCACCCATAGCAACGATTTAAACTTGGACCTGCAGGTAAGAGCTGCGGTCTTTTTTGCATTTCTATGCTGATTGCAGGTGCAGAAACAACGGGCTGCGACAAAGCTGGTGGGCTAGATGGAATCAGCTGTGCCAGATGTCCTCCACACCGGCCATATCCACTCCACGGATATGGCCGGTGTGGAGGACCAGCACCCCCACGCACCCACCAGCAAAACTGGTGAAAGCTCGAAGGACCGGTACTCAAAAACATGGGTCTTTTAGGCCATGGCCCAGACCGGCCTTCTCGGAAGATGCGGGACCTCCAACGCCAACCAACCGTAAATCCAGACCCCAGCGCTACAACAGCGAAGAACCTACAAAAAGGTAAACCTGCCACTGCTAACTATGGAGGTAGGTGGGTCTGGTTCCTTACAAACAGTGGGCACGGAGATTGGGTGGAGATAACACTCTCTTCTGAATGCATGGAGCATGATAACAACCAATATCTACATCTTAAGCAGTATCCAGGGATATACAATAGAGTTTATACACAGGTACAGCCCTCCAGTTCAACATATACTGAACCGAATGTTCGTGCTTTCTGATGAAAGAAATCAAAAGCGCAAGCTGAACTGAAGCAGCTTTACATAAAAGGTGTAATTGAGAATACTCAACACGAACCATTAAAATTCGTGTCCGAGATATAAACAAAAAGATGATGGTCATCGCATCATCATAGATCTAACAAAATAGATACCTTTGTTACTGCTTAACAATTAATTCCCAAAGGTTACTTCAATGGCCAGCATCATTTTAAAAGATGCTTACTATTCAGTGCCTATACGAGGTGACCACAGATGTTACTTAAATTCAACTGGATGGGACAACTCTAGCAGTATAAAGCACTGCCAAATGGGTTATCACCAGCCCAAGCGTTTCTACGGAAACGTATACACATGGTCATGGCATACTCATTATGTGCAAAAACTTTGGAATTGGCCAAACAAACTGTAACAGCCACAAAAATGTTATTTGGGGAACTGGGATTTCATCCAGTTAAATCTAAACTAACGTCTTCCACTACTATGGACTACCTGGGGTTTCACCATTGACTCAGTTCACATGTCGGTGACTCTGCCTAAGGGAAAGGCTACAGATTTAATAGAGGCTTATAAAAACCTCACTGACATCAGCAAACCATCCATCAGATTGGTAGCCAAAGTAATTGGCATAATGATGGCTGCCTTTCCAGCCACACAATTTGGACCTCTACATTACCAAAACATACAGAGAGCAAACAACAAGCACTCTAAATTATGCAGGTCACTTTGACAGATCTGTGAAACTACCAATCAGGCTAAAATGGAACTAAAATGGTGGATAGATAACTCTAGCCTTGTTTTTATCCAAGCATTGTCAGTAACCTTTTCCATGGTACTACAAACTGATGCCAGTACAATTGGTGCGGAGCCACCAATACCAATACCACCGTGGTAGCATACATTAACCACAGGGTGGAAACAAATCGACATCATGTGACAATCTGGCCATACAAATTGGCAATGGTGTCTCCAGAAAGATATTTGGATATCAACCACTTATCTACCAGGAAGACTAAATTCAGTGGCAGACATCAGGTCCCAGTTATCAAGTTATGTTACACAGGAACCAGACCCTGGGGCAGCGGCGACAGATGCATTTTCTCTGCATTGGAGGGGAGGGGAAATTGTTTATTTACGCATTCCCTCCTTTCCTGCCTCATCAGTCGGGTATTAAGGAAATACAACAGACTCTGCATCTGGTATTGGTAGTACCCGATTGGCCTACACAACCATGGTTCCCAGTGGTATCAAACATGGAATCAGAGACATGAACATCCCATCTGTTCTGGAATATCTGGCAGGCCTCCACTACGATGAGGGGCTCAGTTACAGTGCCATCAACTGTGCCAGAAGTGCCCTATCGACTTACCTATGACAGGGGACAGACCATTACACTGTTGGGACTGACCCACTGGTACAAAGCCTATGAGGAGTACCAGATACTCCCACATATGGGATGTGAGTATAATCCTGAAGATGCTCAGGAGTGGTCTCCAGCAACAGTTCTGTCTTTACACAGACTGACATTAAAACGGTCATGCTAATGGTATTGGTCACGGCACAGAGGATACAGTCACTGCAAAACAAGACTGGACAACATGACTTTCTCAACGGAAAATATTACGTTTCATATTTATGAGATAGTAAGCAGATCAGAAAAAGGGATCAGCAGGCCTCTATATACAATTAGGTCATACCCAACAGATGACCGTCTGTGTATAATAAAACATCTGTCGTTACACATGGAGAAAACGAATATCCTAAGACGCAATGAAAAGGCACATTTTTTATCAGCCACTAGCAACCACACCAAGAGTGACGGTCCAGACCATCTCAAGATGGCTGAAACAGTTGCTAAACACAGGCTGGGGTGGATACTAAAATTTAAAAAATCTCTTTCCACCAGGGCTGCAGCTACATCGGCAGCGATACAGTTGGATGTACCAATGGACCAAATCCTCAAGGCAGCAGGATGGTCTGGAGGGGAAAAACATTCCAATTATTTGTAAAACCAGGAATGAAACCTGGAACATTTGCAGAAACAATTTAAGTTCTGTAAATTAATTTAAACCCATATAAAGGGGTTATAAACTTGTGTTAAAAATTTTATGATTTCAATGTCGAATTCATGTCCAAATTATGTTAACACAATCCTCCCAACAGTCAAGGCAGACGTGATGCATGGACTCGTTCCACGGCATGAAATCACAGAGCTTTAAAATCTTCACGTAGTCACTCACGTGACTCCGAAGTAAAATAGTAAGATTAAACGAGAACTTACCAGTTTGAAGTTTGATCTGTATTTTATGAAGAGTTACGATGAGGGATTACGTGCCCTCCGCTCCCACCCAGATCATATACTTAACTGGTACCTCTTCTCTAATCTTACTATGTTTAGTCATTACAGTTATCTGTGATTCCACACCGCTGCTTTGAAGAATGACACGCATGCGCCTGGCAGGCTTCTTCACGTAATCCCTCATCGTAACTCCTCATAAAATACAGATCAAACTTCAAACTGGTAAGTTCTCGTTTAATCTTACTATTAACTTGGAAACCTCACATAAATTCTATTAAAGCCAAAATATCAACATCAATTGCAATACTGAATAAAGCCAGATACCTACTAAATCAAGCCTCCCTGTATATGTTGTACTGCTCCCTCATACTCCCATACATGATCTACTGTGTGGAGGTATGGGGGAAACACAAAACAAATACACATCCAATCTTTATCCTCCAAAAAAGAGCAATACGAATTATACATAAAACCACCTACAGACAATCAACAAAACCATTGTTTATCAGACTAAAAACATTAAAATGTCAAGATCTGACAGATTATAAAACTATCCAAATTATGTTCAAAGCAGCTAATCAGCAATTGCCTTGTAATATCCAGGGGTTGTTCCAACGGAGAGAAAGCAAACACAACCTGAGAGGAACCTATCTATTTGAAAAACCGGCAATAAGAACTAATGCAAAACTCCATTGTGTTACAGCAAAGGGTGTTAGTCTCTGGAATAACTGCCATGATGAGCTGAAAAAATGTAAGACTCTATTCAAACTAAAAACACGCTTCAGAAACAAAAGATTGAATGGTTATGAGCTGGACCAGTGATTTTCTTTTCTGTTTGGTTATTTCTTGTTTGTGGACTGTTCAACATTTTGGGTCCATTTGTTCCCATTATTCTGTTTTTCCATGAAAATGTATAGAAAATAAGAGGGGGTAGGACCAGAAAAGTTTTCGAACATCTTCTTACCCCTTTTGAACATGAACGATATTATTTGTATTATTTGAGTTACTTATTTGTTTGTTTTCCTTTGTGTTTTCTTTTCTTTTTTTATTGCTTACAAGTTTATTTGTGTTTGTATTTTTTAACATGTTCAATAAATTAATAAAAGAAAGAAAAATATAGAAACATAGAAAATAGGTGCAGGAGTAGGCCATTCGGCCCTTCGAGCCTGCACCGCCATTCAATATGATCATGGCTGATCATCCAACTCAGTATCTCGTACCTGCCTTCTCTGGTACAGGATACTGAGTTGGATGATCAGCCATGATCATATTGAATGGCGGTGCAGGCTCAAAGGGCGTTGGCAATATCCATTGACTTGGCCTCCGCAGCTTTCTGTGGCAATGAATTCCACAGATTCATCATCCTTCCACTCTCCAAAGATGTACATGTTTGTGGGTTAATTGTTGGTGGTAAAATTGTAGTGTGTAGGATAGTGCCAATGTACAGAGATCGCAGGTCGGAGCAGTCTCGGTTGGCCGACGGGCCTGTTTTCGTGTGGTTTCTCTAAAGTCTAAACCACTCCATAATCAATCATCTTCATCAACAGATTAAATGATAGATCAACGGCTGTCTTTCTCGCCCACACACCTTCCTGCCCTCAACGCCCTTCCAAGCACGCAATAGCATGACCTGCCAGGGAAGGTGTTGAAGGCCGCTCAGTGCCTCACAGTGACCGAGACCTGTGTTTGATCCTGACCTTGGACGCTCTGTGTGTGTGTGTGTGTGTGTGTGTGTGTGTGTGTGTGTGTGTGTGTGTGTGTGTGTGTGTGTGTGTGTGTGTGTGTGTGTGTGTGTGTGTGTGTCCTTAGTTAATTATGCTTATTGTCACGTGTACCGAGGTACAGTGAAACGCTTTTTGTTGTGCGCTAACCAGTCAGCAGAAAGACAACACATGATTACAATCGATCCAGTTACAGTGTATAGATGCATGATAAGGGAATAACGTTTAGTGCATGGTAAAGCCAGCAAAGTCCGTTACATGGGGAAAATACTTGATATGTTCAATTAATGTAAGACATAATCTAATTCAATTTAAAATTGTACTTAGATTATATTATTCAATAAACAAGATTGAACAAATTTTATACAAATATATTCGCCACTTGTGATAAATGTCTAGCCCAAAATGCAACTATAACACACTCCTTAGTTTCCTGCATAAAACTTTATAGATTTTGGAATTATATTTTTGAAATATTTACAAAATTATTCAAGACAAGAATGGAACCTAATACTGAAATGATCATATTTGGCGTAATGGACGATGGGAATAAATTGAACACATCTCAAAATCTATTCTTTAACTATGGTTTAATAATAGCAAAAAAATGAATACTTAAATTTTGGAAGGGTACATCAATACCAACACTTAAAATGTGGATTGCAAGTATGTTGGACACCGCTCATCTTGAGGAAATGCGATTCCTCCTAATGGATAAATCAGACCAATTAATAACGAGTTGGTCTCCATTTGTCGTTTTTTTGGAATCATATGGTGCAACACAATTGTAAAGACTAACTGTTTCAGGACTGGACGAGGGTTGGGCGGGGCGCAAAGTCTCCAGAGGTTTCCGTTCAGGTTTCCTAAGTGGGACAGGGGCATTAGGTTTCTCCCTCATCAGAGAGAGGTGCGGGTTTGTAGGTTAATTGCCCCCTAGTGTGTTGGGATCGTAAGTGACAGTGGGTTAACGTTGAACTAGTGTGTGATCGATGGTCGGCATAGACACAGGAAGGCCGAAGGGGCTGTTTCCACGTTGTATCCTTCATTCAATCAATGACAGCACTGGCTGTCTGTGGCGCTGGTCAAATGCACTGTGTTGGAGATGATGTGCCACAGAAACTTCACTCTGAAAACATCAGTGCCTTTGGTGGAGTCATTGCCTCCTTATAATGTAACCATATAACAATTACTGCACGGAAACAGGCCATCTCGGCCCTTCTAGTCCGTGCCAAACACGTATTCTCCCCTAGTCCCATCTACCTGCACTCAGACCATAACCCTCCATTCCTTTCCCATCCATATACCTATCCAATTATTTTTAAATGATAAAATCGAACCTGCCTCCACCACCTTCACTGGAAGCTCATTCCACACAGCTACCACTCTCTGAGTAAAGACGATCCCCCTCATGTTACCCCCAAACTCCTGTCCCTTAATTCTCAAGTCATGTCCTCTTGTTTGAATCTTCCCTACTCTCAGTGGGAAAAGCTTATCCACATCAACTCTGTCTATCCCTCTCATCATTTTAAAGACCTCTATCAAGTCCCCCCCTTAACCTTCTGCGCTCCAAAGAATAAAGACCTAACTTGTTCAACCTTTCTCTGTAACTTAGTTGCTGAAACCCAGGCAACATTCTAGTAAATCTCCTCTGTAATCTCTCTATTTTGTTGACATCCTGTTGACATCCTCCCTATAATTAGGTGACCAAAATTGTACACCATACTCCAGAATTGGCCTCACCAATGCCTTGTACAGTTTTAACATTACATCCAAACTTCTATACTCAATGCTCTGATTTATAAAGGCCAGCACACCAAAAGCTTTTTTTACCACCCTATCTACATGAGATTCCACCTTCAGGGAACTGTGCACAGTTATTCCTAGATCCCTCTTGTTTATTATCATTATTTGTTTATCATTATTATCATCCTATATTGTCATCTTGCAAAGCAACAGTTGTACAGTGCAAAATGAGAAGACGTTTCGCAGGGAATACCGGAGCATCGCACATAAAAAAACTTCAACATTTCACGCATAAAATAAAAACGATTAAAAAAATCAAAAAAATCCAGTTCCTGATAAAACAGTACGAATAGTTTAAAAAAGTGCAGATAAAAACAGCAACATTAAAATACAAGTAAAAACAGCCATAAAATGTCCATGGCAGCTGATATAAGTGGCCTGAGCCAGTGCCAGAGTTATTACTCAGTGCCAGTTATTAAATTGTCAGTGCAAAAGCAGCAGAATCAGGTGGGGTGACTGTTTTGCAGCCTCACAGCCTGTGGCAGGAAGCTGTTTAGCAGTCTGGTTGTCCGGGCTTTGATGTTGCAGTATCTCTTTCCTGATGGCAGGAGATCTAGATGTATGTGGAGGGGGTGCAGTCTGTCCTTTGCTATGCTCAGTGCTTTTTCCAGGCAGCGGCTCTGGAACAGTTCTTGTACCGAGGGTAGGGAGACGCCAATGATCCTCTCTGCTCCCCTCACTACCCTCTGCAGAGACTTCCTGTCTGAGCAGTTGCAGTTGGGGTACCACGTGTTCATGCAGTACATGAGTACAGACTCCACCGTGCCCCTGTAAAAAGTCCTGCGGATGTTGGTGGGAAGTGAGACCTGTTTGTCCCTAACACCCTGTGGAGTTACAATGCTTGGGCTAGCAACACTGGCTGCTGAAGAGGGGCATGAGCCTGAGAATTGTCCTCCTGTGGACACTCCAGAACCTCAATGATTCAACGACCTTGTCACGTGTACCTAGGTGCAGCGAAATGCTTTGTTTTTGCATACAACCCAGTAAAATGATACAGCAGACCACACCTAGGCAGCACACAAGAGTCGCCACATTTTGGTACCGAGAAAGTTGCCAAAGTTCACTGAACAGTCCCATCTACAGTTGCTGACCCCCCCCTCCTCCCACCCCCACACCAGGACCCCCCTTTGTTATCAGCACTCCCCCCCCCCCCCCCCCTTCACTCCACAACCACTCACCTCACTCACTGACACACAGTTTAGGTGCAGATGGAAGAGGGGGTGGTGTTACTGGGAGCCTCCTCTCCCCCAGGGCCAAACCTTTCGTCATTTTCACCCGCAGAGAGCCATGAAGGTGGAATCATTGCATGAATCCCAAGGTGGAGGCTGACAGGATTTGGATCTAAAGGGGTGTCATGGGCTACAGAGACCTGGTTATAAAGTAGAACGGGAGGCCAAACCGCACACACACACAGAGGCCTGTCTCTTATGTTAAGGCAAATATTAATAATAATAATAATAATACATTTTATTTTTGGGCGTCTTTCAGAAATCTCAAGGACACTTTACAGAGATTAACAGGAATAAAAAACATATAATCAGAATAAAATAAATAATAAAGACATCACAGAAACACAAATTAAAAACAGAATTCAGTCCTAAAACAAAAAATCAAAAACACAATGTGAAGAGAGAGCAGCGGCAGCTAAAGCGCGCCAGCGTCCACTCTCCCTTCCGGCAGCCATCTTGGACAAAGACTAACAGGATTACATTACAGACAAAAAAATCATCCCCCCACAATGGTTACCACTGTGGGGGAAGGCACAATGTCCAGTCCCCAACCCCAAGTTCACCCAAAGTCAGGCCTATTGAGGCCACCGCAATTGCCTCTACGGAGGCCCGATGTTCCTGGCCCTTCTGGCCGGGTGGTCTTGCCCCGGCGTCGGGAGAGTCCTCTCAGCGGCTGGGCCACCTGGAACGTCCGCTTCCTAGCAGGAGACCGCGGCTTCCGAAGCCGACAAGGCCGCGCCGGTTTGGAGCTCCCAGGCTCCCAATGTTGAAATCGGCGCCGCCCGCTCCGCTCCGCAGACCCGCAGCCCGGAGGTGTTGAACTTGGCGGTCACAGCTCACCGGAGCTCCAGCGCGTCGATCCAGCGCGGCGACCCAGGCAAGGCATCGCCCGCTCCGCTCCGCAATAGTGCTCCAGCGCTGTGCCGCCACCGAGGCCCAGGTGCTAGGCGGTCCCCGCCAGGAAACGGCGCTCCAAGCCCGCTGGTAGGCCACGGTTAGCAGCCGTTCCCCAAGATGGCTCCTCCACCTCACGCATTCGTACTCAGGATGGAACCCGAGTCTGTGGCACTGTAATGCACTGGAAGGCAGCAGCCCTACCGTTACGCCACTCTGCCCCCCCTACATGACTCACCCCCACCTCTCCGGACACAGAACTCCAGCCATAATTGACTGGATGATGATGTTCGGAAAAGGAAGTGACAGTGGCATTTACTTGGTGATGAACTCAATTGTGATGCTTAGATGTGGCAGGCTTGCTCAATTCATGAATACCAGACGTGGCATCTGGGAATTAAGATGTGACTGTTTAATCTACCAGGGGAGTTTCCTGTTGTCACCTTGTCTGCGGTCTACATCCCGTCTCAGTAATAACATCCCGCTCTCAGTAATAATGGGAAACCTGAACGGAAACCTCTGGAGACCTTGTGCCCCACATAAGATTTCGGTGAGGTTCCCTTTAATTTCCCTCTGTTATGTTGGCCTATTTTCCTATCATGCTTTCCCGGTATGTCAACTCTGAGGTTAAATGTATTACTAACTACTCATCTCCTGTGTGACTTTCAGAATTGCCTACATGGGAAGGAATTTATTTAGTCAGAGTGTGGTGAATCATTGCCACAGAAGGCTGTGGAGGCCAAGTCAATGGATATTTTCAAGGAAGAGATAGATAAATTCTTGATTAGTATGGGTGTCAGGGGTTATGGGGAGAAGGCAGGAGAATGGGTTAGGAGGGAGAGATAGATCAGCCATGATTGAATGGCGGAATAGACTTGATGGGCAGAATGGCCTAATTCTGCTGCTATCACTTATGAACTTTTAAATGTGATAGTACCTTATAGAAACTTACAAAATTCTTAAGGGGTTGGACAGGCTAGATGCAGGAAGATTGTTCCCGATGTTGGGGAAGTCCAGACCAAGGGGTCGCAGTTTAAGGATAAGGGGGAAATCTTTTAGGACCGAGATGAGAAAAACATTTTTCACACAGAGAGCGGTGAATCTGTGGAATTCTTTGCTACACAAGGTAGTTGAGGCCACAGTTCATTGGCTATGTTTAAGAGGGAGTTAGATGTTGCCCTTGTGGCTAAAGGGATCAGGGGGTATGGAGAGAAGGCAGGTACAGGATACTGAGTTGGATGATCAGCCATGATCATATTGAATGGTGGTGCAGGCTCAAAGGGTCGAATGGCCTACTCCTGCACCTATTTTCTATGTTTCTATGTTACCTGCCTCAACTATCTCCTCTGGCAACTTGTTCCATACGCCCACCAGCTTTTGTGTGAAAAAGTTGTCTCACGTTCCTGTTAAATCTTTCCTTCTCACCTTAAACCTTTGTCCGCTGGTTCTTGATTCCCCTACTCTGGGTAAAAGACTGTACATTTACCGATCTATTCTCCTCATGACCTTACACACCTCTATAATATCACCCCCCATCCTCCTGCACTCCAAGGAATAAAGTCCTGTATGCACCTATCACTCGTGTGGAAAGGAACTGTCGATGCTGCTTTATACCGCAGATAGACACAAAGTGCTGGAATAAGTCAGTGGGTGAGGCAGCCTCTCTGGTGAAAAAGCATGGGTGGTGTTTCGGGTCAGGACTGTCCTTCATAGACCTATCACGTGCCAGTTTTTGCTACACCCGACCTCACTTTGGCAACTTTCTCTCCCCGATTCCAATCGGTCTGAAGAACGGTCCTGTCTGACCATTCCCTCCACAAATGTTGTCTGACCCACTGAGTTCCTGCAGCCTTTTGTGATTTGGATTGGATTACCACAGTTTTACCTCATCAAAACTGAACTATTTGCAATATACCAGACACATGGTGAATATCAGACATTGACTGATTACAGGAACAGAATAAACAGTTTCTAGACTGCTCATTTCCATTTTACAAGAATTATATTACCTTAAATAAAACTTTACAAAGGAAATGCAAAACATCCTTTGGCAGTACACTGTGTTGAGTAGGCGTGTGTGCGTGCTGTGTAACTCTTGTGTCTTGGCACTGCCAAACAGTGTCTTGGTTCTGTGGCAGCCAGAGTGGTGAGTATCGAAGTTGGGAGATAAACACAAAATTCTGGAGTAACTCAGCGGGTCAGACAGCATCTCTGGAGAAAAGGAATAGGTGAAGTTCCGGGTCGAGACCCTTCATCAGACTTGAAACGTCACCTATTCATTTTCTACACATGCTGCCTTATTCCACCATGTGTCTATCTACAGTACAAAACCATCTGCAGCTTGTTCTTACACGTGTAAGTTGGGAGGTCATGTTACAGTTACATAGAACGTTGGTGAGGCCACATTTAGAGTATTGTTTCAGTTTTGGCCACCATGTTCTCGGGGTATCTAAATCTAAATGTTATTAGTTATTTAAGTTATGACATCGGATGGAAGCTGCAAACCAAATCTCGTTGCGTTATGTGCAATGACAATAAAATATATTATTATTATTATTATTATGGTCAAGCTAGCAAAGGTGCAGAGATGATTTACGAGGATGTTGTCAGGACTCAAGGGCCTGAGTGGGCTGGGACTCTATTCCTTGGAGTGCAGGAGGATGAGGGGTGATCTTATAGAGGGGTACAAAGTCAGGAGAGGATTAGATTGGATAAACGCAGTCTTTTGCCAAGAGTAGGGGAACTGAGCACCAGAGGACATGGTTTAAGGTGAGGGGGGAAAGATTTAGTAAGTAAGTAAGTAATTTTTATTTATGTAGCACTTTTAAATCAAATCACGTTGAAGTCAAAGTGCTTTACAGAGAAGAAATTCGATTACCATACATCCATATAAAATAAAAAAATAAAAAAATACACAATACACTAGGATTCAACATGAATGTCCGTCCCCCCACCCCCACCCCCCCACACAGCAGAATCAATACTTTTCACTGTGAGGGAAAGCACCAAATGTCCAGATTTTATAGTAACCTAAGGAGTAATGATTTTACACAAAGGGGGGTGTGTGTATGGAACGAGCTGCCATAGGAGGGAGTTGAGGCAGGCACTATCGCAATGTTTAAGAAACATTTAGACAGGTGCATGGATAGGATAGGTTTAGAGGGATATGGTCCAAATCCAGGTAGGTGGGGCTAGTGTAGATGGGGAATGTTGGTCTGCAGGGGCAAATTGGGCCGAAGGGTCTGTTTCAATGCTGTATGACTATAAAAATAGTTGATTTAACCAAACCTTCCATCAGCAAACTATATGCAAAACGGAAACTATTATTTGCATGGGTTAGTGAAACGAGGAACTGCCAATGCTGATTGTGGAGGAGGGCAGGATTAAGCCCAGCAGGTGTTCGGTTGGGTCAGTAGGTCAGGCAGCATCTCTGGAGAAAAAGGATAGGTGAGTTTTGGGTCGTGAAGGGTCCTCACACAGAACGACAGTAATCTTACTAAATGATGGAGCAGACATTAGGTCTGAGTGGTCTTTTATTCATGCTCCTGTCTGTCCCATACCCTCATATAGTGTAAGCCGACCAGAAACGTAACCTATCCATGTTGCCCTGAGATGCTGCCTGACTCGCTGAGATACATTCGCATTCTGAATCCTTTGTTGGCATGCGAGGGACAATGTTGCACAGGTGTTGAAGTGAATCGTTGTAATTTGAACATACTTAACAGAGCACTTCCCCCCCAATCTTTCAGCGCATACACACGCTATCTTAATTCTGGGGCAGCTGGGGGAGGGAAGAGGGGGAAGGGTGGAGATTCTCCTAATTAGTTAAACTCGTTCAAAGTAGTAAGAGGGGCAATGATAAGGTCTGAAGTGTCTCTGCCCGAAACATAGAAACATAGAAAATAGGTGCAGGAGTAGGCCATTCGGCCCTTCGAGCCTGCACCGCCATTCAATATGATCATGGCTGATCATCCAACTCAGTATCCTGTGCCTGCCTTCTCTCCATACCCCCTGATCCCTTTAGCCACAAGGGCCACATCTAACTCCCTCTTAAATATAGCCAATGAACTGGCCTCAACTACCTTCTGTGGCAGAGAATTCCACAGATTCGCCACTCTCTGCAGGAAGATGTTTTACCTCATCTCAGTCCTAAAGTGCCTACTCCTTATACTTAAGCTGTGACCCCTCGTTCTGACCCCTCCCTCCACCAAAATCGGGAACATTTTTCCTGCATCTAGCCTGTCCAATCACTTAAGAATGTTATATGTTTCTATAAGATACCCTCTCATCCTTCTAAATTCCAGTGAATACAAGCCCAGTCGACCCATTTCACTGAATACAAGCCTAAACGACACCGTCTCACTCTCTCCTCCCACCACCTGTGGTTCCTCAAATTTGCTGTCCTCCACTCCGTTACCTCCTGACTGATCCATGCCACATTTTGCAACTCTCTCTCTCATAAGCCCATGGGCTAGAATACGTGTATGGTTCTCATGTGATGGTTCTCATGTGATGGTTCCCATGTGATGGTTCCCATGTGATGGTTTCCATGTGTGGAGCGTGTGATGCTCAATGGTTGCCAGATGATGTGGGAATGATGGTGATTGCCTATCAAAGATAATGCAGCGGGTGGAGCTGAGTCACATTTCACCAGAGTAACAGACTGAGGACCAGAGGACATTGCTTTACGGTGAAGGGGAGAAGGTTTAACAGGAATCTGAGGGGTAACATTTTCAACCAAAGGGTGGTGGGTGTATGGAACGAGCTGAGCTGCCAGAGGAGGTAGTTGAGGCTGTGACTGTCCCTATGTTTAAGAAATAGTTAGACAGGTACATGGATAGGACAGGTTTGGAGGGATATGGACCAAACGCAGGCAGGGGGGGCTTGTGTAGCTGGGACACGTTGGCCGGTGTGGGCAAGTTGGGCCAATTTCCACACTGTATCACTCTATACCTTGTTGTAACAGATTGGGAAGTTGACAACGAGGTGGGGCGGTGAGAGGGATGTTGATGTTTCTGTAGTAAGGGCAGTTGAGTGACTTCCTGGCTTGCTGATGTGAGCGTTGATTAAAGCGAGTTTCCTCCTCTCCCCCACCCCCCCCCCCCCCTTCCTACAATCAGTCTGCAGAAGGTTCTCGAGGCAAAACGTCACCTCAATGATTCAACGGTGTTTTATTTGTCACATGTGCCACTGCACAGTGAAATTCTTTCTTCATATATTGCACATGGTTCAATGGTTTCCTTATTGTCACATGTACCAGATACAGTGGCATACAGTTTTTGCATACAGCTCAGCAAAAATATCCCCGTACTTAAGCACAAACTCCCGGATAGTACAGAATGCATGTACCATCTAGTCTGAAGAAGGGTCTAGACCCGAAACGTCCCCCATTCCTTCTCTCCAGAGTTGCTGCTTGTCCCGCTGAGTTACTCCAGCATTCTGTGTCTAAGTACAGAACAAGCCCACTGAGTCTCTATACAAGAGGTGCCATTTGACAATCCCAGCTGCAGTTGGTCACAAAGGCCCTGTTGCAGCCGTCGTCCCGCGAGCCGTCGTCCCTCTCCTCGCCCGGCCCTCTTCAGCCCTAATTCCCCGCGTGGGGGGGAGGCTCCTCCCGCAACCAACGTTGCGGAAAGTAAAGACCCCCCCACAAGATTGAGCCAAAAAGCTGGAGCAACTCAGCGGGAAAGGCAGCATCTCTGGAGTGAACGAATGGATGACATTTCGGGTCGAGACCCTTTTTCAGACAGAAAGTCACGGGAAAGGGAACCTCAGCCTCAGCAGCAGCTGGTGTGTTTTTTCCCCAAATTTTTTGTTATTTTTAGAGTGACTAAATCTATGTTTTAATGTTTCTCGGTATGTCTAATGTGGAGGGTGAGGGAGCTTAGGGGGAAACCCTATCAGTCATTTGCCTTGGCAGAGATGTGACTTTTTTCCATGTCGCATATTCGGCCCACTCGTGGCCTAACAACTGGTTTAGTGCGGCCCAGAACTTCAAGCAACAGGCGCGGCGGACTTACCATCGCGGGGCCTGGGATCCTTTGCTGAGGATCACCAGTGTTGGAGCTCTGACCGTGGGTGCTTGTCGACTTTAACATTGTGGAGCCTCTAGTCATGGGCGTGGCACGGATTCTGACCGTGGGGCCCGTGGACATTAACATCGTGAAGCCGCGGTCTCCGGTACGAAGCGGCCAATTCGGGAACTTCAAGCCGCGGAGCGTGTCCGATCTGTCCCGACGCCGGTGTTTCGATCATCCGGACGGGAGGGCCTGCACATCTCTAGCGGCGACTGTGGAGGGTTCAAGGCCCCAACCACGGGTGAACAGAGGAAGAAGATGACTGAATTGTATTGTCTTCCATCACAGTGAAGAATGCTGATTCCCCTGTGGCGGATGTTAATGTTAAATTATATTGTGTACTAGACTAAGTGGGATCCATTGGGTCCCATGTTCACACAGGAGGGCTGGTACCTGCAGTGCCTTTTTACTTCAACCCAAACCCCCCAAACAACCATTTGCAGGCAGTGTCTTTTTACTTCAACCCAAACCCCCCCCCCCCCCCAAACAACTATTTGCAGGCAGTGCCTTTTTACTTCAAACCAAACCCCCCAAACAACCATTTGCAGGCAGTGCCTTTTTACTTCAAATCAACCATATTTTCATTTTCAAACCACATTAAGGGCACTCACAGTTGAGTAGACAAGTGTTCAGTGTTATTCAGAGCTCAGAGAGACGTGACCCTCTGGCTTCCTCCATCTTGCAGAGACTGAGTGAGGCACACCACTTCCTGGTTTTATAGTCCCTCCCCCTCCCTCCAGCAGGGGCAGCAGAGAGAATGGCATTTAAAAAAAAAAACATTATTATCCCTCTGATTTTTCATCAATGGGAAAAGTCTTCTGGTCCAGGAAGGCGGAGGGAGGCTCTGAGCGAGGTGGCCAAAAATGACGGGCGTAGGTGGCGGCGTTCTCTCAGAAATCACAGCACAATGAGCCAAATGCGGACAAGATCAAACTTTTAGTAATATAGGGTACACAAAAATGCTGGAGAAACTCAGCGGGTGCAGCAGCATCTATGGAGCGAAGGAAATAGGCGACGTTTCGGGCCGAAACCCTTCTTCAGACTGATTTAGTAATATAGATTGTGTTCTTTTGACTTGTATGGCTATATGGTAACTCAAATATCACTGAACCTTAATTGGTGCATGTGACAATAAATATGAACTTGAAGTCCAAAGGTCATAAGTGATAGAAGCAGAAATAAGCCATTCGGCCCATCAAGTCTGTCTGCCATTCACGACTGATCTATCTCCCCTAATCGTCTCTGGCTCTGTGTCGCCCCTATAGAACAGCCTTCGACCCATTTGCTTTTTTGAATTACACAAACAAATGTTGCTTGTTTCTTGTTTCCTTTCCCACGCATCAGGAATTCGATCTGGCTTTGCTTAACTTTTCTCACGGATGTTAGTTTACAAGTCAAACTTTTGTTCATTATTGTTGTGACGTATACCAATGTAAAGTGAATGCTATCCAGTCAAAGAGAAGATTGTACATGATTACAATCAAGCTGTCAACAGTGTACTGATAGAGGATAAAGGGAACGATGTTTACTGCAAGATAAAGTCTAGTAAAGCCTGATTAAAGATAGTTCAATGGAGCAGATGGGAAGTCTCTAGTTGATGAAAGGATGATTCAGTTGCAATGGATCATGTGCCTTTAGAGATTAGTTATCAGATCATATTCGGCATGGACATTGTGGGCCCATGGGCATGTTCTTGTGCTGTATTGTTCAATGAGGAGCTGAATGGTGTTACTTTGCTTTTATTTCTGGGACAGTACAACTGATGTTCGGGCACACTGGTGGTAGATCAATCAATTTTTCTGGACTGTTGAATGTTATTCAATGTCAATATCAGCGCCGGATTAACTCACATTTTTCATAAGATCATAAGTGATAGGAGCAGAAAGGCCATTCAGCCCCGCAAGTCTACTCTGCCAGTCAATCATGGCTGATCTATCTCTCCCTCCTAACCCCATTATCCAGCATTCTCCCCATAACCTCTGAGACCTGTACTAATCACGAATCTATCTATCTCTACCTTAAATGTATCCACTTAGAAACATAGAAAATAGGTGCAGGAGTAGGCCATTCGGCCCTTCGAGCCTGCACCGCCATTCAATATGATCATGGCTGATCATCCAACTCAGTATCCTGTACCTGCCTTCTCTCCATACCCCCTGATCCCTTTAGCCACAAGGGCCACATCTAACTCCCTTCATGAGACCCTTCATCAGATTGAAAGCCAGGGAGGGGGAAACTAGAGGTAAGAGATGGTACAGTATACACATTACTTGGTGCGCCAGATGTGAAACCATTCAGATTAATTCATTCTTATTCATTCTCATTTATTCATTCACTAGTTCAGGACCACAACCAGAGAGCAGTCCCAAACTGCTATCTGCTTCATTGGTGACCCTCGGACTATCTTTGATGGGACTTTCCTGGCTTTACCTTGCACTAAACGTTATTCCCTTATACACAATAAATGGCTCGATTGTAATCATGTATTGTCTTTCCGCTGACTGAATAGCACGCAACAAAAGCTTTTCACTGCTTCAGTTTCTGTTTAGTTTATTGTCACATCTACCAAGGTACAGTGAAAAGCTTTTGTTGCATGCTATCCAGTCATTTTGGGCCGAGATCCTTCTTCAGACAGAGAGTGGTGAATCTCTGGAACTCTCTGCCACAGAAGGTAGTTGAGGCCACAGTTCATTGGCTATATTTAAGAGGGAGTTAGATGTGGCCCTTGTGGCTAAAGGGATCAGGGCGTATGGAGAGAAGGCAGGTACGGGATACTGAGTTGGATGATCAGCCATGATCATATCGAATGGCGGTGCAGGCTCGAAGGGCCGAATGGCCTACTCCTGCACCTATTTTCTATGTATCTATGTATCTATTAGAAAGACAAAACAGGATTACAACTGAGTCAATTGGTGTTTAGATAGATGATAAGGGTTTCAATGTTTCTAAGTAAGGTAGTTTTGGAAGATCAAGACTGAAGATGAACAAATGATCAAAAATAGCAAAGTGCCTGAGTCCAGTGAAAAAGAAAATTAAATAAAGAGAGTCAACACTATTTAATTGTCAAAAGTACCAAAAATGGATGGATGAAATTCTCGCAGCACACCACTCACACATAATAGACAAAAAAAATCAATAAATTAAAGACTCATAGTGCAAAAAGGCCAAAATCCTCAGAGCAAGCAAGGCAGCTCATAGTTTAATTAGTATTTGTTGTATTCAAGAGCCTGATGGTTGTTGGGAAGTGGCTGTTCTTGATCCCGCAGGTCACGGCTTTCAGACTCATGCAGCTTCTTCCTGATGGCAGGAGTGAAGTGAGAACGTTGCCAGGGTGGTGTGAGTCCTTGAAATTAGCTGTCTTCATGAAGCAGCACTTTGTATAGATCTTGTCCATGGTGGGGAGGTCAGTAATGACCATGTTCTGATCTGGGCGGTGTCCACCACTTTTTACAATCTCCTTTGTTCCTGGGTGGACTGGGATATGATACAGGAAGGCAGCATTGACATTATGGCAGATGTTAATGGTCAGATGGAGAGAGTGCATTTGGTGTACAGCAGGCAGTGCTGGAAGGGAAAGGGTTGGAAGGGATTTAAGAGAGAGTTAGATAGAGCTCTAGGGGCTAGTGGAGTCAAGGGATATGGGGAGAAGGCAGGCACGGGTTTTTGAATGGGGACGATCAGCCATGATCACAATGAATGGCGGTGCTGGCTCAAAGGGCTGAATGGCCTCCTCCACCTATTTTCTATGTTTCTATCCTAGCACAACTAGAGTGCAGTGCTGAACTAGTATTTTACTCTGCTCTGGTATTTTATTTAATTCACATGTTTAATCAATAATGTTTTATTATTAATGTTTAATGTTTTATGTGTCATTCCAAACTGTCACTGTATAGAAACATAGACAATAGGTGCAGGAGTAGGCCATTCGGCCCTTCGAGCCTGCACCGCCGTTTGATATGATCATGGCTGATCATCCAACTTAGTATCTCATCCCTGCCTTCTCTGTCACTGTCACTGTCACTTGCGAGCGGAGCACTAAGGCAAATTCCTTGTATGTGAATACTTGGCCAATAAACTTATTCATTCATTCATTCAGTCCTATCTACCTCATTGGTGACCCTGGGACTATCCATGAGCGGAATTTGCTGGTTTTACCTTGCACTAAACGTTTTTCCTTTATGTATCCACACACTGTAACTGACTCGATTGTAATCATGTGTTATCATTCACTGTCTGGATAGCACCAAAAAAAAAGCTTTTCTCTGTACTTTGGTACACGTGACAATAAACTAAACTAAACCACATTTTTCCATAAATTCACAACTCTCTGGGTGAAAAAGTTTTTTCTTACCTCAGTCTTAATTATAATTCTAAGCCTGTGTGGCCCCTGGTTCTGGACTCGCCCAACATTGGGAACATTTTTCCTGCATCTAGCGTGTCCAGTCCTTTTATAATTTTATGATTCAGTTGCCTGATGACAACTGGGAAGAAACTGTCCCGGAATCTGGAGGTGTACATTTTAACACTTCTGTACCTTTTGCCTGATGGGAGAGGGGAGGAGGGAGTGGACAGGGTACGAGTTGGCCTAGATTATGCTGCTGGCTTTGCTGAGGCAGCGTGAGGTATAAATGCAGTTAATGGAAGGGAGGTTGGTTTGTGTGACGGTCTGGGCTGCGTCCACAATTCGCTACATTTTCTTGCCGTCTTGGATGGGGCTGTTGCCAAACCAAGCTGTGATGCATCCTAACACAATGCCTTTGATGATGCACCTGTAGAAGTTGGTGAGAGTTGTAGGGGACATGCCCAACTAAGGAAGTAGAGATTCAGCCCTGAAGTTGGGTTTGAGTATTCAGCAGCTGTTTCCCGATCCTTTATTTAGTTAAAAACAAGCTGTATTTGTAAAATACTTCCGCAGAATGCAGAGCAGGATATTAAAATCAATGTTTTTGCAACAAGTTTTATTATTGGTACAAGTACGTCATTGTTTCAAACTTAAACAAGCCACTTAGTCTCACAGCATGGAAACAGACCCTTTGGCCTAACCTGCCCATGCCAACCAAGATGGCCCTTCTACATTAGTCCCACATGCCTGTGTTTGACCCATATCCCTCTCTTGAGACTACTAAAGTTGCCCATTTAGATGCACTCGGAAATCCAATGAGATTCATTGCTGTTTGTTTTCTATTTTGCGGTTTAATATGCAGCACGATATCATCTGTGTCGGAAGGAACTGCAGATGCTGGTTTATACCGAAACTCGCCACAAAGTGCTCGAGTAACTCAGCGGGTCAGGTAGCATCTGTGGAGAAAAAGGATAGGTGAAAAGGATGGGTGGTTCTGCAGAAGAGTTCCAACCCGAAACGTCACCCATCCTTTTTTTCTCCAAAGATGCTGCCTGACCCGCTAAGAGATCATATCTCATTTGCATCGGACATGGGCAGTCATGGTGGCGCAGCGGTAGAATTGCTGCCTTACAGCGAACGCAGCGCCGGAGACCTGGGTTCGATCCTGACTACGGGTGCTGTCTGTACGGAGTATGTACGTTCTCCCCTTGACATGCGTGGGTGTTCTCTGAGATCTTCGGTTTCATTCCACACTCCAAAGACGTACAGTTAATTTGTAGGTTAATTGGCTTGGTAAAAAAAAATAAAAAATTGTCCCTAGTGTGTGTAGGATAGTGTTATTGTGCGGGGATCGTGGACGGCACGGACTCGGTGGGACGAAGGGCCTGCTTCCGCGCTGTATCTTTAAACTAAACTAAACTAAAGGAGGATATACACAGCAGGAAATGCCTAACATTTTATATAGGGAGGTTTCACGGCAGTCGGGTCACGACCCATGACCCGTACTGTTGCTACGCTACTCCAAGTGGAGTACACGCGATGAACCGCAGGTAGGCACTTACCATTGTTTCCAGCGTAGCGGGCCCGTTAAAACCCGCTGAAATTGTCAATTTTTGCGCTGTAAATAATTATAGAAATGGGGATAAGCGTGTGAGACATTTAGCCTACTTCACAATTCCAAAAGTGAGGAGAAATTACGGTAGATAGAAGCGAGAGCTGAAGGGACAACAACAGCCAGAGTGCTTGGTGAACATTGGCCGTTTGCTCACTGCATTTCATCAACTAAGGCATTATTTGTGTTTTTTCTAGATTCCTTTGGCATCTAAAAAGTTTCAGAAGTGATAAATCTGGCTGTAAATTTTTTAAATCGCCCATGGTTCTCAAGTGGGTTTTTACATACAAAATGAAAAAGTTTCTGAAGCAAAATTTACAGCCAGATTTATCACTTCTGAGACTTTTTAGATACCAAAGGAATCAAGAAAAAGCACAAATAATGCCTTACTGTTGATGAAATGCAGGGAGCAAACGCGATAATTCCCAATATTTTCAATTCCGATATCTGCAGGGCCAATGTTCACCAAGCACTTTAGCTGCTGTTGTCCCTTCAGTTCTCGCTTCTCTATACCTTCATTTCGCTTCACGTTAGGAATTCTAAAGTTGGGTACATGTCTCTCACACTTACCCCGACTCCCACAATTTTTTATTGTGCAAACATTCAACATTTTGGTGGTTTTTAACAGGTAGGAAAGTTCGCGTTTCTTGCATTAATAACATATACTGGAAGTTACGGATGTCCTCCAGATGAGTGGCTCCGTGCGTCAAGCCCTATGACTCAGTGACCTTACGTGCAACCCCCCTATACACAAATGCAAATCAATGTGCAAATGAATGCCTGATGATTTCCATGTTAGTCGTAATGTGGTAAAAGAGCATGGGAGTGGTTGGTGACTGCACAGAAGTGACCTTCACTTACAGATGCAAGGAACTGATACTAGAACTTTTTAGTTTTTAGATGGGGCAGCATGGAAACAGGTACTTCGGCCAACCATGTCCGTGCCAACCAGCGATCATCCTTACACATCCGTACGTTCTATCCTACACACTAGGAACAATTTATATGTCAATTCTGTAAACCATGTACAGACAATGAAAAAGTTGACTTAAAATGAAAGATAAAGTACAAATTCTTAAGGCCATAAAAAGCTTTAATTTAACGTCTGATGGGTGTGGACTTAGAGACCCAGAGGCGTCTGAATCTCCAGCAGTACATAGAAACATAGAAACATAGAAACACCCAAAGACATACCAGAAACCACGAGTTTATATACGTACAGATATAAAACCAATTGCATGATGTAATGTACAAAAACTATCATCCACCTCCCAATATGGAGTTGTTTTTCACTCTTTCCCAAAAGCCAGTCATCCCAATAGCCTCCTCTGGGCCCCTTCTTATCTGATTAACCTCTTCAACTTACATTAAAAAAACTTGTAAGAGAGTTTAATAATCCGCAGTGGTACGATGGGCCGAATGGCCTCCTTTTGTGTTGTTAGCTTCTGAGGTTTGAATTATTGATGGCTGGAAAACTGATGAGAACAATTGTGCTTGTGCGTTGCTCTTGGCTCCCTTACGAGGCATCATTTTCAATTGCAGTAGCTATAATGAGAGAGTATTTCAAAGTATCGGAACCACATTCCCGTTTGTCTCTAGTGTGTAGTGTGTGTGAAACCTGTCTCCTGCGAAATTGGTCAGAAGCAACTGCAGATGCTGGTTTAATCCGAAGATAGACACAAAATGCTGGAGTAACTCAGCAGGACAGGCAGTATCTCCGGAGAGAAGAAATTGGTTGTACTCGCTAAAATTTAGAAGATTGAGGGGGGATCTTATAGAAACTTACAAAATTCTTAAGGTACACAAAATTGCTGGGGAAACTCAGCGGGTGCAGCAGCATCTATGGAGCGAAGGAAATAGGCGACGTTTCGGGCCGAAACCCTTCTTCAGACGGCTGAAACGTCGCCTATTTCCTTCGCTCCATAGATGCTGCTGCACCCGCTGAGTTTCCCCAGCAATTTTGTGTACCTTCGATATTCCAGCATCTGCAGTTCCCTTTTGAACAAAATTCTTAAGGGGTTGGACAGGCTAGATGCAGGAAGATTGTTCCCGATATTTGGGAAGTCCATAACAAGGGGTCACAGTTTAAGGATAAGGGGGAAATCTTTTAGGACCGAGATGAGAAAAACATTTTGCACACAGAGAGTGGTGAATCTGTGGAATTCTCTGCCACAGAAGGTAGTCGAGGACACAGTTCATTGACTATATTTAAGAGGGAGTTAGATGTGGCCCTTGTGGCTAAAGGGATCAGGGGGTATGGAGAGAAGGCAGGTACAGGATACTGAGTTGGATGATCAGCCATGATCATATTGAATGGCGGTGCAGGCTCGAAGGGCCCAATGGCCTCTACTCCTGCACCTATTTTCTATGTTTCTATGTTTCTATGAATGGGTGACGTGTCGGCTCGAGACCCTTCTTCAGATTGGTGTTCTCGCCCCGAAACATCGCCAGCATTTTATGTCAATATTCGGTTTAAACCAGCGTCTGCAGTACCTTCCTCCCACTTTCACAGGAGACTGGTTTTAATTAAAAGGTAATCACATCAAAGTCTTTCCTGTTTAGGAAGCAGATCAAGCACAGTTTGATGTAAAACAGACCCCAGGCAGCTGTCTGTCTCATTCCCTCTGCATTCATGACCAGTGGCTAATGCTGAACTGGCAGCACCGCAGCTACAGCTGCTGCTTCAAAGCTCCAGTTACCCAGGTTCCATGCTGACCACAGGCGATTTCTGTGTGGAGTTTTATAGAGAACTAGACCAAGTGCAGACCCGTTTGGTCGGCTTCCCCAACGCAGCCGTTCCCTACCCGTAGCCCCCACAGGAGACGTGGTCCTCCAACTCAAGCCATTCCCAAACATAAGATTCCAGCACTCAGCAGTGCGGCTGTTTTTCAATATCGTCTTTGAGGCAAGAGGCGGGCGCCAGCAACCGTTATGGTCGCTGGCCAGCAGGAGGCGACAAAATGAGTGAGTGGGGGGGGGAAGGATTTTATTAACAATGTGTACATAAACACGACAAAATTTAATCAGGAGTGGATACTTGTAATGAAAAGTGAAATCTCTACCGAAATGGAGAAAATCTCGGCGTTTCTGCTTCTGGTGTTGGCGTAGCAATGAATCAAAGGCTGGTACCCACGTCAGGCAGAAACACACACACACACACACACACACACACAGAGTTTTAATATTATATAGATGGTCAGAGTTATACTGCATGGAAACAGACCTATCGGTCCAACCTGTTCATGCTGACTGAAATACCGAGCTAAGCTCGTCCCATTTCCTGCATGTGGCCCATCTCCCTCTAAACGTTTCCTATCCGTGCCTTTTAAACTACATACTTTAGATTGCACAACTGTTGGGATGAGGAGGAAGTTCTTCAGTCAGAGGGTAGTGAATCTGTGGAATTCTTTGCCACAGGTGGCTGTGGAGGCCAAATAATTGGGTGTATTTAACGAGGAGGTTGACAGGTTCTTGATTAGTACGGGGGTCTTTTTAGTTTAATTGAATTGAATCCTTTATTTGTCATTCAGACCTTTCGGTTAGTTAAGAGATACAGCGCGGAAACAGGCCCTTCGGCCCACCGGGTCCACACCGAGCAGTGATCCCCGCATATTAACACTATCCTACACACACTAGGGACAATTTTTACATTTACCAAACCAATTTACCTACATACCTGGAGTGTGGGGGAAACCAAAGATCTCGGAGAAAACCCACGCAGTCACGGGGAGAACGTACAACGGTCGAAGCATCTGATCCAGGATAGAGACCTGTGGACCCCCGTGTAGCAGTGTGAAAGATCCCTGGATAGCCGTGGATGGACCGTAGTCAGACGGCCAGATGGGAGAAACCTGGACAGGGGAGCCTGTCTTCCAGAAGCCAGTAGTAGTCTCCCAGAAGGGTCTTTAAGTAGGAGAAACCTAGTCAGAGGAGCCAGTCTCCCAGGGGTGAGAAATGGCCAGAGGAGCCCGTCTCCCAGAAGCCAGAATAATAATAATAATAATAAATTTTATTTATGGGCGCCTTTCAAGAGTCTCAAGGACACCTTACAAAAATTTAGCAGGTAGAGGAAAAACATGTAAGGGGAATGAAATAAATAGTAGAGACATGACTAGTACTCAAAGTAAAGACAGAATTCAATTCAAAACACAATATGAGGCAATTAATGCACAGATGAAAAGGGAGGAGGACGTGGGGCTAAGGATAGGCAGACTAAGTCCCCAGTAGCCTAGCTAGAGCGAGAGGTGGGAGCCAGTCTCCCAGTCGCAGCAGAAGGCAATTGAGAGAGGCCCTTTGCTAGAGTTTACGTTTAAAATGGATATCAGGGGAGATGATAAACAAAGTGAAATGGGGGAGATGTAAGATCTGTAAAATGAAGAGGGAGATATAAAGTAAAGAGGGAGATGTGATGCCTTTGTACGTTATGTAATACATGTAATATGTATATAGTGTAAATACCAGTGCCTGTAAAGTCTATAAAGTAAAGAGGGAGATGTGATGTCTTTGTAATGTAATATATGTAACGGAAACTCGTACCTGAGCCTCGCGACTGACGTTAATTGACCTTCAAGATAAAAGGTAGTGATTGCAGAATAATACAAAACTCGGACGTGTCCTCTTGTGCTAGTCACAACAGAGCCTTGCCTCCGACAGAAAACCTTTACACCTACACTGCACTCCCTCAATAGCAAGAATGTCCTTCCTCAAATTAGGGGACCAAAACTGCACACACTACTCCAGGTGTTGTCCCACTAGGGCCCTATACAACTGCAGAAGGACCTCTTTGCTCCTATACTCAACTCCTCTTGTTATGAAAGCCAATATGCCATTCGCTTTCTTCACTGCCTGCTGCACATGCATGCTTATATCCATATAACAATTACAGCAAGGAAACAAGCCATATCGGCCCTTCTAGGGCGTGCCGAACACGTATTCTCCCCTAGTCCCATCTACCTGCACTCAGACCATAACCCTCCATTCCTTTCCCGTCCATATAACTATCCAATTTATTTTTAAATGATAAAATCGAACCTGCCTCCACCACCTTCACTGGAAGCTCATTCCACACAGCTACCACTCTCTGAGTAAAGAAGTTCCCCCTCATGTTACCCCTAAACTTCTGTCCCTTAATTCTCAAGTCATGTCCCCTTGTTTGAATCAACTTTCATTGACTGATGAACAAGGACCCCCAGCTCCCTTTTTCCCCACTTGACACCATTTAGATAATAATCTGCCTTCCTTTTTCTGCTACCAAAGTGGATAGTCTCACATTTATCCACATTGAATTGCATCTGCCATGCACTCACCCAATCTGTCCAAGTCACTCACCCAACCTGTCCAAGTCACTCACCCAACCTGTCTCTGCCCAAGATTGAACCTGGGCCTCTGGCAGCAACTGCGCCACTGTGCTGCACAAACATATCTATAATTTCCAGGAAGAAGCTTGATATTAATTCCAACCCGTAAGGAACGTGAAATCCTATCCTTCTGTGACTTAGGCAGCTCCGAGCAAGCATGCCAAGTAACGTAATATCCCTGGCATTAATGGGATTGTGGGAGTACGTGTTTTTGAGTGGGACGGGGAGAGTAGTTAGCACTATTGCAATGAGCTGAAGAGGAAAAACAGCATTCAAAGTTCAGCATATTCGACGTTTGATATGTTCGCTATGGCAGGGCTGAGAGCCTGAGAACGGCCTTGCTGAGAGCCTACTTTGGTAAAATCTGCTGGTTAACAATATGACTAGGGTCCACAAGCGAAGGTTTTGAATTGACTAATGAAAATGATCTGCAAGCATGAGAATTTATATCCTTTATAGGGATGACTAAACATCATTGCACTCCGAGTTCACACCAACCAGTAATCACCCGCTCACATGAGTTCTATGCTACCAACTTGGGACAATTTATAGAGCCAATTCAGCTACAATTCAGCTCTTTGGAATATGGGAGGAAACTAGAGCACCCGGAGAAAACCCACACGGTCACTGGGAGAACGTGCAAACTCCCCACAGACAGCAGCCGTAGTCAGGATCGAACTCGGGTCTCTGGCGGTGTGTGAGGCAGCTACTCTACCGCTGCGCCACTGTGCCATCCTCAACTAATTTGACCAGGATAGGGTGAGTGGAGAGGATGTTTATAGGTTACTTGTAAAATAACTCAGCAGGACAGGCAGCATCCCTGGAGCGAAGGAATGGGTGACATTCCGTAATAAAATTGTCCCAAGTGTTATATGGTTATATGGTGTGTAGGATAGAACCAGCATACGGGTGATCGCTGGTCGGCACAGACTCCGTGGGCCGAAGGGCCTGTGTCCACGCAGTGTTTGTAAATTAAACTAAACTTGATGCCTGGACTCTAAGTAAGATAAGTCACTGCTTGTGTTAGAACTTGACATTTTTGCCTGCAATCTGTTTATGTGTTCATTCCCGTAGGTCAGACTATACAAAAGGACACAGAATAGACAACGTTAGTCAAACTTTAACCATACCAAGAAATGTAATCTGATTTGAACTCCCTTGTTAGTTTCACTACAGTAGTTTCACCCTCTCATCTAAATTCCTTACACCCTCCGTCTCTGAGTGAAAATGTTACTCATCTAGTACAGGTATCTGTCAAATCATGCCCCTCTGACCTTAATCACGATCATAATCATAATCATATTTTATTTGCAACATACGAGGAATATGATTAGCCATAGTCATACCAATAAAAAGCAACAGAACACACAAAATGCATTTCAACATAAACATCCACCACAGTGACTCCTCCACATTCCTCACTGTGATGGAAGGCGAAAAAAAGTTCAATCTCTCCCTTCTTTGTCCACCTGCAAAACCTATCTCCTCTGGTTCTTGATCCTCTGGTCAGTCACAGTCTCCTCCCTCCAGTCACCGTGCTGTGTGCTCTACCTCTTGAGGCCAAAATAAACAAGTGTTTGGCTGCAAAGCTTCACTAGTGGACAAATCGACAGTGTTTGCAATACTGTCTGTCAGTCTACCAACTGAAACATGAACTGCTTGGAGCCTGGGAGCCATTTCCCCATCCAGCGAGGAAGCAGGCCCTTCTGCCCACCCAGCCAATTCCAACCACTAAGCTAGTCCCACCTGGTTGGGTTTGGCTCATGTCCCTCTAAACCTTTCCTCCTCATATGCAGTGAATGGAGGGAGAAAGCTGTGACTGACCATGCTAGGGGAATCGAGAACCAGGGGATGTAGGTTTAAGGAGAGAGGGGAAAGATTTAATAGGTGCTTGTCACTCAGAAGGTGGAGGGTGTATGGAACGAGCTATCAGAGGAGGCAGGTACTATTAACAATATTTAAAAGACACTTGGAGGTATACAGGCCAAACGCGGGCAGGTGGAACTAATGCAGCTGGGGCACGCTGGCCGGTGTGGGCAAGTTGGTCGAAGGTCCTGTTTCCACGCTGTATCACTTTATAACTGTATTGACATGGGCCAAGGGAACTGGCTTAGATGCGGTATCTTGATCGGCATGGACGAGTTGGACCTAAGGGTTGCAGTGAAGAAAGCTAATGGCATGTTGGCCTTCACAACGAGAGGATTTGTATATTGGAGTAAAGAGGTCCTTGTGCAGTTGTACAGGGCCCTGGTGGGACCACATCTGGAGTATTGTGTGCAGTTTTGATCTCCTAATTTGAGGAAGGACATCCTTGCTATTGAGGCAGTGCAGCGTAGGTTCACGAGGTTAATCCCCGGGATGGCGGGACTGTCATGTGAGGAAAGATTGGAAAGACTGGGCTTGTATTCACTGGAATTTAGAAGGATGAGAGGATATCTTATAGAGACATATAAAATTATAAAAGGACTGGACAAGCTAAATGCAGGAAAAATGTTCCGAATGTTGGGGTAGTCCAGAACCAGGGGCCACACAGTCTAAGAATAAAGCGGAGGCCGTTTAAAACTGAGATGAGACATCTTCACTCAGAGATTTGTGAATCGGGGGAATTTTCTTAGAGGCCCAATACAGTGGATGAATTTAAAAGAGAGTTTTATGCCCCTGTCCCACTTAGGAAACCTGAACGGAAACCTCTGGAGACTTTGCGCCCCACCCAAGGTTTGCGTGCGGTTCCTGGAGGTTGCAGGTGGTTGCCGGAGGTTGCAGGTAGTGGAAGCAGGCAGGGAGACTGACAAAAACCTCCGGGAACCGCACGGAAACCTTGGGTGGGGCGCAAAGTCTCCAGAGGTTTCCGTTCAGGTTTCCTAAGTAGGACAGGGGCATAAGATAGAGCTCTATGGGCTAGCGAAATCAAGGAATATGGGGAGAAGGCAGGCACGGGTTACTGATTGTGGATGATCAGCCATGATTACAATGAATGGCGGTGCAGGCTCGAAGGGCCAAATGGCCTCATCCTGCACCTATTTTCTATGTTTTCTATGTCTACGTTTTCTAAAGGCCTGTTTCGTAACTATAACGACTACATTCTTATTATCCCTCTCCCTGCTAAGTGTTTCGGCATCTGGAGCAGTTTTACTGCATTAGTCAATGTCTACTAATTGAGGGTGTTTCCTCAAGAAACCACCGTGGCAATTCCTCCTTATAGTGTCATGCAGTTTGGAAACAGGCCATTTGACCCACCAAGTCCACGCTGACTCATCAAGCACCCATCTGTACTTTTCACATGTTATTCCCCGTCTAAGCAAATCTGGCACAGTGGTAGAGCTGCTGCCTCAAATGTTGATCGGGGTGCTCCCTGTACAGTATGTACTGTACTGTACTGTATCACAGTATGGTATGGCAACTGCTCTGTCTCCGACCGGAAAGCACTGCAGAGGGTGGTGAAAACTGCCCAATGCATCACCGCTTCCTCACTCCCCTCTATTGAGTCTGTCCAAAGCAAGCGATGTCTGCGATTGGGCGCGCAGCATCGTCAAGGACTGCTCTCACCCCAGCCACAGACTGTTTACCCTCCTCCCATCCGGGAGTCGCTACAGGTCTCTCCGTTGCTGGACCAGCAGGTTCAAGTCAAGTCAAGTCACATTTATTTATATAGCACATTTAAAAAACAACTCTCGTTGGCCAAAGTGCTTTACATTTGTTATAAGAATAGCACAACAAAACAAACTACATACATATATACATGTAGCCCTCACTCAGTGGACGTCAGGAAAGGCTTGGGAGTATAGATACGATTTTAGCCTTGACTTAAAGGAGTCGAGGGCGGGGGCAGTTCTGATGGGAAGGAGGATGCTGTTCCACAGTCTAGGAGATCAGGTTCAGGAACAGCTTCTTCCCTGCAGCTGTTACCCTACTTAACTCTGTACCTTGGTGATTGCCAGTCACCCCCCCCCCCCCCCCCCCCCCCCCCCCTCCCCGGCCACTCCTTCCCCCAGTGACTGATCTTCCCCCCCCCGAAATTTGCACTACTGCTACTGTATATACATATATATATATATATTACTGTTCCATTATTCTGTGTTCGCACTTCTGGATGAGATGCTAACTGCATTTTGTTGTCTCTGTACTTGTACACTGCACAATGACAATAAAGTTTTGAATCTAAAAAATCTACAGAGTTTGTAGGTTCTTCCTGTGACCATGTGGGTCTTCTCCAGGTGCGCCAGTTTCCTCCCACATGTCAAAGATGTATCTGTAGGTTAATTGGCATTTGTAAATTGTCCCTAGTGTGTGGGATAGTGCAAGTGTATGGGGTGATTGCTGGTTGGCACAGACTCGGTGGGCAGAAGGGCTTGTTTCGACATTGTATCCCTAAAGTCTAAAGTACAGTCTAAAGATGTAGAAAGGAACTGCAGATGCTGGTTTAGACTGAAGATAGACACAAAATGCTGGAGGAACTCAGCAGGACAGGCAGCATCCCTGGAGCGAAGGAATGGGTGACATTTCGGGTCAGTCTGACGTCAGAGGGGAGGGAGATACATAGATAAGGAATCGGGAAGGTGTGAAAACAGGTCAAAGGGAATGAAGATCATGGAAAATGTAGAATTGACCCGAAATGTCACCCATTCCTTCTCTCCAGGGATGCTGCCTGTCCCACTGAGTTATTCCAGCATTTTGTGTCTATCTAAAGTCTAAAGAAACTGACAGGACCTGGGATTGATGACAAGAGCAAACTTGGATAAAGCCTCTTCATTTTTTTTTGGGTTAACAGAAGCCACGTCATGAAACATAGAAACATGGAAACATAGGAAATAGGTGCAGGAGTAGGCTATTCGGCCCTTCGAGCCTGCACCGCCATTCAATATTATCATGGCTGATAATCCAACTCAGTATCCTGTACCTGCCTTTTCTCCATACCCCCTGATCCCTTTAGCCACAAGGGCCACATCTAACTCACTCTTAATTATAGCCAATGAACTGGCCTCAACTACCTTCTGTGGCAGAGAATTCCACAGATTCATCACTCTCTGCGTAAAAAATGATTTTCTCATCTCGGTCCTAAAAGACTTCCCTCTTATCCTTAAACTGTGACCCCTAGTTCTGGACTTCCCCAACATCGGGTATAATCTTCCTGCATCTAACCTGTCCAACCCCTTAAGAATTTTGTAAGTTTCTATAAGATCCCCCCTCAAACTTCTAAATTCTAGCGAGTACAAGCCGAGTCTATCCAGTCTTTCTTCATATGAATCAGTCTGGTGAACCTTTCTGTACGCCATAAAGCCTATCCTTTATCTCTCCCTGTGTTCTGCACATATGCTTATGATTGTGCAGTGTGATTTATCATTCTAAAACTAATATTAGCATCCGGAGATGGGAATTCAAAGCCCGCCCCAGCTACTGGGAAATCTATATTCAGTTCATCAATAAATAAAGATTAAACATACACATCCTTCCGGGCAAAGTACTCTGTATTTCGCTTGGGCAGCTTACATCCCAGCTGTATCAATATATTGATTTCTCTAATTTCATGTAACCCTTGCATTCCCTCTCTCTTCATCTCTCCCCCAACCTCGTCCTCTTACTAGTTACATTGTTTGCATCCACTCGTTATCATCTTTTCCACAGCCAACAATGGACCACTGTGGGCTCCACCTTTCCTTGATCATCATTGATGGCTTTGATTTGTTCTTTCCATGCCTTTCATTCATTCACATATTCTTTGTATCGTTTCAAATCTCTAGTTTGCCTCTCCCCGACTCTCAGTCCGAAGAAGAGTCTTGACCCGAAACATCACCTATTCCGTTTCTCCGGAGATGCTGCCTGACCCGCTCAGTTCTTCCAGTATTTTGTGTCTCTTGGGTATAAACCAGCATCTGGAGTTCCTTCCTCTGCACTGGCCCCAGTCTGCTTATACTTAGCCCTTCATTGCCTCTGATCTGGATAAAGAAATGGCTTGTTACAAGGGCTACAGAGGGTAGGAAATTTGCGAGGCCTCCATCATTCCACATGGAACGGTGCAGAGCAGGAACAGACCCTTCAGCGACTATGTGCATGTTGAACATAATGCCAAGTTAAAACCAATCTCATCTGCCTGCACGTAATCCATATCCCCCCATTTCCTGCACCATGTGCCTATCTCAAAGCCCCTTAGATGCCACTATCATATCTACCACCACTCCAACCAGACTGGTCTGCTGTAAACTGGGGTCCCTTTGATAATGTAGAATGGGCAAGAATGAATTGACAGCCTGCTTTCTCCCTTGCAAGATAAATGCAAGATACTTATAAAATTCTTAAAGGATTGGACAGGCTGGATGCGGGAAAAATGTTCCTGATGTTGGGGGAGTCCAAAACCAGGGTTCACAGTTTAAGAATAAGGGGTAGGCCATTTAGGACTGAGATGAGGAAAAACATTTTCACCCAGAGAGTTGTATGTCAGTGGAATTCTCTGCCACAGAGGCAGTGGAGGCCAATTCAATGGATGTATTCAAGAGAGTTAGATACAACTCTTAGGGCTAATGGAATCAAGGGATATGGAGAAAAAGCAGGTATAAGGTACTGATTCTGGATGATCAGCCATGATCATATTCAATGGCGATGCTGGCTCGAAGGGCCGAATGGCCTACTCCTGCACCTACATTCTATGTTTCTAAGATTATTCATTCAGAGCCTCATCTGTATGGGTGGTGGAATACTCATGTGCCTGCTGCCCTTCTCCATTAGGGTTGGGACAACTCACTGCTGGGCTGGGAAACTATGGACACCAACACCCCAGAGCTGATGGCACTAATATCTTGTCCTTGTGTTTCAGGTCTGGGACAGACTGCTGGGAAACCAGGCACTCGTCGCTTGGTGAATGGGACACTGGGACAGTCAGTCACGTTACCAGGATGTATCTCAGGAGAAAACATTTCAATTCTTATTTGGGATTACCAAAGTTCACCAACATCAGACAAGGTTCAATTATGTATAAAATATCAAAACAATCCAATACAATGTAATAAACAGCGAATCAGGTTAAACCTGAAGGACTGTAGTCTGGAAATACAGAACCTAACAGAACACGATCAAGGTCTATATGAAATGAACTTCAGGACGAATCAGGCTGTCGATGAACAAGTGACAGAACTGAAGATTTATGGTAATCTATTTCAATTTTATAAACGGTGCATTTTCCAACTAACAATCTTTAAGAACTTAAAGATATAAGGGGAGATCAAGATAAGGCTTACGACGTGAGCCCAAGTCTGCGGGTTATACGGACAGGGTGAATACTGAAACATTACATGGGTTGGAGTCCTTGCTTATTTGGGAACCCATCCTCAGTAATTGCTGTTTAAATATTAATGGAGGTGCACTAGGATGGGTTCTTTAAGGGAGGTCTCTCCAAGGCATCTGACTTCTCTGTAAGATGATGGGTCCACAGACATTAAACTTTCTCTGCTAATAACGAGTTTACTTGTGATCTAGTTTTGGTGGCAAAGTGTAACCTGGACTATCCATTTTTGTAAACTCACGGGAAGGATTTTGCACTAAAACTACAGGTGCTTGTCTGTACAGAGTTTGTAAATTGTCCTAGTGTGTGTGGGATAGGGCTAGTGTGCGGGGATCGCTGGTCGGCGCAGAGTCTGTGGGCCGAAGAGCTTGATTCTACACTGTATCTCTAAACTAAAGAATCTTCTACGCTTAATGTTCTTGTGGGAAACTCATGGCTAGCACCTTCTGGTTGTTATTATTCCATGGCTTGTATTTGTGCTTTTCTTTGAAACAGAACGAGTGTCATTACCTATAATAACTATCAGTGAAGCCTTCAGTGACGGGGTGTGTAACGTTAGCTTGGTGTGTTCACTGGAGCACGGCACCAAGCCAGTCTACACTTGGTGGTCAGGAGATGGCAAGGTCACGGCAGATGGGTCGCACATACTGACTGACGAAGAGAGAAGGCTGGCACTATCCATACCTCTACCCAACAACAACAGCGTGTACAACTGCACCGTGGGGAACCCTGTTAGTGAGGAGACGCGGAGCGTGGATCTAACACAGCTCTGTCCTGCCCATGAAGGTTTGTGGCTTTATCGTTTCACATTGAGCACACCATTCAGTAATATTCAAGGTTTTAATTTCCTTTCTTTCCAAGTCAAACTCCTGATGGATCAGGTCAGGTCATAAATGTGTCAATGGTTTACAGGAATGTGAAGTCTTGAGTGTAAACCTACAATGTTTCCTTTGCTATTTCATTCCAACTGATCCTATCTGTGAATTAGTCAGTGTTTGGCTGTAAGGGACAGGAATCATTCAAGTTCAACAACACTGATGTCACTAGAATTACTATTTATATTTGAGGAAACCTCTCTCTACCACCATTGTCTCTTGATTGTACCATTGTTGAATGTTTAATTAAACTGGTTCTCACAACCTGGTGCAACCAGGGTGGTTTGGTGGCACAGCGGAAGAGTTGTTGCCTTACAGTGCTAGAGACTCAGGTTCGGTCCTGACTACGGGCACTGTCTGTATGGAGTTTGTACGTTTTCTCCGTGACCATGTATCTTTTCCCAGGGTACTCTAGCTTCCTCTCATACTGCAAAGCCTGTTCGTATGTTAATTTGGCTTCGGTAAAAATTGTAAATTGTCCCTGGAGTGTAGGATAGTGCTAGTGTACGGAGATTATTGGTTGGCACAGACTCGGTGCACCGAAGGGCACTGTATCTCTAAACTAAATTTCTCTAATGTATATGAAGCTCAAAGCGTTGTTGGGAAGAGCACTGAATATTTTATGCCACTGGGCAAAATGTCAGCAGCCTTTAAGATGATTTTACCATTGGCAGATGTTTCCATGGCTAGAGGATAGATACTGGGCATAAGGCACAAGTGATGGGAGAGAACATTTTTTTGTACAAAATTATTATCATTTGGAACTAATAAATTTTTAATTTAATTTAGTTTAGAGATACAGCACGGAAAAGGCCCTTCGGCCCACTGTGTCCGTATCGACCAGCGATCCCTGGTCTTGCTTCTGAGAAGGGTGAATTGTTGGTGACACTGGATTGACTATATCCCAATCAGACTCAGAGATCTGGTAATGAGAATCAGTCACGCTAGCTTGCAGAATTTATCAAGAACTGCTTTTTACTGACTTCATGCTTTCAAATTAGTGGCTTTATCATTTCCTGGGTTCAGTGCTGGGGTTGAAATAGTATCTCTGTAATTCACCAACTGACTTTTTCCAATGCGTGCATCTTCAAATGCAGAATTTTAATTCCGCGTGCCTTAAACTCGACCAAAAAAACTCATGTGAAATTAACTAAGAGGACAAAGATGGCGGCACAGTGGCGCAGCGGTAAGTTGCTGCCTTACAGCGCCAGAGAGCCGGATTCAATCCTGACTACGGTGCTGTCTGTATGGAGTTTGCACGTTCTCACTGTGTCCGCATGGGTTTTCATTGGGTGATCTGGCTTCCTCCCACACTCCCAAGACGTGCAAGTTTATAGGTTAAATGGCTTAAGTTAATTGTAAATTGTCCCTAGTGTGTAGGATCGTGCTAGTAACATAGAAACATAGAAAATAGGTGCAGGAGTAGGCCATTCGGCCCTTCGAGCCTGCACCACCATTCGATATGATCATGGCTGATCATCCAACTCAGTATCCCGTACCTGCCTTCTCTCCATACCCCCTGATCCCTTTAGCCACAAGGGCCACATCTAACTCCCTCTTAAATATAGCCAATGAACTGGCCTCAACTACCTTCTGTGGCCGAGAATTCCACAGATTCACCACTCTCTGTGTGAAAAATGTTTTTCTCATCTCGGTCCTAAAAGATTTCCCCCTTATCCTTAAACTGTGACCCCTTGTTCTGGACTTCCCCAACATCGGGAACAATCTTCCTGCATCTAGCCTGTCCAACGCCTTAAGAATTTTGTAAGTTTCTATAAGATCCCCCCTCAATCTTCTAAATTCTAGCGAGTACAAGCCGAGTCTATCCAGTCTTTCTTCATATGAAAGTCCTGCCATCCCAGGAATCAGTCTGGTGAACCTTCTCTGTACTCCCTCTATGGCAATTGTAAATTAACCTTAGTGTGTAGGATCGTGCTAGTGTATGGGACTGCATTGATTTGCTGGGCCAAAGGGCCTGTTTCCATGCTGTATGTCTAAAGTCCAATGTAAAGTCTAAATGAAATTCAAACTTTTGGATTTATTCAGCCGGAGGGTGAATTAGTAAAAATAATCACAAATAAAAGCAGTGATGGGACGGATTTTCCGAATCTTTGATATGGAATTATTCAATACACTGTTTAAACCAGTTATAATCTGACAGACAAAATGTAGAAGCAAAGAGCTGCAGATTCTGGTTTACAAAGAAAGACACAAAATGCTGGAACGACACGATGGCCTAGCAGCAGAGTTGCTGCCTCACAGCCCCAGAGACCCAGGTTCGATCCTGACTAGGGGTGCTTATCTGTACACAGTTTGTATGTTCTCCCTGTGACCTGAGTGCGTTTTCTCCAGGATCTCCAGTTTCCTCCCACATTCCAAAGACGCATTGATTTGTAGGTTAATTGGCTTGGTATAATTGTAAATTGTTCCTAGTGTGTGTGGGATAGCGTTAGTGTGCGGGGATCGCTGGTCAGTGCGGACTCATTGGGTCGAAGGGCCTGTTTCCCCGCTGTATGTCTAAACTAAACTAAACCCAGTGGGTCAGGCAGCATCCGTGTAGAACATAGATAGGTGACGTTTAGTGTGGGGACCCTTCAGGCTGCAATCTTTGTCTTGCAGATCTCCTTAAGAACAGTTTCTTCATAGTAATCATCATAATCATAATAATCATACTTTATTAGCCAAGTATGTTTTGCAACATATGAGGAATTTGATTTGCCATACAGTCATATAAATAAAAAGCAACAAAACACACAAAATCCATTTTAACATAAACATCCACCACATTGACTCCTCCACATTCCTCACTGTGATGGAAGGCAAAAAAAAGTTCAATCTCTTCCATTCTTTGTTCTCCTGCGGTCGGGGGCCTCGAGCCTTCCGTTGTCGGGACGACCTTGCCTCCCGTAGCTGGTGGTCGGGCACTCCGCATCGGGGCGATCAAGCTCCCACATCGGGGGGATCTCAGCTTCCCCGCGCCGGGCGATCGGACCCTGGGTCGGGGCTGGTCGAACCTCTTGCGACTTTGGAGCTTCCTGACATCAGTCTCTACCCGAGACTGCGAGCTCCTCGATGCTCCTCCACGCAAGGGATCGCAGGCTCCGATGGTAAGTCCACGGCCCCGCATTGGGGCTCAAAGTCAAAGTCACTCGAGCAAGGCCGCCAACTCCATGATGTTGGGCCGCAGAGCGACCGGAGATACGATCCGGAAAACAATCACATCTCCAGCAAGGTAAGAGATTGAAAAAAAAATTCCCCGACCACCTCCCTCATCCGCACATAAAACAAACCAGAGAACATTAACACATACTTTTAAAGCACACTAAAAATAACAACATTCATTCAGTGCATTCAGCTGCATTTCTCATTTTTGAGCAAAGTACATTTTATATTTCTCTGCATTAACGTACTAATGCAAACACAGTTGAATGTCGATTCTTTTTCAGGTGTCAAGCAACAGCAAGCACTCCATATTGGCTTGATTATTGCGGGAATTGGGTTGGGAGCTATCATCTTAGCTGGCGTTGGCTACATGTCTTGCAAGAAAGAAGCAAACCACGATGAAGGCAGGTACTCGACTATTCTTCTTCTTAAACCATGCAGTCTAATCCCAGGTTATGCCACCTCACAACAAGGCGGCTCATGTTAGTCACCGTATTTTGGCTTTAGCTCCTTGTCCGCTGGTAAACACAAACGGAGAGACCGACCAACCTTCTGTGCAAAACAAATCTTCAAAGAAAGCCTTTGAAGGGAGACGCCTACAAGTTCCATTGTGTGTGCTGTGGTTTTCATGTTATTCTGTGACCTCAAAATGGTGCTTTGCAAAGTTTGTGCTTCTTCTTCCAGTTCCTTAGGCGATCTTCCGTGTGATGCACAAAGAACCCCAGGTATGTGCATACCTATGGCATCCAATGTACACCATTCCTGGCATGTTGACTCACTTTAGAATGGTTTGCAGTCTTTGAGATCTCCTTCATAATTCAGCTTCACCAGTCTATCTTCAGCTGCATTTCAAGAGGCTTTCACGTTACCTGCCCGTCTTTCTTCTGATTGACTTCAACTGTACCTTCCTGTATAGGTTCAAACGCAGGTGGATCCCTTTTCAGGTGCTGATATTCAGCCCTTTCTTCACCTTGCAGCTCACCCCCTTTATTCCCCAGGTACCAACCCTGAACACTGAACAAGCTCTCTACCCCCTACCTTACTTGAGTTACCCATCGATCTCCCAACCCAGCACCCTCTCTCCCACTGAGTGATCCCAAATGCCTGCTCCACACATATCAACAGCAGCCTAATGCCCCTGTCCCACTTAGGAAACCTGAACGGAAACCTCTGGAGACTTTGCGTCCCACCCAAGGTTTCCGTGCGGTTCCCGGAGGTTACAGGTGGTTGCAGGTAGTGGAAGCAGGTAGGGAGACTGACAAAAACCTCCGGAAACTGCACGGAAACCTTGGGTGGGGCACAAAGTCTCCAGAGGTCTCCGTTCAGGTTTCCTAAGTGGGACAGGGGCATTAATGTGTAGGAAGGAACTGCAGATGCTGGTTTATACTAAAGATAGTCACAAAGTGCTGGAGCAACTCAGCGGGAAAATCTATATCCCACGTGTTGGATAGGACATGAGGAAAGATTATTCCTTTACATACCACCTAATGCAAGCCCAGGTAAGCTGTTGCTGATAGACACAAAATGCTGGAGTAACTCAGCGTGTCAGGCAGCATCTCTGGAGAAGACGTTTCGGGATAGGACCCTAATTCGAAATGTCATCTATCCTTTTTCTCCAGAGATGCTCTCTTGTGTAGGAAGGAACTGCAGCTGCTGGTTTAAACCAAAGAGAGGCACAAAATGCTGGAGTAACTCAGCGGGACAGGCAGCATCTCTGGAGAGAAGGAATGGGTTGAGATCCTTCTTCAGACTGGGTTCCTTTTGTCCAGAGATGCTGCCTGTCCCGCTGAGTTTCTCCAGCATTTTCTGCCGATTGTCTCATGGTAGCTTGGGTGAAATTGTATAAAGACTCAACGCGTGGTCTGTGAAACCATTCTTTTCCACGCTCAGAGTAACTCTTTCATGTTTTATCTCCTGCTCTTTCTGCAATAGTTGACACTAACAGAATGTACCTTTTACAACTGATCAAATCTGCTTTCCTCCCTGTTGTTCTTGCTGTCTAAGCTGAAAGGTGTGACGCTTGATCTAGTTTCTCTGCTACAACACTGCTGTAACTCTCCCTCTACATCCAGCACAGATAATTCACTGGTGTGTAGGAAGGAACTGCAGATGCTAGTCGACAATGGAGATGGACACAAAATGCTTGAGTAACTCAGCGGGCCAGGCAGCATCTCTGGAGAAAAGGAATAGTTGATGTTTTGGGTTGAGATCCCTCTTCAGAGTAAACATAGAAACATAGAAAATAGGTGCAGGAGTAGGCCAGTCGGCCCTTCGAGCCTGCACCGCCATTCAATATGATCATCCAACTCAGTATCCCATACCTGCCTTCTCTCCATACCCCCTGATCCCTTTAGCCACAAGGGCCACATCTAACTCCCTCTTAAATATAGTCAATGAACTGGCCTCAACTACCTTCTGTAGCAGAGAATTCCACAGATTCATCATTCTTTGTGTAAAAAATTATTTTCTCATCTCGGTCCTAAAAGACTTCCCTCTTATCCTTAAACTGTGACCCCTTGTTCTGGGCTTTCCCAACATCGGGAATACTCTTCCTGCATCTAGCCTGTCCAACCCTTTAAGAATTTTGTAAGTTTCTATAAGAATCTTCTAAATTCTAGCATGTACAAGCCCAAGAAGGGTCTTGACCTGAAACATCACCTATTCCTTCTTGCCGGAGATCCTCCCTGACCCGCTGAGTTACTCCAACATTTTGTGTCTTATCACAGATAATTCCCGCCTTTGGGCAGTTTTGTACCCGTCACCAGCCGCGCTTTCTTCGAACTGTGGAACCTGAGGGCTTAGATTGTGATTGAGGATGATGAACAAATCCTTTGGAGCGAAGATTCTGGAGTTTCAAACAAAGTGGCGTAAATGTCAATTCACTAGATTGGGTTGGCATGTTCCCCAGAGGTGACTCTGGTGCAAAGAGTAATCCCACTTTTGTTTTCCCTTGACTAACAGAACTCCGCCATGCTTAGCTTATTTCTGATGATGTGAGGTGCAGAGGCCTGGGAACCATTACCTCCAGTTTCAAGGACAGCTTCTTCTCATCAACCATCAGGTTCTTGAACCCTTTCAACCCTTTCTGGCTTAATCCCTCCCTTCACCACCTCCAGTTTAAATTCCATTTGGAATATTTTGGAGGACCAAGAAACCAAGAACCAAGAAACCAAGAACAAGAACCACCTTGCATGACCCGACCTCAGCACCCGACACCAGGAATTTGCACTACTATGGACCCTCGACATACTTTGTTTTTTTTACTAAAGTTAGACGCAAAAAGCTGGAGTAATTAAGCAGTCAGACAGCATCTATAGAGAAAAGGAATAGATGACGTTTTGAATCGAGACCCTTCTTCAGACATGTGTTTCAGACAGGCTTTTACTAGTTTACTTAAAGTAAATAATATTTTTTTATATACCGGTATTTATTTGTGTTGTTACATCTAATGTGTTTGTCAAGCTGCAGCTTAAGAATATTATTGCTTCTGATTCGTATGAGAAATAAACACTGTTGAGAGAAAATGATTCTCTGTCTGTCCAATATCCAATGTGCAACTTTGATTGTAATGACAGAAACTGGATACCTCTCCCCTGGTGGTCTATGGATGGACCGAGATGACAATACCAATGGGTGGGGCAATGATTGCCTGAGGATATGGTGAACCTTGGCAGGGATGCCCATTGTGGCTGTCTCGTCAGTCAGACTTTTCACAAGTTTTAGGAGTAGAATTAGGCCATTCGGCCCATCGAGACTACTCCACCATTCAATCGGGGCTGATCTGTGCCTCCTAATCCCATTTTCCTACCTTCTCACAACCCTTGACACCCATTCTAATCAAAAATGTGTCTATATCTGCCTTAAAAATATCCACTGACTTGGCCTCCACAGCCCTCTGTGGCAATGAGTTCCACAGATTCACCACCCTCTGACTAAAGAAGTTCCCCCTCACCTCCTTTAATTCTGAGGCTATGACCTCAGGTCCAAGACTCACCCACCAGTGGAAACATCCTTTCTCCATCCACTCCATCTATGCCATTCTGAACACAGAAGGCAGAAGGTGGACGAATTGAGCACAAGGGGAAGAGTGTATTGAGAAAATATTTAGTAAAAGGGAAAAGGAGCATGGTTCCAATAGCAATTGTTTTTATTTAAAGCTCCTAACACTGAAAGGAGAAGTGAACCACCGCTGTATGCTGTGATCGGGAGAGCAAACCAGGCCAGGGAGCAGGTTGGTACAAGCTGCAAAGAGCGCTTCGCCGAACAAAGCTTGCTGGTTCTCCTGTCTGCTAACCATTTCAACTCCCCTACCCTACCCATCCTCACACTGACCTTTCTGTCCTGGACCTCCTCTATTGCCAGATTGAGGCCAAACACAAACTGGAGTAACAGCACCTCATATTCCACTCGGGTAGCTTACAACCCAACGCATGAACATTGAAGGTACACAAAAATGCTGGAGAAACTCAGCGGGTGCAGAAGCATCTATGGAGCGAAGGAAATGGGCAACGTTTCGGGCCGAAACCAGTCTGAAGAAGGGTTGCCTATTTCCTTCGCTCCATAGATGCTGCTGCTGCACCCGCTGAGTTTCTCCAGCATTTTTGTGTATTCGATTTTCCAGCATCTGCAGTTCCTTCTTAAACGCATGGACATTGAAATCTCTTAATTTTAAATAACATCCTGGTTACCCTTCTTTCTCTTTCTTCCTCCCACCCCAGTTCGCACCAATTCTCCCATTATCCGGCCTCTTCTTCCCCCCAATCCTGGTTTCTCTCCTTTTGATCTATAGCCTTTGTCCACCCAGTGTTTATTGGCCATCCCCGAGTGCTCTTGAGATGTTGGTGGCGAGCTTCCTTTAACTGCTAGAATCTTTCGGAAGGTGGCACCTTTGTGCTGTTGAGGAAGTAAGTGCAGGATTTAGATCCAGTAAAGGTGGAAGAGGAGGGACATGTTTCCAGTTCAGCGTGATGTGCGTCTTGGGAGGGAGCCTATAGATGACTCCACTTTGACTGCCATCCTAGACCTGCCAGTCCATCGATGGCACTGGACAGAGAGATGCTTGGTGCAGCTGCCAGCAACAAATATGCATGTAGAAATAAGGCGCTGACAAGTTCCACGTAGAGCCATGTTCGGAAAACACAAGATGCAGTCAAATTGTAATCTGAGTTTGGGATCCACACATTGAAGCTGTGTATATAAAGTTGAAGGCACCAGGCATCGTCACTGAAATATAATTCTAAATTTGTTGTTTTATTTATCTTTTCTTACACTGAGAACTGATGTGTAAATTTTACAAAGTACGTTTTCCTGATGTCTCTGCATTATTCTATTGGCTGCATTAGTATTGGATTACTGCTGCTTCCTGAGTTTAAACCACCCCTATGTTTTGTTCGTACATTGACTTAAAGCTGCCTTGCTGATGACCTTCAATTCGTTTCTATAATTTCACCAGCATTTACTGGTTCACCATCACTGTCTCAGTAAGGGTTGGCGTTGCAATTATGTCAATTGTCCACTTTTTCAAAATCATAGTGGGATGATGCTATCTATTTACGTTTCTTCTTTTAAAAGCAATGCATTGCACAAGCCTCGCTTCCTAATGTTGGCACTGGTTCCCCGACCAAGATCAGTCTTTGTTGAAAGCCGGCATAAGAGTGACATGGGTAGCACAGCGGTAGAGTTGTTGCCTTACAGCGCCAGAGCTCCCGCTGACAATGGGTGCTGTCTGCATAAAGTTGACATATTCTCCCTGTGACTGCGTGGGTTTTTTCCAGGTTCTCCGGTTTCTTCCCATGCTCCATAGACGTAGAGGTTTGTCGGTTATGTCGGCTATTAGCTTCTGGCTAATTGTAAATTGTTTCCTGTGTGTAGGATAGAGCTAATGTATGGGGGGGTCGCTTGTCGGCGTAGACTCGGTGGGCCGAAGGGCCTGTTTCCACGCTGTATCTCTAAAGTAACTAAAGTAAAGAGGCCCCCGTAACCTTTGTGAGGTCTGTTCCACTGGCTCTGACTGCGTGCTGTAGCACAGGCAAAAAGTTGCAAAACACTGCCCATGCCATCACCGGCTCTGATCTCCCCACCATCGAAGGGATTTATCATAGTCATTGCCTCAAAAAGGCAGCCAACATTATCAAAGACCCACATATTCCTGGCCACTCACTCATCTCACCACTGCCATTGGGAAGAAGGTACAGGAGCATGGTAGTGAATTGAGGAATGCAGTTGAACAGAGGGATCTAGGAATAACTGTGCACAGTTCCCTGAAGGTGGAATCTCATGTAGATAGGGTGGTAAAGAAAGCTTTTGGTGTGCTGGCCTTTATAAATCAGAGCATTGAGTATAGAAGTTGGGATGTAATGTACAAGGCATTGGTGAGGCCATTTCTGGAGTATGGTGTACAATTTTGGTCACCTAATTATAGGAAGGATGTCAACAAAATAGAGATATTACAGAGGAGATTTACTAGAATGTTGCCTGGGTTTCAGCAACTAAGTTACAGAGAAAGGTTGAACAAGTTAGGTCTTTATTCTTTGGAGCGCAGAAGGTTAAGGGGGGACTTAATAGAGGTCTTTAAAATGATGAGAAGGATAGACAGAGTTGACGTGGATAAGCTTTTCCCACTGAGAGTAGGGACGATTCAAACAAGAGGACATGACTTGAGAATTAAGGGACAGAAGTTTAGGGGTAACATGAGGGGGAACTTCTTTACTCAGAGAGTGGTAGCTGTGTGGAATGAGCTTCCAGTGGAAGTGGTGAAGGCAGGTTCGATTTTATCATTTAAAAATAAATTGGATAGTTATATGGACGGGAAAGGAATGGAGGTTTATGGTCTGCGTGCAGGTAGATGGGACTAGGGGAGAATAAGTGTTCGGCACGGACTAGAAGGGCCGAGATGGCTTGTTTCCGTGATGTAATTGTTATATTAACGTCCAGGTTCTGACTGCGTGCTGCAGCAGATAAAATGACTAAAGCAATATAAGAATGACAAAGGGCCATTCAGTCCCTCTAGCCTATTCCATCAATCCATTGCCTTCATACTAATTGATAACCATTGTGCTACACAGGCAAACCAGGGAAACCAGTTTACATAGTTGGGACATAAAATGATTATTGCCTTTCTTTCAATTAATTATTGTCCCGGAAGAACAAATTCTGGAATTTATATTTAACAAAAACTAACTAATGCTGGTAATGATTGTCATAAAAAAACATTCTGGTCCAAAAAAACCCTGTTGAGATGGAAATCTCCTGCCCTTCTCTGGTCCAAGCAATCCGTGATTCCCGACTCACTTTATGTGGATAATTTTTAAGCAGGTTTCCGAATGACAATTTGTTGTACAATAAGGCAGTTCACCACTACCTTCTCAAGGGCAATTAATGATGGGCATTGAATGGTGGCTTTGTCAGTGAGGCCCAGATCCAGAAAAAAATGATGTGATCCCAGAATCCATTGATTGAGCCAATAAGGCATTTTTGTTCTTGTTGAGTTTTTGGGTGATTAAGCCATTAAGGGTTGTTTCATCCCTGATTCACGAAGAGCCTCATTAGCAATTTCACAAATCCCTGGAGGCCAGATTAGATGGGGTGCAAGAGAGGTTTGTTTTATACTGAAGATGGATACAAAATGCTGGAGTAACTCAGCGGGTCAAGCAGCATCTGTAGAGAAAAGGAATAGGTGACGTTTCGGGTTGAGACCCTTCTCCAGAGATACTCTTATACAGTTTGATTCTGCTCGTCATTATGATCAGCAGAAAAGATTCCATCCAATCCCATGAGATTGCTGCATATATACCTTTGTCACTCCAGTTCCTCCAGTACTTTTGCGCTTTGTTCAAGATTCCAACATCCGCAATTCTTTGTGGCTCTACCTTTGTCTCCATTGTTCTCACATTTCACAAATGTTTAACCCCTGTTGTGTTCCTATTTGTCTTTCTGTGGCTTTCCCCATTTTGTGGCTTTCCCCATTTGTTTTTATGTGTTTTTTCACTTCTTTATTTAGCTTCTGTTGCAGTTCAACTTTCCTGACAGTTTGCTCCTAGTTCTGCTTCTGCTTCCCTGGGAATTGTTCTCTCATAATTCTCACTCTCTCTCTCTCTGTTGCACGTTGAGTGTTTCGGCTGGGTTCGTGATCTCAAGAATCTAACCGCGCCCGTTTCAATCTCATCTAATTATTTGGGCATTACTACTACCGCACTAACATCTGAATACGAGGCTTTATTACCCAAGCTGAATGAAAGAGTTACCAGAAAGACCTTTAAAAGATGAGTGGAGTATGGAAAATTAAAAACCGAAATGTAGCGAAATGTCCAAAGAAATATCATAGTGTTAATAACCTAAAACTGTCACTGTGTCACTGAAGGTGAAGCTAAGAAAGATAACGAAAGCTTAGATGGTTCGATTTTAGCGAGTGTTTCAATAAGGGAGGGAAGGAATTCCAGAAGTTGTTGATTTGACAGTGGATAGAATGCGCCAAGATTGAAGATTAAATTGTGGGTGTTCGCAAGGCCAAGGATGACGGTTTCTGGAGGGTTTATAGGGCTGATAGAAACTGCAGGCAAGCAGGGGCTAAGTCGTCATGGAACATAAAAGTACTTAAAAAAATGCTCAAAGTGCTTTGTCCATTTAGCGAGGCGAGCTTTAGATCTTTCGATTCAATGTGGTTTGGACCATGGCTGTAGATGCGATAGCATTCTGTGTCCATTGCGGTTCCATGCAACACTTGGTGTGAATAAAAATGTGCGCGAGTGATTCTCAGAAATTTAACCAAGACATTGTATAGAGCAGCCCGTTTTACCAGACGGTAGTTGCTGTCGATGACCCTGAGACAGCAGCTCTCCCACGGCACGTCCTCCAGCACAAAGCTTCAGCCATGATAGCGAACTCTGTATTACCGTAAAGTGCTCTCCCTGCAGAGTTCACAAGACAGAGATGACCATAACACTCAGAAGTCTGCGGCCCTTGCTCTGCATGTCTTGTGGTACAAAGGCCACTAAAGCCATGATCATATTGAATGGCGGTGCAGGCTCGAAGGGCCGAATGGCCTACTCCTGCACCTATTTTCTATGTTTCTAAACATGAGAAAATTCCTTCTATGTTACTTCAGAACACATCATCTCTTTTACCAGGCATTTCAGAATGTATACAGCACAAAACTCTTTCTCCCAGTGCCAAGATCTCTCTTCATGTCTATAAACTGCCTTGTACTCCTCTGCACTATTCCCTGCACCATGCGTAACAAGCCCGAGTCACATAAACACCAGATCTAAACACACGGTCCATTGACAATCTTTCCTTTCAAGCCACAGAGACATTTACGTGAACTGGATGCCAGTGGAGGAGAGCAAAATCGAAAGGCACAGCTTACCACGATATACGATGAGATAAAATTCAACCCCAATCTGGACATTGCAGGGGCAAGACCGAATGAGTGAAAGGCGCGCTCTGCCCACCGTTTATCATCTGATACATGAAATTTAACCCCCAGCTTGAATTACGCCTTGAATTGCACCTCTGCCTTTTGTGCTGAACTGCTTGCTGCAATACCTATAGCCGACCCGAATGGCTTGTTTGTTGGGGGGAGAGACCTGGAACTTGTTTACAACCAGATCATTGTTTGAAAGTCCAAGGCAAATGGGAGAAATTCAAGTAGGAAATGTTGGGAATACACAACAAGACCATAATTTCTAAGGAGGGAACTCAGTGAAATAGAGACATGGAGGTGATGCCGTGGCTTCCGTCGTGGACTTTAACATCAAAGGAGCCTGTGATCCATTGCTGAGGATCGCCTGTGAAGGAGCTCCAACCGCGGGGCCTGTGGATTTTAACACCATGAAGCTTGCGGTCTCCAGTAAGCAGAGATCGACTCGGGAGCAGCATGCCGTGGAGTGTTCCAATCCGTGCCGACCCCGGAGTTGTGATCATCCCGACGCGAGGGGTTCGGACATCAGACCGTCGGCAGTGGCGAGTGCGGAGGGTTCAACAGCCCCGACCACGGGTGAAGAAAGGAGGAAGATGAATGAACTTTATTACCTTCCATCACAGTGAGGAATGTGGCTTATGCTGTGGTGAATGATTATGTTCAATTTTATTTTATGTGACTGTGTGTATTGTTGCTTTTCACTTGGTATGGCTGTATTGGAAGAGAGAATTAGGATTTGGAAGAGGGAATTAGGAGCAACACTAGCAAGTTTGCGGCTGACACAAAGCTGGGTGGCAGTGCGAACTGTGAAGAGGATGTTAGGAGGTTGCAGGGTGACCTGGACAGGTTGAGTGAGTGGGCAGATGCGTGGCAGATGCAGTATAATATAGATAAATATAGTTAAGTATAATATAGAAATAATATAGATAAATGTGAGGTTATCCACTTTGGCAGCAAAACCAAGGGGGCAGATTATTATCTCAATGGGGTTAGGTTAGGTAAGGGGGAGGTGCAGCGAGACCTGGGCGTCCTTGTACACCGGTCACTGAAAGTTGGCGTGCAGGTACAGCAGGCAGTGAAGAAAGCTAATGGAATGTTGGCCTTCATACAAGATGATTTCAGTATAGGAGTAAAGAGGTTCTTCTGCAGTTGTATAGGGCTCTGGTGAGACCACATCTAGAGTATTGTGTACAGTTTTGGTCTCCTAATTTGAGGAAGGACATCCTTGTGATTGAGGCAGTGCAGCGTAGGTTCACAAGATTGATCCCCGGGATGGCGGGACTGTCATATGAGGAAAGATTGAAAAGACTAGGCTTGTATTCACTGGAATTTAGGATGAGGAGGTTTCTTATAGAAACATATAAAATTATAAAAGAACTGGACAAGCTAGATGCAGGAAAAATGTTCCCAATGTTGGGCGAGTCCAGAACCAAGGGCCACAGTCATAGAATAAAGGGGAGGTCATTTAAGGTTGAGGTGAGAAAAAACATTTTCACCCAGAGTTGTGAATATATGGAATTCCCTGCCGGAGGGCAGTGGAGGCTAAGTCACTGGATGGATTTAAGAGAGAGTTAGATAGAGCTCTAGGGGCTAGTGGAGTCAAGGGATATGGGGAGAAGGCAGGCACAGGTTATTGATGGGGGACGATCAGCTATGATCACAATGAATGGCGGTGTTGGCTCGAAGGGCCGAATGGCCTCCTCCTGCACCTATATTCTATGTAGGGTAACTCAAATATCACTGCACCTTAATTAGTGCATGTGACAATAAATGTGAACTTGAACTTGAATTCAAACTCAGTGGGCTGAAGGAATGGTTTCCACGCTGTATCTCCAAACTAAGGAGAGTAGAGGTAAAGGTAAAATCAGATGGGCCATGATCTCACTGAACACCGAGCAAGCAACAGCACCGTGAAGCAAACCACTGCTACAGTTAAGTCTTGTGGTTGTGTTGATTAAAAGCTGTCAACTGCTGTGTATTTCCACCATTTCCTGTTTGTTTCAACTATCGTGCCTATGTGCATGAAGTTAGATTTTATTTAATTTTGAAGTAAACTTTTTTTTAAACAAAGCTATTTAACTGTGCGAGGCTGTTTCTTTGCTAACCCAAATGTGTTCTCATTCTGTCAACAAAGCATTTTAGTTCAGTGTGGCTTTCAATAAAATGTGCCTCAGTCGATTGTACAAAGAGCACCCAGAAACAACACTGTTCTGTGAATTCTTCACGGTATACTGCTCTGGAGTGATGGAATACTAGTGGAACAACTACTGTTTGGACAAAATGCTGGAGTAACTCAGCAGGACATGCAGCATCACTGGAGAGAAGGAATGCGTGACGTTTCGGGTCGAGATCCTTCTTCAGACTGTTTGGTCAAATTTTGTCTGCGACTTAGAGCCAAAGCCATGGTAGCAAATTTGAGCCTTCAGATTTGGAGAAGGAGGCTCTCCCAGCACCAAATTGTCTTCAGAGCAACTCTACACAATGCACAGGAAATTATATCATCATACATATTCCCAAAATCAAATTGGGTCTGAGGCTAAATCCTGAATGGTACAACCTCGCCAAATGTCAGTATTGGCATGATTTAATACCAAAATACAGCAACTGTGTATATAGCAATACAGTGAAAAAAAAATGATGGAACATTGAAAAAAGTTTTAGGCATCTGCATTGTTAGCCATGGATTAAAGAAATGTTATCAGGCAACCGAACTATCCTCCCAACAGGCGATCCTGAGTTACCATCTACCTCATTGAAGACCCATGATCTTTAATCAGACTTTATGTTGCACTAAACGTTATCCCCTTTATATCATGTATCTGTATACTGCGGATGGCTTGATTATCTTAATGTGGTCTATTCGCTGGCTGGTTCGCACGCAAAATAGCTTTTCACTGTACACGTGACAATAAACTAAACTCAAATGCAGAAAGAAGTAGCAACCATGCATCACAATGCCTCTCTCTGATCTTCTTCTATCTTCTACTCTTGTGTAAAGAAAGGTCAAGGTAGATAGGGTCCCCTCACACCAGCCGAGAGTGGAATTTATTGAGTGAAATAAAGCAAATACATTGCGAATCCTTTCGCGGAGGTAAGCATGCTAGAAATACCAACGAACCATGTCAAGTGAGAAAGGAGGATATTGTGTTCATAAAAACATATACGGAAGGAGTGTTCATTAGTCATAGGAGCATAATTAGGCCATTCGGCCCATCGGGTCTACTCTGGCATTCAATCGTGGTTGATCTATCTTTCCCTCTCAACCCCATTCTCCTGCCTTCTCCCCATAACCCGACACCCATACTAATCAACCTATCAATCTCCAGCTTAAACATTGACGTGGCCTCCATGTCTTCTGCGGCAATGAATTACAGATTCATCATCCTCTGATTAAAGTAATTCTTTCTCATCTCTTCCTGTAGGTCCGTCCTTTTAGACGTGCCTGACCACCAATAAATTCTAAGAATCTGAGCCACAAAGTTTTGAAATAGGTGACCTATAAATAGCGGATGCTCCACTTACCGTTCTTCTAAATTCTATAGATTGAGATTTTCTGTGAATGGAATCCTGCTGATTATGAATCCATTATTTAAGAAAGGAGAGAGAGAAACTGACCACCTATTAACTTGGTGTTAATAGCTGAAAAATTGCAAGGATTTAGATTCAGATTCAGATTCAACTTTAATTGTCATTGTCAGTGTACAGTACAGAGACAACGAAATGCAGTGGAGACAACGAAATGCAGTTTATAATGATATATCAGGACATCATGGAATATGCTTGAGCAGAGTAAACACATATACACATGGAAAATTACACTTGACTAACCTATTGAGAATGTGACTGGCACAATAGATGATGGGGAATCAATGAATGTGGCTTATTTGGTTTACAGAAGGCTTTGAACAAGGCCCCGTACAGAAAACTGGTCAACAATTTCACACAAGGAATTGAAGGTTATATGGACAGACAATCAGTTAATGGATAAAAAGCAGAAAGTGAGAAAAACAAACTGATCTTTCTCAGATTGCACACTGCAGCGAGTGAGATACCGCATGGATCCGTAGATTGCAGCGAAGCTTTGGTAGACTGCTTCAGTATAAGGCAAGGTTGAGCAGAATAGGCCAATGTTATTTAGAATTGAATAGAATGAGGGGTGATCTCGTTGAAATTTACAAAATTCTTATGTGATCTGCAATGTAGATTCACAGATGAATCTGGAACTGTTTCAGAATCATGGATTGAGATAAGAAAATATTTATCATTTATCAACAATCTCATTGAGATAAGAAAAGATTTATTTGCTGAGATGTTGGAATTCTTCTATGTGGACGTTCAGTCACTGAATTCAATCAAAAGGCAGATCAATAGGTACTCATTAAGCTGTACACACATGGCCCTGACATGTGGTCGAACAGGTAAACGCATCTATTAGAGATAAATCCAGCTTTCTTCTCTCTCCACGACATCAGGCCCTGAACCGGCTCTGCTGTTGATCTGACTAATAATAATAAATTTTATTTATGGGCGTCTTTCAAGAGTCTCAAGGACACTGTACAAAAATTTAGCAAGTAAGAGTAAAAACATGTAAGCGGAATGAAATAAATAGTAGAGACATGACTAGTACACAAAGTACAGACAGAATTCAATTCAAAACACAATATGAGGCAATTCAAGCACAGATGAAAAGGGAGGGGGACGTGGGGCTAAGGATAGGCAGAGGTGAAGAGATGGGTCTTGAGACGGGGCTGGAATATGGTGAGGGACACGGAATTGCGGATCAGTTGGGGGAGGGAGTTCCAGAGCCTGGGAGCTGCCCTGGAGAAGGCTCTGTCCCCAAAACTGCAGAGGTTGGACTTGTGGATGGAGAGGAGACCGGCTGATGTGGATCTGAGGGACCGTGAGGGTTGGTAGGGGGAGAGGAGGTCAGTGAGATATGGGGGGGCCAGATGGTGGAGGGCTTTGTAGGTGAGGACCAGGATTTTGTAGGTGATCCGGTGGGAGATGGGAAGCCAGTGAAGTTGTTTGAGGACTGGAGTGATGTGATGCCAGGATTTGGTGTGGGTGATGAGTCGGGCAGCTGCGTTCTGGACCAGTTGGAGTCGGTTGATGTAGGTGGAGCTGATGCCAAGGAGAAGCGAGTTGCAGTAGTCCAGACTAACCTCAACTCCTACCCCAAATCTTTCCCCAACCCCAATTTACCACGAATCTATCTATCTCCGTCTTAAAAATAATCATAAGCTCTTGAATCTGAGGAACAAAAGTTCAGAGACCTCTGAAGTAAGGTCTTAACCCAAAACGTCACCCATTCTTTCTCTCCAGAGATGCTGCCTGCCCCACTGCGTTACTGTCCAGCTTTTTGTGTCTACTTCAAAAAAAACACCTGGTCTTTGTCTAAAGTAAATGACCCCTTACTTGGAAAGAATGACCCATTGCTCTCCTACAAGAGGAGAAATTCTCTACAAATCCATCTATGAAAAACTCCTCAGGAACATGTCATCCCTGAAACATGGGAAACACAGCTGCGAATTAGCAGATAGCAAAGTCACAAACATAGTAAAGAGAAAACTGGCAATTTATTTTGAGTGATGCTGGTTGAACAATAATTCTCGGTCCAAAAAGAATCCAATGATGTTCTTTGAAATACAGTTATTGGCAATCTTCAACGTCCACCTGAATCCATTTATAATCCAGTGTCATAATAGGTGAATACAGGAAATACAGGAAACCCTCAGTGGGTCAGGCAGCATCTATGGAAAGGGAAAGAGGTTTCAGGTGAAATTCCTTCTTGAGAAAGTAAGCTTGTTTTAGGTTTCAAAGAGGGTGAGGGAATGGGATGAATAGGACAAAGGGATGTTACGGTGAGCCCAGGGTATTTTTGTGGGGATAACCTTCTGCTTAAACCACTGGTTGGTAGGTTAATGAGAATCTTTGGAGAGAGCAGAAAAAAACTCCAAAGGGACATGTAATAGCTGCGAATACCATCAGAGCTGTAAGAAATGTACAGCAGATGAGACTGCCAATGCAGGGAGAAAACAGAGTTCATTTTGCAGATGGGTAATATTATTTCCGTCCAAAAAAAGACACAAAGTGCTGGAGTAACTCAGCCAGTGAGACAGCACTTCTGGAGAACATGGTTGGGTGACATTTTCGTTTCTCAGACTGTCCATCTCCATTTTTAATTCAGACAAAATACACTGTTTTAATGCAACTAAATGAGCAGAATTCATTATGTCCCTTTCTGGGTATGAAGATTTTGTTCTTATTTGGAGCACTAGATTCTCGTTTCATTTACCACAAAAATCAAAGCATCCATCCACATTGCTACTTTCACAAAGGAAGTTAATATTTATTTGCAGAAATGGTCAAAAAAGTGAAACAAGAGATTGCCATTGTGGAAGTGAAGTGAAACATCAGTCAGGGTCTTATTGTGCCGTGGAGGAGGAACAAGGGATTGAATAGCCTCATTCCTGTTTTTATTTCTGCTGTTTTTATTTTCAATTACCTCACAGTTGTATCGGTGAAAAACAAAACCAAGGCCGAAATCAAAAGCTGTTAAGTTTACATATAATCAAGGTGTGAAGTAAGCTGCAGGCAAGACTAGTCAGGACCAGATTCAGCAAGATGGCAGCATCATAAAATATTTGAAGGACAGCTCAATGCCAAGGTATAACAGGAACGCATCAGTAGAGTTGCTGCCTTAAAGGGCCTGTTCCACGAGCATGCAGACGGCTCCGCAGTTGGAAGTGGGACCAGCCCCGCGAGGCCATACGCCTCAAGCCACCACGTTTGGTCGCGCTAGACGCATGCAATCTCATGCTGGTGGGACAGGCCCCTAAAGCACCAGAGATCCGCTATTCGATTGTGACTATGTTTGTACGGAGTGTGTACATTCTCCGTGTGACCACTTGGGTTTTCTCCAGGTGCTCCGGTTTCCCTCTACATTCCAAAGATGTACAGGTTTGTAGATTAATTGGCTCCTGTAAATTGTCCCTACTGCTAGTGTATAAGGGTGATCACTGGTCAGCTCGCACTTTGTGGGCCGAATGGCCAGTTTCCATGTTGTATCTCGAAAGTCTAAAGTCCAAAAGGTACCAACTGGCAAGGCCACAGATCGATCCCACAATGAACACAAGAATGGACCTTTCTGCCTTTGTGACTGTTGATGCAACAACTGCATCTGTAGATTAATTGGCCACTGTATATTCCCCATACAGTAGGTGGCTGTGCGGAGAATCGGGGGTGCTCGTGAGAACATTGGTTGCAAGCTAACTAAGTTGACGGGATTGCCCAGCTGAGACTCTGTGGGAGGATTGGCCTCCTCGGCCCGTATGGAAATATAATACATCAAGATGCATTCTTACCTGTCAGGAGTATATTGTGGTTTACCACCCTCCAAACTCGATTGACTGGATTAAACACCGCCCAATGCACGGTGCTGATCCTCATCGGGAAGTTAAACACCACATGCGATGAAGCAAGTCTGTAGGGCAAAACATTTTTTTTTAAATATAGCGTGCTATATTCTCTATAATTGGGTTGATTAAAATATTTTATCCTTTGACTGAGACTACAGGACAGGACCAGGCCTTTCGGCCCACAATATCAGTGCTGAACACAATGCCCAAGTCAAACTAATCTCATCAGCCGGCATGTGATCCATATGCCGCCATTCCCTGCACATTTTATTTTAGTTGGATCAGTTTATGGTCATGTCTACCGGGGTACAGTGAACAGCTTTTGTTGCACCAGTCAAGAATTAACACATTGAGATCATCTTTTAAGGCATCGGACTTTCACACCAATGACACCACTTGCAGGGACCTCATGGTATAACAGATGGACTCAAGATCACAACACAATAATATAGTACAAATAAGCCATCTGGCCCTTCACGACTACCCAGCTATTGAATATATGTACCCTGGAATTAATTTCCTTGACTATTCATAACCCAAGCCCTCAATTCCCAAATAATTCCAAAATTTAATTGGCCTCTTTTAATACCTCCAGTGATCTACCCTCTATGGACCTGAAGCAATCTGAAGAAAGGTCCCAATCTGAACCGTAGTCCATCCATTTCCCTCCACAGATGTTGCCAGACCTGCTGAGGTCTTCCAGCAGTTTGTTTTTATGCCCCTGTCCCACTTAGGAAACCTGAACGGAAACCTCTGGAGACTTTCGCCCCACCCAAGGTTTCCGTGCAGTTCCCGGAGGTTGCAGGTGGTTGCCGGAGGTTGCAGGTAGTGGAAGCAGGTAGGGAGACTGACAAAAACCTCCGGGAACCGCACGGAAACCTTGGTTGGGGCGCAAAGTGTCCAGAGGTTTCCGTTCAGGCTTCCTAAGTGGGACAGTGGCATAACTCTGCAAGACTGTCGGGTACAGAATTTCAGAGATTCACTGCCCTCTGCGAGAAGAAATTCCTACGGACTTTAATTTTAAATGGCTATCTACTTGTAACTACGTCTCCTTGCTTCAAACATTCTCAGGCTCAAGAGTAGACTGAAGACTCAAGATACCGTGTGGAAACAGGCCCTTTGGCTCATCTAGGCCACGATGATCAGTGATCACCCCATACACTAGCACTATCCTACACACTAGGGACAATTTACAATTTACAGAAGCCAATTAACCTACAAACCTGTACGTCTTTGGAGTGTGGGAGGAAAACAGAACACCCGGAGAAAACCAATGCAGTCTGAGGAGGAACGTACAAACTCTATACAGACAGCACCACTAGTCAGGGTCAAACCTGGGTTTCTGGTGCTGTAAGGAAGCAACTCTACCGCGACAACACTGTGCAGCCCTCTGTGCCTCTATACCACCCTTGAAGCTGTGCAACAGTTCCAGATTTACGTAAGGTGACACAAGAGACTGCAGATGCTAGAACCTTGAGCAAAGAAAAACAAAGTGCGGGAGGAACTCAGCAGGCCAGGCAGAATTTGTGGAGGGAAATGGACAAATGACGTTTCAGGTCGGGATCCTACTTCTTACTGGTAGAGGGGAAATGACTGAGAAGGCATGGGACAAGAGTTTGGAGATCATAGGTGGGTTTAGGCAAGGAGGGTTCTCCAGAGAGGACCGGCAGAGATGTCCTCATGTCAATAGACAATAGACAATAGGTGCAGGAGTAGGCCATTCATACCAGCAGCGCCGTTCAATGTGATCATGGCTGATCATCCCCAATCAGTACCCCGTTCCTGCCTTCTCCCCATATCCCCTGACCGCTATCTTTAAGAGCCCTATCTAGCTCTCTCTTGAAAGCATCCAGAGAACCGGCCTCCACCGCCCCCTGAGGCAGAGAATTCCACACTCACCACTCTCTGTGAGAAAAAGTGTTTCCCTCATCACACAGCAATGCCACCTGATGTACTGAATTACTCCAGCACTTGGTGTTCTGTGCAAGATTCTTGTTCCATGCGACTACAGGTATGGCGGGGTTGGTTGGTAAATATATCAGATGTGGGGAATAGGAGGAGGAAAGAGAAGAATGGAAACAGTAACAAAGACTGGCGGTGATAGGTGGAAAGGACATAGTGCAGCACATGGAGGAATATAACACATTAAATCACTATAACAGGCCTTTCAGCCCACAATATCCATTCTGAATGATGCCAGACGACAAAGATCCTATGGAACAGGATGAAAAAGAATACAAGGTACACAAAAAAGCTGGAGAAACTCAGCGGGTGCAGCAGCATCTATGGAGCGAAGGAAATAGGCAACGTTTCGGGCCGAAACCCTTCTTCAGACTGATGGGGGGGGGTACGGGGGCAGGGATAAGAAAGGAAAAAGGATGAGGGGATGGGAGGAGATAGCAGGAGGGCTGAGGAAGGGGAGGAGACAGCAAGGACTAACAAAATTGGGAGAATTCAATGTTCATGCCCCCAGGATGCAGACTAGCCAAGCGGAATATGAGGTGCTGTTCCTCCAATTTCCGGTGTTGCTCACTCTGGCAATGGAGGAGACCCAGGGCAGAGAGGTCGGACGGGGAATGGGAGGGGGAGTTGAAGTGCTGAGCCACCGGGAGGTCAGGTTGGTTATTGCGGACCGAGCGGAGGTGTTCGGCGAAACGATCGCCCAACCTACGCTTGGTCTCACCGATATAGATCTGCTGACATCTAGAGCAGCAGATGCAATAGATGAGGTTGGAGGAGATGCAGGTAAACCTCTGTCGCACCTGGAACGACTGCTTGGGTCCTTGAATGGAGTCGAGGGGGGAGGTAAAGGGACAAGTGTTGCATCTCTTGCGGTTGCAAGGGAAATTGCCTGGGGAGGGGTTGGTACGGGAGGGAAGGGAAGAATTGACAAGGGAGTTATGGAGGGAGCGGTCTTTGCGGAAGGCAGACATGGGGGGAGATGGGAAGATGTGGCGAGTGGTGGGGTCACGTTGGAAAAGAATACAACCGGACAAAGATGGTCATGTCGGAAGGAACTGCAGATGCTGATTTAAACCATAGATAGACTCAAAAAGCTGGAGTAACGTATCGGGACAGGCAACATCTCTGGAGAGAAGGAATGGTGATGTTTTGGTTCGAGACCCGAAGAAGGATCTGAAGAAGGATCTCGACCTGAAAGGTCACCCATTCCTTCTCTCCAGAGATGCGGCCTGTCCCGTCGAGTTACTCCAGCTTTTTGTGTTTATCTTCTGTATAAAGATGGTCAGCAGATGATCAAACAATATATAACACAGCAAAACAGTATGAAAAGGAAAGAAAAAGGAAAGTATTAGATGAAGCAAACCAGAAATGTACAGGAAAGGTTTTTATACTTAAAAAAATTAAAGATTACTCAGAATAAAAGGACGTGCCTTTAGAAAGGAGGCGAGGAGAAATTTCTTTATGAATTTCTCTATGGTGAATCTGTGGATTCACTGCCAGACATTGGGTATTTTTAAAACTGAGATTGACAATTTCTTGATTAGTAAGGGAGTGAAATGTTATGGGGAGAAGGTAGGAGAATGCGGTTGCGAGGGAAAGACAGGTCAGCCATGACAGCTTGCACCCACTCCACACACATCTAGATCTCCTGCCACCAGGAAAGAGATACATACCGCAGCATCAAAGCCCGGACAACCAGACTGCTAAACAGCTTCCTTCCACAGGCTGTGAGGCTGCTAAACAGTCACTCCACCTGATTCTGCTGCTTTTGCACTGACAGTTTAATAACTGGCACTGAGTAATAACTCTGGCACTGGCTCAGGTCACTTAAATCAGCTGCCCTGGACATTTTACGACTTTTTTTTAAAATTGTGTTTTAATGTTGCTTTTCTATCTGCACTTTTTAAAAACTATTCGTACTGTTTTTATCAGGAACTGGATTGTTTTTATTTATGTGTGAAATGTTGAAGTTTTTATGTGCGATGCTCCGGTATTCCCTGAGAAATGTCTTCTCATTTTGCATTGTACAATTTGTTGCTTTGCACGATGACAATAAAGAATGATGATGATTGAAAGCCAGTGTAGGCTGGATGGGATGAATGGCCTAATTCTGCTCGTATGACTTATGATCTTAAAAGATTAGACAAAGCGAGCACAGATGCCAGAGACGGCAAGTCTGGGATATGAATAATTGGGAATAAAGAGATGGCTGTTGTATTCACTTAGATCTTATTGATGGATTCAAACGTCATGGTCACGTACACTGTGGTAGCGATGAGTGCTCTGCTGTCCTTGCTCAAGATCTCAGCCTCAGAGAAAATGGTCAATTTGTGTGGTGTAAATATAGAGTGCTTACAGCGGTGTGGAAAAACAATTGACGTTGTGGTACAGCCTTTCATGCCTGGCTGATGAAAGCTGGTCTCTCAGGTTTATATCTAATGTTTAATGCATCATTTATGACGCAAATGAATCTTGTTCCAATGCGTGCACACAGGGATAGTAGACTTTCCAGCCCCTTTCCAGCAATTGTTAATTGCATTATTGCTGATCAGCAGTTTTTATTGTACTTCACCGCCAGGCCCCTTTTGCAACCTAACAACGCCATGGGAAATTTGTATGCATTTATAGAACAAACATAAATTTTATTCCAACATAAAAAAAACCCCAAAAAACCCAGAGGATTTCACTTCACAAATCCAATGGAGCATTTGTGAAGCAAATTTTAAACAAAGCAACCGCACCGACAGTAGAAATCCCCATATCACGAGCCAAATACCAGAATAGTTTTGTATTAGCTTTAAAGTTTCACCACCATATCTTTAATGTTCACTTCAGGCAAGGCCTGGGGGGGGGGGTACAGTAAAAACAATCATTAAAATGTCCAGGGCAGCTGATTTGAGTGGCCAGTGCCAGAGTTATTAAAATGTCAGTGCAAAGCCGCAGAATTCAGCGGGACAGGCAGCATCTAGAGCGAGTGGGTGGCATTTCAGGTCGAGATCCTTCCTCAGATAAGAAGGGTCTCAACCTGAAACATCACCCATTCCTTCTCTCCAGACATGCTGCCTGTCCCGCTGAATTATTCCAACATTTTGTGTCTATCGTCTCTGAGATCATCCATTTTAGTAAATGAATTATGCCGCAACAGCTTAATGACGTAGTTGCAAAGTATGGAAGCATTTTAACTATTTATACAGTTTCATCAGGGACTGGATTGTTTTTACTGTTATTATGTGTGAAATGTTTTAAGTTTCATGTGCGATGCTCCGGTATTCCCTGGGAAACGTCTTCTCATTTTGCACTGTACAACTGTTGCTTTACAAGATGACAATAAAGGCTGATTGATTGATTGATTGATTGAATTACTCCAACATTTTGTGTCCATCTTCAGTGCAAACTAGAATCTGCAGTTCCATCCCATACACATTATCTCATACGTTTCTATATTAAATTCTATCTATTCAACTATCCTATCCTTAGCAGCTTCAAATTCTTGGGTGGTAACATCTCAGATGTCGTGTTCTGGGCCCAGCTCATAGATGGAATCGCAAAGAAGGCATGCTAGCATCCCTAATTTCTTCAACGTTTACAAAGAATCAGCAGACTTCCACAGATGCACTGTAGAATGCATCTTGCTGGTTGCATCGTGGCTTGGTATGGCAATTCCAACGCACTGAAATGCAAGAGACTGTACAGAAGCAGCCTGGTCCACTACTGGTACAGCTCACGCTATCATGGACAGCATCTACATGAGGTACTGCCTCAAGAAATCAGCATTAATTATCAAGGTTCCCCACCATCCTCATCATGCCCTCTTCCGGTTGTTGCGGTCACACACACAGGCGCAGCAGTAGTTCTGCTGCCTTACAGCGCCAGAGACGCAGGTTCGATCCTGACTACGTGTGGTGCCTGTACGGAGTTTGTACGTTCTTCCCGTGACCTGCGTGGGTTTTCTCCGGGATCTCCGATTTCCTCCCACACTCTAAAGACATACAGGTTTGGAGGCTAATTGACTTAGAAAAATTGTAAATTGCCTCTAGTGTGTGTAGGAAAGTGTTAGTATGCGGGGATCGCTGGTCAGCACATTCTCCGTAGGCTGAAGGACCTGAACGACCAGTGATCCCTGCATACTAATACTTTCCTACACACACTAGAGGCAATTTACAATTTTTCTAAGCCAATTGGCCTCCAAACCTGTATGTCTTTAGAGTGTGGGAGGAAACCGGAGGTCCCGAAAAACCCCACGCAGGTCGCGGGAAGAACGTACAAACTCCGTACAAGCACCCCCCGTAGTCAGGATCGAACCTGCGTCTCTGGCAGTCTTTAGACAACCCCCCCCCCCGCCATGTTTTGTAATCCAGATTTTGAAATTCGGTGAAAAAACTATTTAAAATCTCCGCTTTCCACGAGACAGTGGGGATGGGACTGATGATCTAGGGCGTCGATTGGGCAAGAGAGGCGTCGGTCAGCAGGCAGAGGGGGGGAGACACACATGATGATTCAGCGCAATGATTGGAGGAGGGAGGTGTCGGTCAGAGGCGGAAGTAGGGGAGTGGGACTGAGGATAAAGCGCGGTGATTAGAGGAAGGAGACGTCCTGGTGGAGCAAAGATCATAGATCGGAGCTTGAATCGGCCCGTTCGCGGGGCCTTTCATCGCCCGGCGCGGCTTAAAATCGGCCACAGGATCGCCCTGCGGTCAATTTGCTGCATCGAGGCGATCGAGGCCCCCGATGTTGAAGCCCCCCCCCCCCCAGGCGATGGAAGATCCCGCGACCGGTTTTAAGCCGCGTCAGGCGATGAAAAGCCTCGCGAACGGGCCGATTGAAGGCCCATGCTTCGGGGCGGCCGAAGATGGAGTTTGGAGTCGGTCACCAACCAGGTCAGTTCCCGATACTATCGTCCACAGGGCCCAAGGCCGAAGCCTCCGAATCCTTGCGTGTGTGTGTGTGTGTGGCCAACAAGGAATTGTGTCCCCCATATTTTCATACCGATTTACACTGTACACAACCCTAATCCCACCTCTGCAATGGAACATAAGTCCACCTCTGTACTAACATGGGGTTGTTTTCAAATTGTTTTTGTACATTAATGCTTTGTTTCGCAGTCTTCTTCCCCACGGTCTTGTAGAATTGTATAAATAATTTATGTTTTGATGTGCTGCCCAAGTCAATATGTCTGCAATTCTGCCACAGGCAAGATTTTCATTGGCTCCATAACTCACCATATTTATGCAGATGATAATAACCATGACAGCATTTTTTCCAGTCGACGACTCTTTCCCATACCTCCTATTTTGATATCAAAGTTAAATTAGAATTCTTTTTCTGCATTTCAAATTGTGGTCATAAAAGTCCTGGCACTGATCCTTGGGGAATATTAATGCTTGTAGCTCACCAAGTCAATGACATTTTTTGCACTTAAGTATTTTCTTTTTCAATGCAATCTTTGCCTTTGACACTGGCCTTCCCATGTACAAATAAAGGCAGCAAAATCCATGAACCAACAAATGGTTAACGATAGGCATTAGTGGCAAAAATGGAGGAAGTTCTCAATGCTAATACCGCAGATTACAATTATAGAGCTTTGTTAAAATAGTAACCCTATTTTTTATTTTTTTGTCTAGTTAAATGTATTATTTTTAAAATAGCAACCCTATTATTTTTATTTTTTTGTCTAGTTAACTGTAGTTGTGTTTTTTTTAATACTGTTTTTAACTGTGTTTATGTGGGGGGGGGGAAACTTAAAAAAATCTCTTCCCTGCACGGGAGACCCGACCTTTTCTCTGTCGGGTCTCCGTTGTCGTTGGGGCCTGGCACTGTGGAGCGGCCTCCAACCGGGACGACCTGGGGGCTCCAGTCGCGGAGCCTGCGGAGCTGCGGACTTACCATCGTGGGGCTGGCCGGCCTCGGAGCGTGGGGAGCGGTGGTGGCTCGGTGCTGCGGGACGACCACGGAGCTAGGAGGCTCCAGCTGCAACCGCAGGTCCGGTGGACTGGGACATCGGGAGCTTGCGGGTCCGGGTGGGAGACCGCTTTCTGGAGCTCCCGCAAAGCGACTCTCCAGCCCGTGTCACGGTGTTGGAGCGACCCGGAGCGGGGCCGTACATCGCCCGGCACGGCTTCAATGGCCGCGGGACATTCCAGCGACCGCCGGGGGCTCCAACTTGTGACATTTAGACCTGGAGCGGGGCCATACATTGCCCGGCGCGGCCTAAAATGGCCTTGGGCCTTACCATCGCCCACCTGGAGCTTCAACATCGGGAGAAAAATGGAGAGCAGGGGAGAAAAAAGACTTTGCCTTCCATCACAGTGAGGAGGAGGTTCACTGTGATGGATGTTTGTGTGAATTAAATTGGTTGTGTGTCTAGTAGGAATCGGTTTTGTTTGTATGGCTGCAGAAACAGAGTTTCGTTTGAGCCTCACTGAGGTTCAAATGACAATAAATATTGTATTGTATTGTATTGTAAGACCCTAAGTAAATTCAAGGCCCTTCATGTTAGCATCACGTCAATGTGCGATGAACAGATAGTCACAGTGTGATACAGTGTTGAAACAGGCACTTCGGCCCGACTTGCCCACACTGGCCAACATGTCCCAGCTACACTTGTTCCACCGACACGCGTTTGGTCCAAATCTCTCCAAACCTGTTCCATCCATGTGTCTGTCTAACTCTTTCTTAAATGTTGGGATAGTCCCTGCCTCAACAAAGCCCAATGGCAACTTGTTCCATACACCCACCTTATGTTCCATTACACCCACATTATGTGAAAAATGTACCCCTCAGATTCCGATTAAATCTTTTCACTTTCACCTTAAACCTATGTCCTCTGTTCCTCGATTCGAGCAGAAGGTCAAAAGCTGATACTGTAATGGACGTACAGCGATTTACCGTGGGAAAGTCCACTGCTTTACCAGTGGAAAGATCTACAATGGGACAATGAGTGAAAACAAGGGATTTTTCGTTGGAAAATAGCCAGAAATAGAAGTGCACAAACAACGCATGGGGTTGTAGGCTTGGCAATTAGAACCACAAGGAATTTGAAGGCCAAATTAAAGACAACAAGTCAATAACGACTGGTAAACAAATGAGTGAAGCAGAGTCCTAATAAATGGTGTCTATGATTCTTTCTACGGATCAGATAAACAAGTTGAGATTGTACAGTTTAACAAACTGCTGAAGGAACTGTAGGAAGATGTATTCAAGAGAGAGTTTGATATAGCTCTCAGGGAATCAAAAGATGTGGGAAGAAAGCAGGAACGGGGTACTGATCCCGGGTGATCAGTCATGATCATATTGAATGGCCGAATGGCCTACTCCTGCACCTATTTTCTATGTTTCTACTTCAGTAGATTAAGCAGCATTCGTGGAGGTAAAGACATTTTTCACGTTGTCAGCCTGCATCAAGAGTGTGTGTGGAGGGAAGATTAGCCAGTATATAGAGGTGAGAGGGAGCAGCGAGACAGGGGCGGGTATGTGTGAAGTGGAATCAGGTGAGGTGGGAGAAGGAAAGTTGGGGACTTAACATACAGAGGTTAGTGGGTCATAGCTACAAACAGGTTAAAAAAAACAATGGGCAGATAGAACCAGTTAGTGGAGGAAGTTAATTTTATTATAGGGTGATTTCACGAAAGGTCACTGGAGCGTAGATCCGCACCCACGTGACCGAAAATTTTAACTGGAGTACATGCGTCACTTCCGGTACATGTTAGTGAATGGGAAAACACGCACTTTCACACCCGTTAAAAACATCGAAAACGGCCCGATTTTGAGCTGCAATTTACTGTGCCAGTCGGGGTGACCGTGAGGCACAGCTACCTAAATTTACAGTCCAAAAAAAAGCTAGAGACTAAGGTAAATTCAAGAGGGAGCTGAAGGTGTAAATACAGCGGAAGTGCTAGCGGACATTTGCCGTGGAGATTTAAAGATCCAAAATATCGGGAATTATCGCGTTTGCTCGCTGCATTTCATCAAAAGTAAGGCATTATTGACGTTTTATCTTTATTCATTTGTTATATGAAAAGTATTAAAAGTTAGAAATCCGTCAGTAAAATTGCAAAATCGCCCATGGTTCTCAGGTGGGTTTTAACATGCAAAATGAAAACGCTTCTGAAGCTCCATTTACCATTTAAATAATCGTAAACTATCAATGCGTTTTGAAATAAATTTTACTGAGATGCAAGCAAACGTGCAACAAGAAGAGAGTATTAAAGCAGATTTGGTTGCAGCTCACGTCACGTCAATTGGTCACGTCAATCAATTCAGCTTGCTTATTTATGTATTGTATTTATTTACCTTTCTTGTACATCAGTGGAGCTGCACACTAAATCTCGTTGCACTGACGTGCAATGACAATAAAAGATATATTATATTATTATTATTATTATTATTATTATTATAAGCATCTATAGCTCTGCAAGTTGATGGCATTCTTGTGCACATTGTCTATCCTGCTCACAGAGAGTGCCCAAGCAGGATTGTTGACATCATTCCATGCTGCAGGCTTGTCTGTTATTAGATGATAAATAAATAAATAAGTAGTTTGGGTGATTGTGCAGGCTTTAAACAAGAAACATTGAGAAATATATTTTGGCAAATAATAAAATGTCCTGCTTTTGTCCAACTAACAGCTGACAATTATCCCATTTATCAATTTATTTCAAAACGCATTGATAGTTTACGATTATTTAAATGGTAAATGGAGCTTCAGAAGCGTTTTCATTTTGCATGTTAAAACCCACCTGAGAACCATGGGCGATTTTGCAATTTTACTGACGGATTTTTAACTTTTAATACTTTTCATATAACAAATGAATAAAGATAAAAAGTCAATAATGCCTTACTTTTGATGAAATGCAGCGAGCAAACGCGATAATTCCCGATATTTTGGATCTTTAAATCTCCACGGCAAATGTCCGATAACAACTTCCGCTGTATTTACACCTTCAGCTCACTCTTGAATTTACCTTAGTTTCTATCTTTTTTTTGGACTGTAAATTTAGGTAGCTGTGCCTCACGGTCACCCCCATATTCAGTAAATTGCAGCTCAAAAACGGGCCGTTTTCGATGTTTTTAACGGGTGTGAAAGTGCGTGTTTTCCCATTCACTAACATGTACCGGAAGTGACGCATGTACTCCAGTTAAAAATTTCGGTCACGTGGGTGCGGATCTACGCTCAAGTGACCTTTCGTGAAATCACCCTATAGTAATGTAATGTACTCGGTCACAGTCCGCAATCAAGTGGTCTACAGTGCAGAGACACAGGATAAAAGGGTATAACATTTAGTGCAAGATAAAGTCAAATGTAAGATAGTTCGAAGGTCTAAGGGGTAGATGGGAGGGCAGGACCACTCTCCAAGAGTTCAGGACCGCAGGCAAAGACAGAGGCTGGAGTTTTGCAGGGGCCTGCAGAGAACTAATGGGTTCAAGAAAGAACTGCAGATGCTGGAAGTTCGAAGGTACACAAAAATGCTGGAGAAACTCAGCGGGTGCAGCAGCAACTATGGAGCGGGTTGGTTATTAACATAGCCCGTAAACATGTCTGCTGATCAGTGATAAAGAGCAGCTGTGAACTCGAGGTTGCAACTGATAAGAACTCAGAGGCAGAATTGTGAACAATGATCCCTTCTTATTGCTAGACAGCTTGATGCATCCTTATCACCAGAAATAAATAAGGAAGCCTTATTTCACAGAGCAGAGTTTGCAAATTTCAAAAGGGAATTGAATATTTACCAGAAAAGGGAAAAACATCACATGTAACAGACAGGAGTGTAGGATGATGAACATTTCATGTTTTAGTCAGCTTTGATGGCAAAGACATCTGGGGATCTCTGTAGCACAGCTTTCATAGTTTACTACACGGTTTTACATTGGGAATGAGCTCATTGGGATGCCTGGCATCCAATGCTGGCTGTTTAGCCTTTTAAAGGCTTCAATTGCTTCAGAGAGCTTTTGCAGACAATAAAAGATGGGGAGGTACAAGAATGTTTTATCATTCTCTTTATAAGATTTGACTAAACGTGGCACAAAGACTAGGACATCCACGCAGAGGTTAAGATACAAGATGAAATATATAAAGTATAACTGAAATTTTATGAAAATTTGAAACAATTATCAAACGTAGGTGAAATTTACCCCAGGTTCGGAACCCTTGCCTTAAACCTATGTCCTTTGGTCCTCGATCCCTGTAATCTGGGCAAGAGACTGTGCATCTACCTGATCTATTCCTCTCATGATTTTATACATCTCAATAAGATCACTCCTCATCCTCCTGCACTCCAAGGAATAGAGTCCCTGCCTACTCAACCTCTCCCGAAAGCTCAGACCCTCTAGTCCTGGCAACATCTTTGTAAATCTTCTCTCTACCCTTTCCAGCTTGACAACATCTTTCCTACAACATGGTGCCCAGAACTGAACACAATACTCTAAGTGCAGCCTCACCAACATCTTATACAACTGCAACATGACCTCCCAACTGTTATGTTCAATGCTCTGACTGATGAAGGCCAACGTGCTAAAACCCTTTTTTGACCACCTTATCTACCTGCGACTCCACCTTCAAGAAACCATGCACCTGCACTCCTAGATCCCTCCACTCCACAACATTCCCCAGAGCCCTACCAATCACTGTGGAGGTCCTGCCCATGAAAGACTTCCAAAAATGCAACACTTCACATTTCACTGCAAGCTGCCATCCTTAACTGACTTGCTTTTACAAAATTCAACGCGAAATGAATATTAAACAAACTTGTGCATGCGTGCATGAGAGACGTGCAGAAAACTGGCTTGGGTAAATTTGTGAACCGGGCATTACAAATTTAACAGCAAGTCCCACTGATATTTGGATCTACTGAAGACAATAGACCCACATAAAGCAGGGTGTTGAAAGGGCATGTTCCATAATTGCCCCGTTAGAGTGACTGGCTAAGAAAACGTCAACTTGACAGTACAGGTTATCACTTTTTAAATACAACCCTGAAAATATTAATGTAAAACAGAGGGTCTCTTAACACAATGTGATGCCTGCAGCGAGTTAGAACTCTACCCCACACACGCAAAACGTTTGCAATATCATTATTAAACTTGATTAATGAAACTGCAACAAAAGGTTGAAAGCAGATAGAACTATTGTTCATTTTGTGGAAGAGACAAAGGTTTGCATTCTGCATGGATATTGACTCTTCAAGGTGCAATTTGTTATCATGATTGAGACCACCATGACTGAACATAGAACAGTACAACACAGGGAACGGATCTTTCAGCACACAATGTTTGTGCCAAACATGATGTCATGTTAAACTGATCTCATCTGACTCCAGGCTGCTGGAAGGAACTGCAGATATTGGTTTTAACCGAAGATAGACAGAAAATGCTGCAGAAACTTGGCGGGACAGGCAGCATTTCTGGAGAGAAGGAATGAGTGACGTTTTGGGTCGAGACCCTTCTTCAGACCGAGTCAGGGGAGAAGGGGATAGAGATAAGGAGGTACGTGTAAAAATGAGACAAAGGGGATGAAGATCAAGGATAATGTAGAACAGATCATTGTTAGCTTGGAGAAGGTAACAAATGAAACAGAGATGAAAGTAAATGAGGACAGTTAGACTAGTCAGAGAACTGGGAAAGGGGGAGGGATAGAGAGAGAGAGAGAGAGGGAAGGCAAGGGTTACTTGAAGTTAGAGAAGTTAATATTCATACCGCTGGGATGCAAGTTGCCAAAGGGAAATATGAGGTGTCAAGAGTGTTTTATTGTCATGTGTTCCATAGAAACATAGAAAATAGGTGCAGGAGTAGGCCATTCGGCCCTTTGAGCCTGCACCGCCATTCAATATGATCATGGCTGATCATCCAACTCAGTATCCTGTACCTGCCTTCTCTCCATACCCCCTGATCCCTTTAGCCACAAGGGCCACATCTAACTCCCTCTTAAATATAGCCAATGAACTGGCCTCAACTACCTTCTGCGGGAGAGAATTCCACAGATTCATCTGTGTGAAAAAAGTTTTCCTCATCTCGGCCCTAAAAGATTTCCCCTTTATCCTTAAACTGTGACCCCTTGTTCTGGACTACCCCAACATCGGGAACAATCTTACTGCATCTAGCCTGTGCAACCCCTTAAGAATTTTGTACGTTTCTATAAGATCCCCCCTCAATCTTCTAAATTCTAGCGAGTACAAACCGAGTCTATCCAGTCTTTCTTCATATGAAAGTCCTGACATCCCAGGAATCAGTCTGGTGAACCTTCTCTGTACTCCCTCTATGGCAAGAGTGTCTTTCCTCAGATTAGGAGACCAAAACTGTACGCAATACTCCAGGTTTGGTCTCACCAAGTACAAGCATGGTACAACTGCAGTAGAACCTCCCTGCTCCTATACTCAAATCCTTTTGCTATGAATGCTAACATACCATTCGCCTTCTTCACTGCCTGCTGCACCTGCATGCCTACTTTTAATGACTGGTGTACCATGACACCCAGGTCTCGTTGCATCTCCCCCTTTCCTAATCGGCCACCATTCAGATAATAATCTACTTTCCTGTTTTTGCCACCAAAGTGGATAACCTCACATTTATCCACATTATACTGCATCTGCCATGCATTTGCCCACTCACCCAGCCTATCCAAGTCACCTTGCAGCCTCCTAGCATCCTCCTCACAGCTAACACTGCCCCCCAGCTTCGTGTCATCCGCAAACTTGGAGATGTTGCATTCAATTCCCTCGTCCAAATCATTAATATATATCGTAAATAGCTGGGGTCCCAGAACTGAGCCTTGTGGTACCCCACTAGTCACTGCCTGCCATTGTGAAAAGGACCCGTTTACTCCTACTCTTTGCTTCCTGTCTGCCAGCCAGTTCTATATCCACATCAATACTGAACCCCCAATACCCTATGCTTTAAGTTTGTATACTAATCTCTTATGTGGGACCTTGTCGAAAGCCTTCTGAAAGTCCAGATATAACACATCCACTGGTTCTCCTTTATCCACTCTACTAGTTACATCCTCGAAAAATTCTATAAGATTCGTCAGACATGATTTACCCTTCATAAATCCATGCTGACTTTGTCCAATGATTTCACCACTTTCCAAATGTGCTGCTATCCCATCTTTAATAACTGATTCTAGCAGTTTCCCCACTACTGACGTTAGACTAACATGTCTGTAATTCCCCGTTTTCTCTCTCCCTCCCTTTTTAAAAAGTGGTGTTACATTAGCTACCCTCCAATCCTCAGGAACTACTCCAGAATCTAAAGAGTTTTGAAAAATTATCACTAATGCATCCACTATTTCTGGGGCTACTTCCTTAAGTACTCTAGGATGCAGCCTATCTGGCCCTGGGGATTTATCGGCCTTTAATCCATTCAATTTACCTAACACCACTTCCCGGCTAACCTGGATTTCACTTAGTTCCTCCATCTCATTTGACCCCCGGTCCCCTGCTATTTCCGGCAGATTATTTATGTCTTCCTTAGTGAAGACAGGACCAAAGTAGTTATTCAATTGGTCTGCCATGTCCTTGTTCCCCATGATCAATTCACCCGTTTCTGACTGCAAGGGGCCTACATTTGTTTTAACTAATCTTTTTCTCTTCACATATCTATAAAAGCTTTTGCAGTCAGTTTTTATGTTCCCTGCCAGTTTTCTTTCATAATCTATTTTCCCTTTCCTAATTAAGCCCTTTGTCCTCCTCTGCTGGTCTCTGAATTTCTCCCAGTCCTCTGGTAGGCTGCTTTTTCTGGCTAATTTGTACGCTTCATCTTTTGTTTTGATACTATCCCTGATTTCCCTTGTTATCCACGGATGCACTACCTTCCCCGATTTATTTTTTTGCCAAACTGGGATGAACAATTGTTGTAGTTCATCCATGGAGTCTTTAAATGCCATCCATTGCATATCCACCGTCAACCCATTAAGAATCAATCGCCAGTCTATCTTGGCCAATTCACGTCTCATACCCTCAAAGTTACTTTTCTTTAAGTTCATGACCCTTGTTTCTGAATTAACGATGTCACTCTCCATCCTAATGAAGAACTCAACCATATTATGGTCACTCTTGCCCAAGGGGCCACGCACAACAAGACTGCTAACTAACCCTTCCTCATTACTCAATACCCAGTCTAGAATAGCCTGCTCTCTCGTTGGTTCCTCTACATGTTGGTTTAGAAAACTATCCCGCATACATTCCAAGAAATCCTCTTCCTCAGCACCCTTGCCAATTTGATTCACCCAATCTATATGTAGATTGAAGTCACCCATTATAACTGTTTTACCTTTGTTGCACGCATTTCTAATTTCCTGTTTGATGCCATCCCCAACTCCACTACTACTGTTAGGTGGCCTGTACACAACTCCTACTAACGTTTTCTGCCCCTTAGTGTTTCGCAGCTCTACCCATATCGATTCCACATCCTCAAAGCTAATGTCCTTCCTTTCTATTGCGTTAATCTGCTCTCTAACCAGCAACGCTACCCCACCTCCTTTCCCTTTCTGTCTATCCCTCCTGAATATTGAATATCCCTGGATGTTGAGCTCCCAGCCTTGGTCTCCCTGGAGCCATGTCTCCGTGATCCCAACTATATCATAGTCGTTAATAGCTATCTGCACATTTAACTCATCCACCTTATTACGAATGCTCCTTGCATTGAGACACAAAGCCTTCAGGCTTGTTTTTACAACACTCTTACCCCTTATACTATTATGCTGAAAAGTGGCCCTTTTTGATTTTTGCCCTGGATTTGCCTGCCTGCCACTTTTACTTTTCACCTTGCTACCTATTGCTTCTACCCTCATTTTACACCCCTCTGTCTCTACGCTCACACATTTAAGAAACCCTTTCCCTTTAACTCCGTCCTCCACTATCCCATTCGACACCCCACCCCCCTTATTCAGTTTAAAACCACCCGTGTAGCAGTTGCCAACCTGCCTGCCAGAATGCTGGTCCCACACCTGTTAAGATGCAATTCGTCCCTTTTGTACAGTTCCCCCTTACCCCAAAACAGATTCCAGTGATCTAAGAATCTAAATCCCTGCCCCGTGCACCAGTTCCTCAGCCACACGTTCAGGTCCCGTATCTCCCTGTTCCAGATAGAACAATGAAATTCTTACTTGCTGCAGCACAACAGAATATGTAAACATAGTACACTTTGCACTGGGCATCACTCTGACAATGGAGGAAGCCCAGGACAGAAAGATCAGTGCGGGGAGGGGGAGTTAAAGTGTTTAGACAACTGCGCTTGGTCCACTACTTCCGACTACATGATCAATATCCCCTGATCCCTGCACTTCCATCCATCTGCCCATCTAAAAGCCTCTTAAACACCACTATCGTATCTCACCCCATCACCATCCCTGGCAATGCGTTCCAGGCCCTCACCACTGTGTAATAAAAAGACCCACGGATTTGAGTAAAGAGGTCCTTCTGCAGGATTTGAGTATAGGAGTAAAGATGTCCTTCTGCAGTGATTTGAGTACAGAGTAAAGAGGTCCTTCTGCAGTTGTACAGGGCCCTGATGAGGCCTCATCTGGAGTATTGTGTGTAGTTTTGGTCTCATAATTTGAGGAAGGACATCCTTGCTATTGAGGCAGTGCAGCGTAGGTTCCCGAGGTCAATCCCCGGGATGGCGGGACAGTCATATAAGGAAAGATTGGAAAGACTGGACTTGTATTCCCTGGAATTTAGGAGGATGAGAGGGTATCTTATAGAAACGTATAAAATTATAAAAGGACTGGTCAAGCTCGATGCAGGAAAAATGTTCCCAATGTTGGGGGAGACCAGGCCAGGGGCCACGGTCTAATAATAAAGGGAAGGCCATTTAAAACTGAGATGAGAAAAAACTTTTACACCCAGAGAGTTGTGAATTTATGGAATTCTCTGCCTCAGAAGGCAGTGGAGGCTAATTCACTGGATGGATTTAAGAGAGAGTTAGATAGAGCTCTAGGGGCTCGCAGAATCAAGGGATATGGGGAGAAGGCAGGCACGGATTACTGATTGTGGATGATCAGCCATTATTACAATGAATGGCAGTGGAGGCACGAAGGGCCAAATGGCCTCCTCCGGCACCTATTTTCTATCTCTATTTTTCTTTCCTCCTCTGACCTTCTGCTTCGACATTTCCATGCAGGAAAAAGATTCGAACTGTCTAACCGACAGAAGTTGGCATATCGGATGCAAGAACAGTCCACAGCTGAATGGCAACAACCCAGTGCAGCAGAGAAGCGAGTCCAAACATGAAAACTGAAGACAAAAATAATACTGATCTCTGAAAGTACCGTCAAGACAGTTAACATGGCTCACAGGTTTAAGTTTATTCCACATTGCACATCAACAACGCACTGGAACAATGGAAGAGAGATCTAAATTTGTGAAGAAGTTGTTTTCATGCAAAATACATGTCTCATTACAAATCTTGTGGAATTAGTCTGCCTGGGGCCTGGAACGACTCAAATTGTACTTTGTTCCGACATGCACTGCACACAACCTAATTCAATCAATTCCTTTGCAATGTTTGTCTAATTGCTTCCTGCTGCTCCATAAAAATAATAAATGTTTTAAATAATATCTTTAGGATTGTAACCATCTCCAGGATGTAGAATAATCTGATAACCTGTATTGATAATTTTGTCATCACAAAGATAATATTTACATTGACTTAAGTTAAGAATTAAGTCAATTCATATGACGCAAATTCAGTTTTCAGAATCAATGTTAAGAAGGGTACCGACCTGAAACATCATCTATCCATGTTCCTCAGGGATGCTGCCTGACCCGATGAGTTACTCCAGTATTTTGTGTCAGTTTTCTTGAATGTCAAAGATCCCTAATCTAGCAAAGCTGCTGCTTTAATCATTGTATATCCGTGTTTTCAATGTGAACATATCTTTACATCACCCATGTCCAGTCTCTTTCTATCCACAACAACTGCATTTTCAATCCCCTCTTCCACCAATAGACTTTTTCACGAGTGTCTAATTTCTCCACACCACCACCAGTGGTCTGGATGAAAGTCAATGGTTGTATCTCTGTAAAGAGGCTCTTTCAGTGCTCCTCCTTCACCCTTCTTCTCTCGACTTAATGTCTTCTCGCATTGTTAAATTTCTCCTCATGTGCTCAATATAAAGGGTACAGCTGTGTCAAAATATAGGTTCCAATGAATCATGTTTTGGGGAAAATACAGAACATTCTTTACGCATCGGAAATTATGTCTCCAGAACCTGTTCTGAATTTTTAAGAGGTGAACAGTGAAGAGGGCAGTGTCTACGTGGACATTAGCACAGCCTTTGACAATGTACCACATCGTAGGTTGGTCTGGAAGAAGAGATCATGTAGGATCAATGGCAAGCACATCAACTGGACAGTAAATTGGGTTGAAGGTGGAAGACAAGAAGGTGTTAATGGTGGGTTGTTTTCTAGGCTGGACACCTGTAAGTGGGGTGCTAGGTCCGCTATTGTTTGTTATTTATCTTAATGATTTGGATGATGGTGTGAATTCAAGTGGTGTGAATGTGGGCAGTGCCAAAGTTTTAAGATTACAATAGGATCTTGATCAATGGGCCACGGAGTGGGTTTAATTCAGGGAAATGCGAGCCGTTGTAGTTTGGTAGGTCAAATTAGGGCAGGACTTTCGCTGGAAACGGTAGGCTGCTGGGCAATCTTTGGAACAGAAAAACTAAGGAGTGCAGGTACATACAGGGCCCTCCATAATATTTGGGACAAAGGCCCATCATTTATTTATTTGCCTCTGTAATCCACAATTTGAGATTCGTAATAGAAACAAATCACATGTGGTTAAAGTACACATTGTGAGATTTTAATAAAGGCCATTTTTATACATTTTGGTTTCACCATGTAGAAATTACAGCAGTGTTTATACATAGACCCCCCATTTCAGGGCACCATAATGTTTGGGACACACAAATGAAAGGAGTCATGTTTAGTATTTTGTTGCATCTCCTTTGCATGCAATGACTACTTGAAGTCTGCGACATGTGTTTTTTTTCCTATTACAAATCTCAAATTTTGGAGGGCAGAGGCAAATAAATAAATGATGGGTCTTTGTCCCAAACATTCTAGGGGGGCACTGTAACTTTTGGGACCAGCATGCAGTGTGTCTGGCTTGGGCACCATCTTGGGTTGTGAACCCAAGTTGCTTTGTCAGGTTGTGACAAGGGCACTGACCCCACATATCACAGCTTTACATATCCGTTTGTCTGTTTTCTCTGCCTTCACCAAGTTGATAACCAGGCAAGTCTACAAACATCAGGATACAAAGGTCTAGATAGAGTGGATGCTTCCAGTAGTACGATTCTCGGACCAGACAGCACAGCTTCAGAATCAAATGGTGTATCTTTAGAATGGAGATGAAGTGGAATTTTAGTGGATTGGAGGAATTTGTTGCCATAGACAGCGGGTATCATTGGGTATTTTTAAAGCGGAGATTGATGGGTTCTTGATTAGCAAAGGCGTTAAAGGTTACAGAGAGAAGGCAGGAGAATGGCGTTGAAGGGGGGAAACTACATCAGCCATGATCAAATGGAGAAGCAGACTTGATGGGCGAAATGGCCTAATTCTACTCTTATGTCTTATGATCTTCACTGAGTTAAGGACAGTAGATGTGTTCAGAACCACAGAAAACTAGAGTTGGAAGGAATTGATGCACGTAAGATATTACAAGATATTCCACAAACGACTTCCACATCAGGCAAATTGCATGTTCAATGCCTTTTTACAATTGAAACACACCAGGTTAGGTGTAATTCAAGGCAAATGTTTGCTGTGTCCATGAAACTCCTCTGGACTCGCTAAAATATGGCTCTGATTTAAACAAGTTTGTTCTATGTTGCTCTAACATCAACATTAAAGCCTTGCAACAATTCAATGATAATCTATTGTCACATGTACCGAGGTAAAGTGAAATTCTCCATTTTTGCATACAATGCACAAAGTACGCAAAGAGTCGTCATGTATCCGGTGCCGACAAAGTACTCACTATAGTCCTGACGAACCTGTTTTGTTCTCTGCGGCTTCCCCTCCGACTTTGATCCGATTTGAGTTTCAAGTTGACTAAGTATCAAATAACATTGTATTCTTTACTGTTAATTACTCTTCTGGACCACCAGAGGTACTAGTGAACGGTATGAATTGCTTAAAAAGCACACAAAACAAACATTTCTCCTCGCTATATTTGACAATAATAAACCAATTACCAATCCACCTCTCCCAATCTGCATTTAAACCATGACGCCTGGCTTTCTAACTTTTCCAGTCGAGAGGCATAGATAGGGTTGACAGTCAGAGCCTTTTACACTTGGTGAAAATGCCAGACTAGAGGCTATTGTTGGAAGGTGAAGGGTGCAAAGTTTAAAATAGATGTGCAGGACAATTGTTTTTAAATATACACAGAGAGTGGTGAGTCCTAGCAGGTAAAGCAGACCAATTCTTAGTGATTTGGTCTCCTTTTATCGACTTTTTACAAGCATATGGTGCAATATTATTATTTATTATTGTACCGCTGCTGGCAACCCAAATACCACCGACCTTGGTTGTGTGGCAATTAAATTATTTCAATTATTTCAATACAACCGTAGAAATCAAATGTTTCAGAATCAGGTGACGGGTGGCTAAGAACATTAAATAGGTACATCTCCCTCAATCATCTTTTTTTCTGAAGAAGGGTTTCGGCCCGAAACGTTGCCTATTTCCTTCGCTCCATAGATGCTGCTGCACCCGCTGAGTTTCTCCAGCTTTTTTGTGTACCTCCTTTTTTTCTACTTCGTTTCTCTCTCTTTCTCTCTCTATTTCTTCTTTTCTATCTCTTTCTTTTCTCCATTCTTCGGTACATTTTCGTGTAGTTCTCTCTTCTTTTGGGCTACCTTACTATCTCACGCACCAATCTCTATGATAATCTCTCTTTTATTCCTTACTCCTGTTTTATTATTAAATTAAAAATAAGAAGTTGTATATGAAATGTAATATAATAATAATAATAAAATTTATTTATTGGGCGCCTTTCAGGCATCTCAAGGACACCTTACATAGATTAAGAGGAATATAAACATATAATCAGAAAATAAATAATAAAGACATCACAGAAACACAAATTAAAAACAGAATTCAGTCCAAAAACAAAAAATCAAAAACACAATGTGAAGAGAGAGCAGCGGCAGCTAAAGCGCGCCAGCGTCCACTCTCCCTTCCGACAGCCATCTTGGACAAAGACTAACAGGATTACATTACAGACAAAATAAATCATCCCCCCACAATGGATACCACTGTGGGGGAAGGCACAACGTCCAGTCCCCACCCCAAGTTCACCCCAAAGTCAGGCCTATTGAGGCCAGCGCAATTGCCTCTACGGAGGCCTGATGTTCCTGGCCGTTCTCACCGGGTGGTCTTGCCCCGGCGTTGGGAGAGTCCTCTCAGCGGCTGGGCCACCTGGAACGGCCGCTTTCTAGCTGGAGACCGCGGCTTCCGAAGCCGGCAAGGCCGCGCCGGTTTGGAGCTCCCACGCTCCCGATGCTGAAATCGGCGCCGCCCGCTCCGCTCCGCAGACCCGCAGCCCGGAGGTGTTGAACACGGCGGTCCAGCTCACCGGAGCTCCAGCTCGTCGACCCAGGCAAGGCATCGCCCGCTCCGCTCCACGATGGCGCTCCAGCGCTGTGCCGCCACCGAGGCCGAGGTGCTAGGCGGTCCCCGCCAGGAAACGGCACTCCAAGCCCGCTGGTAGGCCACGAGGACGGGTCGACGGGCAGCCCGGAGAAAAAGCTGCCTCACCGACCAGGTAGGGACCTAGAAGTAAAATTGACCCCTACCCCCCACATTAAAAAGTCCATATCTCCAGACATCACTAAACAGGACTCACTAAAAACTTTTTAAAAAAATGAATTAAAACGGACGGCTGCTGGCTAGTTCCTCAAGATGGCTCCTTCTCCTGATATGTCAATAGGTATTAGGTACTGTGGTACCACATTATTGTACTTACTTCTAACAAAAATAAAAAATAAAAATAAAAAGGTGGCGAGTGCGTGGAATGCGCTGTCAGGAGTGGTGGTGTAGGCAGATACTATTGTGGCATTGAGACTTTTGGATAGGCACATCGATATGTAGGGAATTCATGTATATGATCCAAGTGCAGGCAATGGAGATTGTTAGACATGTTAGACATGGACACTGTGGGCTGAAGGGCCTGTTCCTGTGCTGCATTGTTCTCTGTACTATCTGGCCCCACCGATGCTGCCTGACCTGCTGAATAGTTCATTTTTGTTCAGAGACACATGATGGAAACAGGTTCTTCGGCCCAATGAGCGCATCGATCGCCCTTGTACTAGTTCTATGTCCTACACACACGGGGCAATTTACAGAAGCCAATTAACCTACAAACCTGTACGTATTTGTAATATGGGAGAAACCGGAGCACCCAGCGAAAACCCATGCTGTCACATGGAGAACATACAAACACCATACAGACAGCACCCGTGGTCAGGTCAAACCCGGATCTCTGACGCTGTGAGGCAGCCGTTCTGCAATACTTCCAGCATTATCTGTTTTATTGTGTGATTTACAACATCTGCTTTTTACTGCTGCCAGCTGCCAAGCAAATGCGCCAATTCAGTTAGCCACGTTAATTTGACTAGGTTTGCATTTCAGTTGTACTGTCAACATTATTATCAAACCAAGTACACTCAGCTGCCATGCAAGACTTTGCCCCGAACGAACGAGCAGCTCAAGTTTCAAAACCTAATTTCATTGGCAATGTTTAAAGCTAGCAAAAGCAACTGCATTAGTAAACTGGACAAAACCCAAATTTGCAACTGCAAAGGGTCAAGTGAGTGAATGAGCCAACATTTCAAATGGAATTTCGTGAATGTTTGAATTTTGTACCATGATATAAATAGCAAATTACAGCAAGATGGCGCGTATAATGACTCGCATATTACACAGGCTATATTTAATGTCAGATGTGAAAAAGCAGCCTCATTGGACACCAAGTTGGTTGAATGAATTGGGGCCTGCCATCGTGGATAGAGTCATAGAGTGACACAGTGTGGAAACAGGCCCTTCGGTCCAACTTGCCCACACTGGCCAACATGTTCCTGCAACACTAGTCCCGCCAGCCCACGTTTGGTCCATATCCTTCCAAACCTGTCCTATCCGTGTACCTGTCTAACTGTTTCTTAAATGTTGGGATAGTCCCAGCCTCCTCTGGCATATGATGGGAAAAGTGAAAAAGAGCATGCGTCATCTGCAAAATGTACTGCAACATATAAAGTAACATCCACTACCCAAGCAAAGGAAGAGAATCCCACATCCCCCAAGTCCTACTTCACCTAAACATGGTAATGCATTGACATTCTTTGACCATCACATGGTCTAAACCCTGTAATTCCTTACCTAACAGCATATGGGTAGAATCTTCATCACAAGGACCACAGCGACTCTAGGCAGATGTCTGTCCACCTCCTTCTCCTCAAGAACAATGAGAGAAGGCCTTTAAATGCCAGTGATACCCATGTCCTGAGAGAGAATGAAAAAAAGCGTCAAACCCATACCTCGTACGACAATAATGCATATCAAGCACGGTGGCACAGTGGTAGAGTTGTGCCTTACAGCTCCGAAGACCCGGGTTCCATCCCGACTACGGGTGGCGTCTGTACAGACTTTGTACATTCTCCCCGTGTTCGCGCCGGATTCCTCTGTGTTCTTTGGTTTCCTCCCATACTCCAAAGACATACCGGTTTGCAGGTTAATTGGATTGGAATAAGTGTAAATTGTCCCTCGTGTGTGTGTGTGTGTGTAGGAGTGTTAATGTGCGGAGATCGCTGATCGATGCGGACTCAGTGGGCCGAAGGGCCTGTTTCTGCGTTACATTCCTAAACTGAACTAAACTAATAGTGACAATGCACGCATTGGTTTGGTTTGGTATGAACACTGAACTCTCCAATTTTATGGAATCTCTAACAACCCCCCTCCCCTTTCACCTCCTCAACTCCCCTCTCTCCTCTGCCCCCCACCCACCCACCTACCCCAATTAATTTATACTCAATCTGCACCAAGGAATGAATTATTTTCTTCATGAAAAGTGTTTCAGGTTAGTTCATAACATTAGCAATTCATGCGACTGAATGCAAGTAAAATTAGCTAATGATAGAAGAGAGATCAACTAAAAACCTCCCCAGACAGGAATCAGTAGGAGAGCAGGTAACGGAGAATAGGTTACTAGCATTCAGGCTTTTCTCCAAGACTTGTGCATAGAGTTATTCAGCACAGTTACGTCCTTTAACTCAGAATCCACACTTTAAATAAATTCTACATTAACCCCACTTTATTCTGCACCTCCTATCATTCAAACTCTACAGTAACTTAGAGCAGACAATTAACCTACAGACTCACACATTTCAGTGAAATGGGAGTCAGGTGGGAGGGAAGGGGTAAAGAAACAGGAGCGCTGAAACAAAACCAAATACAAAAGGTAGACACAAAAAGGCGGAGTAACTCAGCGGATCACGCAGCATTTCCGGAGAAAAGGAATAGGTGACGTTTTAGTTTGAGTCAGTCTGAAGAAGTGTCTCAACCCGAAACATCACCTATTCCTAGTCTCCGGAGATGCTGCCCGACACGCTGAGTTACTCCAGCTTTTTGCGTCCACCTTCGGGTTAAACCAGCATCTGCAGTTCCTTCCTACACCAAGTACAGAAGGTCAGAATGAAAAGTAGGTCATTGGAGCTAAGGCACATTTGCTCTGCTAGCTGCGCACGAGGCCGTCCTCTTGCACAGACCTGGAAACGTTTACTCAATAGAGTCTCATCGGTTTCTATGACCATTTCCATCATACTACATAGAGCTAGTTAGGCTTCAAAGGACTAATTCTTTAAACCAAGTGGCTGCACCACGTATGCATAGGAAGAGCGGTGAGGTTTCTAAAACCCTAAAACGATTGAAATCTCCGTGTGGTTAACACCATCGCCTGATGGAGCTCCAGTCTTCATGAAAGAAAAGTACTTGTCACAAGCATAATGAAAGGTCCAACATAGACCACTAGAACTAAATATTTGCAGATATAGCTCAAATTTATGCTTTGGTCGCTTTTCCCTCCCCATTCATAGCAGCAATTTATTTTTAAACAAAAACACCTTTTTTTTTTAAAGCAGCTTAGAAGTTTCTAAACTGGTATTAAGTCTACGTGACTAATCCTTTCCTCTTACACACCTTTAAGTCAGTACCAACCCACATTAACTTTCCTAAAAGGACAATGCCTATACCTTCATATTATGGAGCCAAACCATTATTGATTCGCAGAGAGATTATGTAAGCTAAAAGTAGTTTTGACTTAGTTTAGTTCAGAAATACCGCACTGAAACAGGTCCTTTGGCCCACTGATTCCACACCGACCAGCAATCCCCGCACACTAACACTATAATGCACACAATAGCGATAACTTACATTTATACCAAGCTAATTAACCTATAAATCTGTACATCTACGGAGTGCGGGAGGAAACTGAAGATCTCGGAGAAAACCCATGCGGTCACGGGGATAATGTACAAACTCCATACAGACAAGCACCCGTAATCAGGATCGAACCCGGGTCTCTGGTGCTGTAAGGTAGCTAATCTACCTCTGCACCACCTTTTTCAAGCAGCTAATTGCAGTTTATGCATTGGATTGAAGTACAAAAGCTATTCAGCGAGAATTCTGAATGGCCACTGGTGGAGAAACCAGGAGAATGGGACCAACTAAAAGCTTTTCTTTGAAGTCATGCCATTGGATGCTTAAACTGTAATTGAGATAGCAGATGGTGCCCGTGTTTTAGTTATTTCATCCGAAAGACTGACTCAGGATGTATCTTTGAAGTCATGCCATTGGATTCTTAAACTGTAATTGAGATACCAGATGGTGCCTGAGTTTTAGTTATTTCATCCGAAAGACTGCCTCAGGATGTATCTTTGAAGTCATGCCATTGGATTCTTAAACTGTAATTGAGATACCAGATGGTGCCCGTGTTTTAGTTATTTCATCCGAAAGACTGACTCAGGATGTATCCACATACCAGTCTTGACCTTGATATTCCAGATCCAAGATTAGAATTTATAACCTTCTTGGTGGGGAGAAACCATCAACTGCTGTAGGGTGATGTTGAATTAACAATTGATAATGTATAACATTGTTATAACAAAGGACCCAGCATGGCGGAACCGCCCAGAGGGAGAACAGAGGAAGACCCGGCGTTGGAGGACCACCGAGAACCATGGGGGACCACAAATGGATTGTGTTAAAATGTTTTGTGTTAAAATGGAATATGTTCTGAATTTTGTCAGCGTCCTTTATGTAGCGACTCTTTGCATACCTCGGGTATGATGCAAAACAAAGAATATCACTGTGACTTGCCACATGTGACAATAAAGTATCTTTTGATGATATCAATTTAATTTGGCATTATGTTCATTGCAACCATTGTGGTGTGAAGGGCCCGTTCCTGCACACTACCGTTCAATGTTTTAATATAGCATTAATTGCACAGATCCGATAAGCATTTTTCCTCGGTCACCATTGGAGGCTCTCCACTTCCTTGAAATGGTGAAGCAAGCTGTTCTCCTCCATCATCCTATACAAGTGCATCTATTCTTCAAATCAATCACTAAATTGGATGTTCCTGGTATCACAGGGCCAGATGTAGCTGTTGGATTTAGACTCACACCCGAGTTGAGACAGCCCACGATCAATTAGAGGCTTGTGACCATGAATAACATTAGCTTTTCTTCCTATAAAGCTGTTAATCAAAATCAAATTAACAATAACGTCTCTAAAAAGGATGCATTTCCCCACTCGCTAGTCAGCAGCAGAAACCAATTATGCGTGCTGGGACTAGTGAGAAGGGACAACCTTGAAAGAGATAACAATCCAAAATAAGCCATGATTAATATTAATATTTAAGAAAGAACTGCAGATGCTGGAAAAATTAAAGGTAGACAAAAAATGCTGGAGAGACTCAGCGGGTGAGGCAGCATCTATGGAGAGAAGGAATAGGCAACGTTTCGGGTCGAGACCCTTCTTCAGCTTCAGGCTGATGTGGGGGGGGGGGAGGGGCAGGAAAAAGAAGAGGCGGAGACAGTAGGCTTTGTGGGAGAGCTGGGAAGGGGAGGGGAAGGAGGGAGAAAGCAAGGATTATCTAAAATTAGAGAAGCCAAAGTTCATACCGCTGGGGTATAAACTACCTAAGCAAAATATGAGGTGTTGTTCCTCCAATTTGTGCTGGGCCTCACTCTGGCAATGGAGGAGGCCCAGGATTAGGTGATTAATATTAGGCTAGGTGATTAATATTGATCAGTTTGGCCAACAGTTCCATCAATCCAGGTTGCTTGATTTCTTGGCAAAAACCCCCCCAAAAAACAATCACTAAAATGTAAAGATCCGACTGATTATTTAATGTGAAGATTTTATTTAATCCTAGGTTTAGACTTCCAAGAGGGGAGAGAAGACTATTTTTCTGCCTGGCCATGTTTCATGCAAGCCGAGCTTCCAGGTGAATCTGTGGAACTCTCTGCCACAGAAGGTAGTTGAGGCCAGTTCATTGGCTATATTTAAGAGGGAGTTAGATGTGGCCCTTGTGGCTAAAGGGATCAGGGGGTATGGAGAGAAGGCAGGTACGGGATACTGAGTTGGATAATCAGCCATGATCATATTGAATGGCGGTGCAGGCTCAAAGGGCCGAATGGCCTACAGGATTTTGGCCTACACCTATTTTCTATGTATCTATGTATCTTCTCCCAGAGATGCAGGCGTCAAGTTACAAGTTATTCCGGCTTTGAGTTTTACTATATTGAAATCGTTTATCTCACCAAAAGCCTAGCCGCAAGTTAGCTTTGTGGTGGAATAATCTCCACTTGTTGAATGTCCGCAGAGATAAACATGTGTGGCTTGTATCATCCTAGTTTGCCTCACTTGTGTGCAATTCAGTGGCTTAACTCTTCACTCACCATACACCAAGCCTGCAGCGTTTAGTACATATAGAGTGGACTGCCGCAACTTGCAAAGATGTCGCCCACAAAACCTTCCAAATCTTGGTGGGCACTGTCTGGAAGGACAAGGGAGCTAGTGCAGAAGAACACCCATCATGTCCACATTCATTTCCAAGTCATGTGCCACTCTGCCTTGGAACAACATTTCGATTTGCTTTCTTACTGTGGGATAAATGTCTAGAACCACATTACTGCAGTGATTGTAGTTCGAATAGATCTACTTTAGATTTCACTTATGGCAACTGATTATTTAAGTTTAACTTAAAAATCCCGTCCCACTTAGGAAACCTGAACGGAAATCTCTGGAGACTTTGCGCCCCACCCAAGGTTTCCGTGCGGTTCCTGGAGGTTGCAGGTAGTGGAAGCAGGTAGGAAGACTGACAAAAACCTCCGGGAACTGCACGGAAACCTTGGGTGGGGCGCAAAGTCTCCAGAGGTTTCCATTTAGGTTTCCTAAGTGGTACAGAGAAGATTCTGGAAATGAACACTGACATCAGGGTCAAGCGATGGTTGGACTTTCAGCAAGGAACCTTATAGACAACACTGCATCAACCATACAGTGGCAGGGCAGAACCTACAATAATCCTCAATTAGCAGCCAGTTTACTCAGAAGCATACGAAGAGTGAAGGGAACTGAACATATGTCAAAGGATATTTTTAAGAAATAAAATTAATTTCCCCAGAAACTCCAGCGAGTGAAAGATGTGGGTAAAATGTGCTAAAAATGAAACCCAGTTAATTGCAACAGTTCAGTCACCCTGACAGAGGAATTTCCCAAATCAAAACTAATGTAGCTGGGAATAGCATTATCACTATTACAGCCATTCAATCAAAACAAATTTTACCATTGTGATAAGTAAAAGCACTGTCCTTACCCAACGTGTGCTAGGTTGACTCCGATGACGCAACGTGGTTGACTCCTAAATCTTCCCGAAAAACCAAACAGAAGATCCGCAACGTACTCAGAGAATCTAGGATTGGACATGAAGTTTAAGCTATACGTGTAACACCGCAGACAAACAACAACAACAACGTCGCAGCAACTTTGAGAGCCCTTTCAGAGGCGTCTGAAGATCCTGACCGAAACGTCATCTATCCATGTTCTCCAGAGGTGCTGCCTGACCCGTTGAGTTACTCTAGCACTCGGTGTGCTTGTTTTTTTGTAAACCAGCATCGGCAGTTCCTCGTGCTTCCACTTTCACCCGCAGATTTTCGCAGTTCAAACAGGCGTTTTGCTTCCTCCATTTTCAGCAGAAATTAGGTAGAGGTAATGTGTGTGGCCTTGCCCAAAGTCAAAAAAGATTTATTGAAAAGCACTGGTCAAATTAAATAATTACCAACAACACATTGGACAGGTAAATGGGCAGGAAAGTCTCAGCGCGCTACTCGACAGTGGGACCCGTCGGGTGCCGTCCCCTCAACGCACGGTTGCGGGGTGTGGCCTGAAGCGTCACACACACACACACTACCCCCCCCTTGATATTATATTAATATTATTCATTCGCTCCTTTTCCCCAACCCCCGCCCTATCCACTTACGCATAGCCCCCAACTGCGCAGGCACAGCTTGAGAAGGAGGGGGGTAAAGAGGGAGTGGGGTTAGAGAGGGAGGGGGTGGGGTTAGAGGGGAAGGGGGTTAGAGAGGAAGGGGAGGGAGAAGGAGGAAGAGGGGGAAGGGGGAAGAGGAAGAGGGGGAAGAGAGGAGGGGGTAGAGAGGAGGGGGCAGAGAGGGAGGGGGCAGAGAGGGAGGGGGCAGAGAGGGAGGGGGCAGAGAGGGAATGGGTAGAGAGGGAGGGGGCAGAGAGGGAGGGGGCAGAGAGGGAGGGGGCAGAGAGGGAGGGGGCAGAGAGGGAGGGGGTAGAGAGGGAATGGGTAGAGAGGGAGGGGGCAGAGAGGGAGGAGGCAGAGAGGGAGGAGGCAGAGAGGGAGGGGGCAGAGAGGGAGGGGGCAGAGAGGGAGGGGGCAGAGAGGGAGGGGGCAGAGAGGGAATGGGTAGAGAGGGAATGGGTAGAGAGGGAATGGGTAGAAAGGTAGGGGGTAGAAAGGGAGGGGGTAGAAAGGGAGAGGGGGTAGAGGGCAGAGAGGGAGGGGGAGGGAGAAGGAGGGGAAGATGGGCAGAGAGGGAGGGGTAGGGGGTAGGGGGTAGGGGGCGAGCGTCGTCAGAGGGGATGGCTGGTCCCCGAGCACAATCACCACTCACCTATAGGTCCCAATGCTCACCACTCCCTGGAGAGGGAGAGAGGGGAGAGACAGAGAGAGGCAGAGAGAGAGAGAGGCAGAGAGAGAGAGAGGCAGAGAGAGACAGAGAGAGAGAGAGGCAGAGAGAGAGAGAGAGGCAGAGAGAGAGGCAGACAGAGAGAGAGGCAGAGGGAGAGAGGCAGAGGGAGAGAGGCAGAGGGAGAGAGGCAGAGGGAGAGAGGCAGAGAGAGAGAGAGAGGCAGAGGCCGAGAGAGAGAGGCCGAGTGAGAAGCTGACGGGTTTCCATTGTGATGCCACTGATCCCCCTCTTCGCCTCCGCTCCTGCACTGATCCCGCTTGCCCATTCCCTCCTTCCCCCACTCCCGACGCGACTGGCGGGTTCCCGTTGTGCTGCCACTGATGCCCCCCCTTCCCCTCATCCCCCTCTTCGCCTCCGCTCCTGCACTCGCCCCCTTGGCCATCCCCCCACTTTCCCCTCTCCTCCTCCCCTCCCCTCCCCAATTCCCCCCCTCACCTCTCCCCTTCTCCATAAAAAGCAGCAGCTGCATTTCCTTCCTCCACAGGTCATTCATTGCTAGCTGTGGTTTAGATCCCGTTGACGATTGGACAAGTTTGCATCGTGGCTGTGTGATGTTACTCAAACACCGCGCAAACCGCCCGGCCACCCTGAAACCCGACTCTCCCTCCCTCTGCCCACTCCGGTTCAGCCGCCACTAGGCCCGTTCCCGCCCTGCCCCGGTGCCCACTGCTGCCGCTCAGCCCGTCCCCGCCCTGCTCGCCCGCCTACCTGCCGCTTAGCCCGTCCCCGTCCTGCTCGCCCGCCTACCTGCCTGCCGCTGCCGTCTGGCCGGGCCGCGGGGGGGGGGGGGGGGGGGGGGAGATGGAGACGGTGTTTGTCACGTTGGGCACCACGAGTTTCGACGAGCTGGTGGAGAAGATCTCCTCCGAGAGGGCCATGAGGATGAGTTAACGCAGCGGACTCCACCGACGGCTTCTTTTTCGCCACTGGTCTCGGCCCTATTCCAAGCCCCGAGCTCGGCCCTCGCTGTGCTCCAGCCCAAGCTCAGACCCAGCCGCCTGGCTTGGCCCGTGGCAGCAGCCTCCCCACCGTGCATCGACGACCCTGACCTTGGCTCGAGCGGGTTACAATGCTGGAGTGCCCCTCACGCCAGAGCGTGTGAATGTATTGTGACGTCAGTCCGCATTTTGTTCTTCAAACTTAGAACGTTGAAAAACGTTTAATATTTTGAAGCTGTTTTAAAAAAGTTAATAACTTGTTAAATATAGGTTCAAATGCGACGGGAAGATATATTTATTCTGTCAGCTGAGAAAATGTGAGTAGCATGTGTGAAAATGGGAAGGCTGTGGCCAAGCGTTTGGAAGAAGGTACAAATTAAGGAGGTTAAAAGAAAGCCAACACAACCCCGGATCACACAGACATTTCAAATGTTAAGAACAAAGGGAAGAGAGAGACGGGCCAAACAGGGGCAAATGGGACTAGTGTAGATGAGGCAGCTTGGTTGGGCCGAAGGGCCTGTTTCCACGCTGTGTGACATTTTTACTTAAATGCATCTCGTTTTTAAGCACGATATCTGAAACAGCACCAGGCATCATTTACCTTGATTTTAAGTATGATCTCCTAAACATCGCCCCTGCTTATCTGGTGTGGAAATGGTAATCTGTTCTGTTCTGCCTCCATACTTGACATTACCCGCAACTCTGCTTTGCCATCTGTCATCTTTTGAGCAGGAACACAGTAAAAAAAAGAAGTCCTGCCATTTTATCACTTGTGCTAAAGCTACCTCCTCTGCATTCAGCAACTTCCACTGGCTCCCGAGTCACAATTACTTTAAAATTCTAGGTTTTCAAATTCTAGTCAAGGCTGATACCACTTATGGAGGCTAAAGTAAAATAAATATCAGGAATTAAATTGTAAGGGGCAGTGCCTGTGCAGTACACGATGGAAAAAATTTTTGAATATACACATTCCCAGCATATATTTGGAGGAGAAAAATATTTTGGCAGATTTTGTACAACAGGGTTGGGGACTAGGGTGTCACCTTTGGATTTGAAAAATAAGCAAACTATAATGACCTGCAAAATTATAGTGTTTTCCTTTGCACGATCATTCCTTTTCTATTTCACTTTTGATTCACTAGAAATCGGGAACTGCTCTTAGACGCATGCACATTTAGCAAAGGAAAATGCATAATCCAACAGTGTTCAAGAAGGAACTGCAGATGCCGGAGAATCGAAGGTACACAAAAATGCTGGAGAAACTCAGCGGGTGCAGCAGCATCTATGGAGCGAAGGAAATAGGCGACGTTTTGGGCCGAAACCCTTCTTCAGACTGATGGGGGGTGGGGGGGGGAGAAGGAAGGAAAAAGGGAGGAGGAGCAGCCCGAGGGCGGGGGGATGGGAGGAGACAGATCGAGGGTTAAGGAAGGGGAGGAGACAGCAAGGGCTAGCAAAACTGGGAGAATTCAACGTTCATGCCATCAGGACGCAAGCAACCCAGGCGGCATATGAGGTGATGTTCCTCCAATTTCCGATGTTGCTCACTCTGGCAATGGAGGAGACCCAGGACAGAGAGGTCGGATTGGGAATGGGAGGGGGAGTTGAAATGCTGAGCCACCGGGAGTTCAGGTAGGTTATTGCGGACTGAGCGGACGTGTTCGGCGAAACGATCGCCCAACCTCCGCTTAGTCTCCCCGATGTAAATCAGCTGACATCTAGAGCAGCGGATGCAGTAGATGAGGTTGGAGGAGATGCAGGTGAACCATTGTCGCACCTGGAACGACTGCTTGGGTCCTTGAATGGAGTCGAGGGGGGAGGTGAACGGACAGGTGTTGCATTTCTTGCGGTTGCAACGGAAAGTGCCCGGGGAGGGGGTGGTACGGGAAGGAAGGGAAGAATTGACAAGGGAGTTGCGGAGGGAGCGGTCTTTGCGGAAGGCAGACATAAGGGGAGATGGGAAGATGTGGCGAGTGGTGGGGTCACGTTGGAGGTGGCGGAGGATTATTTGTTGTATTTGCCGGCTGGTGGGGTGAAAGGCGAGGACTAGTGGGACTCTGCCCTTGTTGCGAGTGCAGGGATGGGGAGAGAGAGCAGTGTTGCGGGGTATGGATGAGACCCTGGTGCGAGCCTCATCTATGGTGGCGGAGGGGAATCCCCGTTCCCTGAAGAACTACGACATTTCCGATGCCCTGGTGTGGAACGTCTCATCCTGGGAGCAGATGCGGCGTATGCAGAGGAATTGGGAGTAGGGGATGGAGTCTTTACGGGGGGCAGGGTGGGAAGACGTGTAGTTCAGATAGCCATGCGAGTCAGTTGGTTTGTAGTGTATGTCGGTCAGAAGTATGTCCCCTGCGATGGAAATGGTGAGGTCAAGGAATGGTAGGGAAGTGTCGGAAATGGACAGTTGGATGGGCCAAAAAAAAAATTTGCATCTTAAATTTAACCTTGCTTGCAGATAAAAACAGGATCCTCTTAATAAAAAAAGCATGAGGGCAGCATAAAGAGTTAAAAATACATCAACTAACAGAGGCAACTGATGAAGGGGTTGTGAACTAGTTGAAGTGTTTTAAATTGACGGGAGGTAACAATAATTTAGTTGAAGCCTGAAGGAGGAAAATCTCACCCAACACCACCGCATTATCACACAATACTAAGTCAACAATGCATGTCCATCTCCAAATCATTAAGGCTATTTATAATTCTTACTTCAAAGAAACAGGGATTGGTGTTAGTGCAGTGCTTACTGTGTAACTTAATACAATGGCCTTTCATCTATATATCTATTCTATTATATTATAATATAAAAGTCTGTGGCTGCCGGCTGGCTGTGTGTGTTTCTGCCTGACTTGTGGCTACCAGCCTTTGATTCGTTGCCACGACAACACCCGACCCTGACAAACGCCCTGATTTTTTCCATTTCGGTAGATTTCACTTTTCATTCCAAGTATTAAATTTCGTCGCGTTTATGTACACATTTTTAATCAAATCCTTCTCCCCCCACTCACTCATTTTGTCGCCTCCTGCTGGCCAGCGACCATAAGGGCTGCTGGCGCCCGCATCTCGCCTAAAAAACGCCATTTAAAAAGAGCCGCACTGCTGATTCCTGAGCCGCTTGATTTGGAGGACCACGTCTCCCGTGGGGGCTACGGGTAGGGAACGGCTGCGTTTGAGGAGCAGACCCAACGGGTCTGCACTTGGTCTAGTATACTTATAAAAGTCTTGTCTTGTTTCTGTGTGTGTGTGTGTGTGTGTGTGTGTGTGTGTGTTTTCATCAAAACGCTAGCGTGAACATTTTTGCAGAACCTTACTCAGCTATTTTCCCCGTCGTCGATGTAAAAAGGTCCCTTCAGATTTGATGTTATATTTCAAGAAGGAACTGCAGATGTCTGAAGAAGTGTTTCGACCCGAAACGTTGCCTATTTCCTTTGCTCCGTAGATGCTGCCTCACCCGCTGAGTTTCTCCAGCATTTTTGTCCACCTTTGAGAATAACTGACTGTGAGAGGGAGGCTTTTCTAGCAGCTTCCAGTGATGATGTCTCAATGGCATCTCACACTCCTCCAATCACAATGGGATCTCATTTACATAAGCTGCCGTGAAGATTCCGTAAACCGAATAGGCCGTCACAATGTGATCTCTGCTGCCAACGCACAAGAGATGAGAGATGACGGAGTGCGGAATGGGAGGAGAAATGTTATTTAATCATTGTCTTTAGTAGGGGAGTGCGAAAGAGGATAGATGAGGGATGGAGATGGTGGGCGGGGGGGGGGGTAGGGAAAAGGAGAGGGAGGGAGACAGAGAGACAATTGGATCTGCAGCTTCAAAGGGAGTAAGGAGAAAGTGATTTTTGCTTCCGCCCAACCCCACGTGGGAAGGATTGGTTGTCTCAAGGGAGCGCCGATGCTGGCCCAAAAGTTAAGTCAATTAATTGGTTCCAGGAAGTGGCGATTGCTCCGCCTCCCCCCCCACCCACCCAAGTGGGAAGGATTGATTTGCGGATTGATTGCGTTGGGGGAATGGGTTGCCATGGGGAAACAGGTGAGTGGTGGAAGGGTTGCTGTGGGGAAATGGGTGAGTGTTGAGGAATGAGGGGGCTATAGGCGAGTGGTGGAATATTGCCTTGGGCTAACGGGTTATGTTGGGGGAACGAGTGATTTTCTCCGGTGGGCGCCTGTCTCCGAGGTGAGCGATGAGGCCGCGTTCGGGAACCAGCCCTCCCGTGCTGCCGCTCCCCCCCCCCCCCCCCCCCGCGTGATGGGGGACGGGGTCTAGTTAGACTGTGAGTGCGCATTTACATATATACCATATTTCCCGGCAATGAAGACCCTATTTTTCTACCCAAAAATAATGGATGGAAATTTACCTGCGTCTTGGATGCCGAAGGTTAGGTTGTTAGCCAAGAAAGATAGACTAGGCTATCCCTCAGCACAGCAACATCAAGAACGATGTTGCTGTACTGAAGCATAGCCAAGTCTATCCCTCATTGCTGGCAGCTGATGGGAAGCGTCTGTAAAGTGGGAAGCAGCTGTAAAAGGACAGCGCCGCTGGGGGAGGGAAGAGTTCATTTCATAGCGTGTGGGGAGCCTGGCCCAGGTCAGCATAGCCTGGGCTGCACAAATTGGCTGGGCCGCCAGGGATAAAGTTGCGGGGAGGGCAGGAGCGTTGATAAGGAGGGGGCCAGGGATCAAACCAGCAACTCACTCACTCACCGCTGCCGCGGTGCTCCGGGTGCGGAGCCACCGCATTGTTGCCGAGGACAGAAGTAACTCGGGTGGCTGCGAGCGGCCGCCGGGATCGGACAGCGAAACCGGCCGCCACCTCAGCGCCTTCTGCCGGCCCCGCCCGCCCGCCACGATGTCCTTCCGCACAGGCGCAACTGGTAGAGGTGGTGGTTGGCGGGTAGCTACTGGGCGGAAGTCTGGCTGCTCCGTCCCGATTCTGATCTAGGATGTCTGTGTGTATAATCACATCTTCTCGAAAAATCGATGCGTAACGATAAAATATTAACATATTCCGGTAGAGATTTTCCCGTGGAGCTCAAATTCATCTTATCTGAAATTTTCATGCTTTATTTCTCGAGTTATTGCTATTATGTTAAAAAATCTGACAAAACTGAATCTAAATGAGATGGTCTCGCTGATGATGTCACAATGGGTCTGCTCCGTGCGGCCTGCACCTTGTTCCACGCGCTGCGAGTGACGTCAACCCCCCCCCCCCCGCTATTTTAAGCACGATATCTGAAACATCACCAGGCATCATTTACCTTGATTTTAAGTATGATCTCCTAAACATCGCCCCTGCTCATCTGGTGTGGAAATGGTAATCTGTTCTGTTCTGCCTCCATACTTGACATTACCCGCAACTCTGCTTTGCCATCTGTCATCTTTTGAGCAGGAACACAGTAAAAAAAAAGAAGTCCTGCCATTTTATCACTTGTGCTAAATCTACCTCCTCTGCATTCAGCAACTTCCACTGGCTCCCGAGTCACAATTACTTTAAAATTCTAGGTTTTCAAATTCTAGTCAAGGCTGATACCACTTATGGAGGCTAAAGTAAAATAAATATCAGGAATTAAATTGTACGGGGCAGTGCCTGTGCAGTACACGATGAAAAAAAAATTTGAATATACACATTCCCAGCATATATTTGGAGGAGAAAAATATTTTTTTGGCAGATTTTGTACAACAGGGTTGGGGACTAGGGTGTCACCTTTGGATTTGAAAAATAAGCAAACTATAATGACCTGCAAAATTATAGTGTTTTCCTTTGCACGATTATTCCTTTTCTATTTCACTTTTGATTCACTAGAAATCGTGAACTGCTCTTAGACGCATGCACATTTAGCAAAGGAAAATGCATAATCCAACAGTGTTCAAGAAGGAACTGCAGATGCCGGAGAATCGAAGGTACACAAAAATGCTGGAGAAACTCAGCGGGTGCAGCAGCATCTATGGAGCGAAGGAAATAGGCGACGTTTCGGGCCAAAACCCTTCTTCAGACTGATGGGGGGTGGGGGGGAGAAGGAAGGAAAAAGGGAGGAGGAGGAGCCTGAGGGCGGGGGGATGGGAGGAGACAGCTCGAGGGTTAAGGAAGGGGAGGAGACAGCAAGGGCTAGCAAAACTGGGAGAATTCAACGTTCATGCCATCCGGACGCAAGCAACCCAGGCGGAATATGAGGTGCTGTTCCTCCAATTTCCGGTGTTGCTCACTCTGGCAATGGAGGAGACCCAGGACAGAGAGGTCGGATTGGGAATGGGAGGGGGAGTTGAAGTGCTGAGCCACCGGGAGTTCAGGTAGGTTATTGCGGACTGAGCGGAGGTGTTCGGCGAAACGATCGCCCAACCTCCGCTTAGTCTCCCCGATGTAAATCAGCTGACATCTAGAGCAGCGGATGCAGTAGATGAGGTTGGAGGAGATACAGGTGAACCTTTGTCGCACCTGGAACGACTGCTTGGGTCCTGGAATGGAGTCGAGGGGGGAGGTGAACGGACAGGTGTTGCATTTCTTGCGGTTGCAACGGAAAGTGCCCGGGGAGGGGGTGGTACGGGAAGGAAGGGAAGAATTGACAAGGGAGTTGCGGAGGGAGCGGTCTTTGCGGAAGGCAGACATAAGGGGAGATGGGAAGATGTGGCGAGTGGTGGGGTCACGTTGGAGGTGGCGGAGGATTATTTGTTGTATTTGCCGGCTGGTGGGGTGAAAGGCGAGGACTAGTGGGACTCTGCCCTTGTTGCGAGTGCAGGGATGGGGAGAGAGAGCAGTGTTGCGGGGTATGGATGAGACCCTGGTGCGAGCCTCATCTATGGTGGCGGAGGGGAATCCCCGTTCCCTGAAGAACTACGACATTTCCGATGCCCTGGTGTGGAACGTCTCATCCTGGGAGCAGATGCGGCGTATGCGGAGGAATTGGGAGTAGGGGATGGAGTCTTTACGGGGGGCAGGGTGGGAAGACGTGTAGTTCAGATAGCCATGCGAGTCAGTTGGTTTGTAGTGTATGTCGGTCAGAAGTATGTCCCCTGCGATGGAAATGGTGAGGTCAAGGAATGGTAGGGAAGTGTCGGAAATGGACAGTTGTTGGATGGGCCAAAAAAAACATTTGCATCTTAAATTTAACCTTGCTTGCAGATAAAAACAGGATCCTCTTAATAAAAAAAGCATGAGGGCAGCATAAAGAGTTAAAAATACATCAACTAACAGAGGCAATTGATGAAGGGGTTGTGAACTAGTTGAAGTGTTTTAAATTGACGGGAGGTAACAATAATTTAGTTGAAGCCTGAAGGAGGAAAATCTCACCCAACACCACCGCATTATCACACAATACTAAGTCAACAATGCATGTCCATCTCCAAATCATTAAGGCTATTTATAATTCTTACTTCAAAGAAACAGGGATTGGTGTTAGTGCAGTGCTTACTGTGTAACTTAATACAATGGCCTTTCATCTATATATCTATTCTATATTATAATATAAAAGTCTGTGGCTGCCGGCTGGCTGTGTGTTTCTGCCTGACTTGTGGCTACCAGCCTTTGATTCGTTGCCACGACAACACCCGACCCTGACAAACGCCCTGATTTTTTCCATTTCGGTAGAGATTTCACTTTTCATTCCAAGTATCCACTCCTCATTAAATTTCGTTGCCTCCTGCTGGCCAGCGACCATAACGGCTGCTGGCGCCCGCATCTCGCCTCAAAGACGCCATTTAAAAAGAGCCGCACTGCTGATTCCTGAGCCGCTTAATTTGGAGGACCACGTCTCCCGTTGGGGGCTACGGGTAGGGAACGGCTGCGTTTGGGGAGCAGACCCAAAGGGTCTGCACTTGGTCTAATATACTTATAAAAGTCTTGTCTTTTTTCTGTGTGTGTGTGTGTGTGTGTGTGTGTGTGTTTTCATCAAAACGCTAGCGTGAACATTTTTGCAGAACCTTACTCAGCTATTTTCCCCGTCGTTGATGTAAAAAGGTCCCTTCAGATTTGATGTTATATTTCAAGAAGGAACTGCAGATGCAGATTTCCTTCGCTCCGTAGATGCTGCCTCACCCGCTGAGTTTCTCCAGCAATTTTGTCCACCTTTGAGAATAACTGACTGTGAGAGGGAGGCTTTTCTAGCAGCTTCCAGTGATGATGTCACAATGGCATCTCACACTCCTCCAATCACAATGGGATCTCATTTACATAAGCTGCCGTGAAGATTCCGTAAACCGAATTGGACGCCACAATGTGATCTCTGCTGCCAACACACAAGAGATGAGAGTTGACGGAGTGCGGAATGGGAGGAGAAATGTTATTTAATCATTGTCTTTAGTAGGGGAGTGCGAAAGGGGATAGGTGAGGGAGGGAGATGGTGGGGGTGGGGGGGGGGGGGTGGGGAAAAGGAGAGGGAGGGAGACAGAGAGACAATGGGATCTGCAGCTTCAAAGGGAGTAAGGAGAAAGTGATTTTTGCTTCCCCCTAACCCCACGTGGGAAGGATTGGTTGTCTCAAGGGAGCGCCGATGCTGGCCCAAAAGTTAAGTAAATTCATTGGTTCCAGGAAGTGGCGATTGCTCCGCCTCCCCCCACCCACCCGTGGGAAGGATTGATTTGCGGATTGATTGCGTTGGGGGAATGGGTTGCCATGGGGAAACAGGTGAGTGGTGGAAGGGTTGCTGTGGGGAAACGGGTGAGTGTTGAGGAATGAGGGGGCTATAGGCGAGTGGTGGAATATTGCCTTGGGCTAACGGGTTATGTTGGGGGAACGAGTGATTTTCTCCGGTGGGTGCCTGTCTCCGAGGTGAGCGATGAGGCCGCGTTCGGGAACCAGCCCTCCCGTGATGCCGCTCCCCCCGCGTGATGGGGGACGGGGTCTAGTTAGACTGTGAGTGCGCATTTACATACATACCATATTTCCCGGCAATGAAGACCCTATTTTTCTACCCAAAAATAATGGATGGAAATTTACCTGCGTCTTGGATGCCGAAGGTTAGGTTGTTAGCCAAGAAAGATAGACTAGGCTATCCCTCAGTACAGCAACATCAAGAAGGATATTGCTGTACTGAAGCATAGCCAAGTCTATCCCTCATTGCTGGCAGCTGATGGGAAGCGTCTGTAAAGTGGGAAGCAGCTGTAAAAGGACAGAGCTGCTGGGGGAGGGAAGAGTTCATTTCATAGCGTGTGGGGAGCCTGGCCCAGGTCAGCATAGCCTGGGCTGCACAAATTGGCTGGGCCGCCAGGGATAAAGTTGCGGGGAGGGCAGGAGCGTTGATAAGGAGGGGGCCAGGGATCAAACCAGCAACTCACTCACTCACCGCTGCCGCGGTGCTCCGGGTGCGGAGCCACCGCATTGTTGCCGAGGACAGAAGTAACTCGGGTGGCTGCGAGCGGCCGCCGGGATCGGACAGCGAAACAGGCCGCCACCTCAGCTCCTTCTGCCGGCCCCGCCCGCCCGCCACGATGTCCTTCCGCGCAGGCGCAACTGGTAGAGGTGGTGGTTGGCGGGTAGCTACTGGGCGGAAGTCTGGCTGCTCCGTCCCGATTCTGATCTAGGATGTCTGTGTGTATAATCACATCTTCTCGAAAAATCGATGCGTAACGATAAAATATTAACATATTCCGGTAGAGATTTTCCCCGTGGAGCTCAAAATCATCTTATCTGAAATTTTCATGCTTTATTTCTCGAGTTATTGCTATTATGTTCAAAAATCTGACAAAACTGAATCTAAATGAGATGAGATGGTCTCGCTGATGATGTCACAATGGGTCTGCTCCGCGCGGCTTGCACCTTGTACCACGCGCTGCGAGTGACGTCAACCCCCCCCCGCTATTATTCAAAAGAAGCCGCCGGAGATAAAGTCAGGCCCTGGACCGAATCAGATCGATGGTATATTTTAAAAGTGATTAAGGTTTAAAAACCTTAAAAACCGCGGATGCACTGATTGGTCTCCTCTCCTGTCGGTCACCGCCACGCAGATTGGTCTCCTCTCCTGTCAGTCATCGCCACGGCCGAGACGCCGACGCCCCTTCCTGCACCATCGCCGCCACCGCCACATCCGCTGTCAGTCACCGGGCACGGCCACGAATGGCTCTCCGGCATGCGGCATTTGACCGGGTCGCGGAGAGAGCGAGAGAGAGAGAGAGAGAGAGAGAGAGAGAGAGAGAAAGAGGAGGGAAGAGTGAGAGGAAGAGAGATGGGGAGAGGGAGAGAGAGAGAGATAGAGAGAGAGAGAGAAAAGAAAAAGACACAGAAAGAGAGAGAGAGAGAGAGAGACGGAGAGACAGAGACAGAGAGAGACCGAGAGAGAGAGAGGCAAAGAGAGAGAGAGAGAGAGGGAGAAAGAAAGAGAGGAAGAGAGGGGGGGGGGAGTGGGATGGAGGGAGAGGGAAGGAGGGAATAGGTGACTAAAGAGAGAGAGTGAAATGTGTTCGCATTAATTATATTTTACATGTTATATTGCCATTTTAAACTTTACAAACATCAGCCGCTCCTGCGCAGTTGGGGGCTATGATGTGGTAGAATATTGCGTTGCGGAACGGGTGAGTGGTGGAATATTGCGTCGGGGAATGGGTTGCGTTGGGGGACCAGGCCTCCCGTGTGACCAGGACCCGACGGGTCCCACTTCGTCTTGTACTTAATAAAAAGCTTAGCTCGAGAACAAGGCTCGGTCGACAGAGCAGACGGCTGGGGCCTGGGTCGGCACCATGGAGGCGTCCAGAGAGGACCCGGTGGTGTTAGTGGAGAGGTTGGTGTGGCGGACAAGGATGGATCACTTGTGAATGAGATTGCCGGGGAAGGAACAAAGGATGACCCGGTGTGGGGGAACCGCTGTAAGGGATGGGGAAGGACACTGAACAATGGAGGACCAGGCTGCCTGTCCTGCTCGGTTACTCCTGTATTTTGTGTCTATCTTCGGTGTAAACCAGCAGCTGCATTTCCTTCCTGCACTTTGCAACTTATTAATATTGGCAAGACCAAGAGTAGACGAGGTCAACACTTAGCCAAAAACCTGTGCTTGATCCAAGGCCTGTTGAATCATCCTTTTGCTACCATTTTAACTCCCCTTCCTAATCCCATACTAACCTTTCTTCCATTTTTACCGTGAGTGCACACGCAGACTGGAAGTACAGCATCTCATATTCCACTTGAGTATCCTACAACACAATGCAACGAACATTCTCCAACTTTAGGAATCTAACTTCCCCCCTTCCCCCCCCCCCTCCCCAATCCCCCTTTACCTTAACTATCTGCCAATCAAAATCCCCCTCACCAGCCTGTCCACAAATCACTTGCCAGGTTCAGTCCTGCTCCGACCCATCTCCCAGCTTTCCCCTCCTACTACAATCAGTCTCAAGAAGAGCCCCAATCCAAAACGTTGCCTGTCCACGTTCTCCAAAGATGCTGCCTGACCCGCTGAGTTACTACAGCACTATCTTTTTGTTATAATACAGTATCAGCAGTTCCTTGTATCTACTTTAGGAACAGAACCGGCAGGGGCTTCTCAAATGGCATTTAAGGGTTTTAGAAAGGCACATGGAAGTGCGGGGAATATAGGGATATAGATAATGTGAAGGCAGATGAGATCAGTTCAACCAGGCATCATGTTCAGTACAAACATTGTGTTTCCTGTGTTGCACTGTTCTATATTTCATATCTTATTCATTCAAGTAGCTAAATTTGTGTAAAATGTGTTAGTGGGTTCAGCTGATATACGTTATCAGGGTGGGCGGCACGACTCACGTCGCAGCGGCCTCTGCAGTCTGTCTGTCTTTTTTTTTGTCTCGTTTTGAATGTAGCTTATAGTGGGGTTTTTTAAAACTGGGTATGTGTGTGTGGGGGGCGGGGGCGGGGGAAACTTTTAAAATCTTTTCCCTGTACGGAGGACCCGACCTTTTCCCTGTCGGGTCTCCGTTGTCGTTGGGGCCTAGCAACGTGGAGCGGCCTCCAGTCGCGGAGCCTGCGGACTACTCACCATCGCGGAGCTGGCCGAGTTCGGAGTTTGGAGAGCTGTGGTGGCGCGCTGCTGCGGCCCGACCCCGGAGATTCGGAGGCTCCAGCCGCAGGTCTGGTGGACGGTGACACCGGGAGCCCGCGGGTCGCTGGTGGAAGACCGCTTTTCGGGACTTCCGCAACGGCGTCTTCTCCCGCCCGAATTGCGGGGTTGAAAATGACCTGGAGCGGGGCCTTACATTGCCCGGCGCGGCTTTAAATGGCAGCGGGACTTGCTAGCGCCCGCCGGGGGGCTCCAACATCAAGACCCGGAGCGCGGCCTTGCATCGACCGGCGCGGCTTTAATGGCCGCGGGACTTATTTACCATCGCCCGCCCGGGGCTTTGACTCTGACATCGGGAGGAGAATGGGGAGTGCAGGGGAGAGATAAGACTTTGTCTTCCATTTGCAGAGGAGATGCGCTGTGATGGATGTTTGTGTAAATTGTGCTGTGTCTTGGTTTTTTCTACTTGTGTGTATGACTGCAGAAACCAAATTTCGTTTGAACCTCAATGAGGTTCAAATAACAACAAATAAATTGTATGTATTGTAGTTCAGTTTAGAGATACAGTGAGGAAACAGGCCCTTTGGCACACTGAGTCTGTGCCGACCAGTAATTCCCGCACACTAGCAGCATGCTACACACTAGGGACAATTTTCAATCTTTACCAAAGCCAATTAACCTACAAATCCGTACGTCTTTGGAATATGGGAAGAAACCCGAGCACCCAGGGATAACCCAAGCGGTCACGGAGAGAATGTACAAACTCCATACAGACAGCACCCACAGTCAGGAATTGAACCCGGATATCGGACACAATAAGGCAGCAACTTTCCCAATGCCCCACCGTTCATTTTCCAAACTCCAACTGCAGTTCTAGGACTAGCAAGCATGCTTCACACACGTGCTACAAATATGTAAAAAAGCACTCAAGAAAAAGAAATCCACACAATGGAAAAGAAACCTGCCTCCACCGCCTCAGAGGACAGTGGAGGCAGGCTCTCCGGATGCTTTCAAGAGAGAGCTAGATGGGGCTCTTAAAAATAGAGGAGTCAGGGGATATGGGGAGAAGGCAGGAACGGGGTACTGATTGGGGATGATCAGCCATGATCACATTGAATGGCGGTGCTGGCTCGACGGGCCAAATGGCCTGCTCCTGCACCTATTGTCTATTGTCATAAATAGCGCAGATTCCTCCCACTGAAAGTCTTTGGACCATGCGCGTTTGCCAGCCATCAAGTGTAACCTCCCTGTCTTACTCGATATAGCAGGCTTGTTTTTATTGCAGATTTCTAGAATCTGTCATATTTTGCTTTTAATAATCTTAAAAAAGCATTAATTGTAATCTCAGGAATAACCCAGTGAAGTGCCCTGTTGTGTTAATTAATGAGAGCCACACTATAAATCATCAACAAAAAAATTGCGCTGCCCTCACTTCCCTAGATGGATTCCATCTCGCATATCTGCCTATAACCATTCTTCACAAGGCAAACAGTCACACACACGCTCAAGGTTACAGCCTAGTGACGAGGAGCAGGAACTACAGCAAATTATTCTCGAATCTGCTAAAGCAGAGCAGACAACAATTCAACGGGTACATGCTGCTGTGCACAACGGGTTGGAAAGGTGCAGAGAGCGGTCTAATTCACTATAATAGAGGCTTAATCAATAGACAATAGGTGCAAGAGTAGGCCATTTAGCCCTTTGAGCCATTCACTGTGATCATCGCTGATCATCCACAATCTAGCCTGTTCCAGCTTTCTCCCCATATCCCTTGACTCCGGCTATCTTTAAGAGCTCTATCCAACTCTCTCTTGAAAGCATCCAGAGAATGGCCTCCACTGAGGCAGAGAACTCCACAGGTTCACAACCCTGTGTGAAAAGGGTTTTCCTCATCTCCGTTCTAAATGGCTTACCCCTTATTCTTAAACTGGTTCTGGACTCCCCCAACATCGGGAACATGTTTCCTGCCTCTAGTGTGTCCAAACCCATAATAATTTTATATGTTTCAATAAGATCCCATCTCATCCTTCTAAATTCAAGAGTATACAAGCCCACCGCTCCAGTCTATCAACATACAACAGTCCTGCCATCCCGGGAATTAACCTCGTGAACCTACGCTGCACTCCCTCAATCGTCCATGACTTTACCTATGGAAATCTGACAACAGAACAGCACACCACCAGAGAAATTGATCGTAAAGGCTTGTACAGATGGAAGGCCCTTACGTACATGCCATCCATTGAGGCTATGCGTTAATAAACCTGACAAAGGTACCAGAGTACCTTTAGAAGTTGGTTTTAAAGATTAACACGGACGCAACACGCTCAGGCTGAATACTGATTGTTTATTGTAAATCGTGTTACAGGAAATCCAAATGCTTCAGATTTAAATTCTTGACAATTACGAGAGTAATTTCCGCTGAACGCAAAAAGAAACCCAGAGAGAAAAATTAAAACTAAAAATATTTCAAAAAATAACTTGGCCACAATTTGTCGAGCAGTTGAGTCAGCAGCTAATTAACACCGATATTTTAAGATTTAGTGTCGCACTAACATTTTTCCACACTAATACCAACAAGCAAAATATATGACCCGAGTTTCTGCGGGACCGCGGCTCTCGTCACGATGCAAAGCAAACCTGCGAAAGAAGGGACAGTGCAGATTGATTAAAAACAAGCCTTTCAACTTGCCGCCACAGGTGCATACCACTCACAATACATTACTGAGACTCTATAATCCTGCCAACAAATATAGTCTGAACCTCGTGATACCCAAGTGGCAACTGCAAGTGGGACACAACCCCATCTTGATTCTTGTTACCGACATTTGATCAGTCGTGCGGTACGCATACACCACTGTTCAGTCACGGCCAGAAAACGGTCCGAATACCCGCTATCCAAAGGCTCAAGGCCTGCGTAGCACATCAACGATCACCCCTCCCAGTGTATGGAAAAGGAAAACCACTTTGTTTTAACTGAGCAACATGCCTTCCTGTTTAGATCTTCGACTAAACGGTTCAATAATTTGCACAGAAAAGTAATAATTTTTTTTTTAGAAAACCTAACCAAGGGTGTGGGCAAATTGTCATAAGGTAGTACAGTGAGAGACAGTGTCCAATCTCCCAATTTAAGGTTATTAAACACTTGATACCTGCACACCAGAAAACAGTAGAGAAAAAAGCCACTCCAGAGCAGGGTTTGTTCATTCAGTGGAAAAATAAGGCCAAGGCTCGGCGTAGATTTTGCCGATTTCCGCAATTTTTTTGCACTACCGAATATCTTGTTCAAAGACCTATCTTTGAACAAGATAGGTCTTTATTCTTTGGAGCGCAGATTGAACAAAATAGGTCTTTATTCTTTGGAGCGCAGAAGATTAAGGGGATACTTGATAGAGGTCTTTAAAATTATGAGAGGGATAGACAGAGTTGACGTTGATAAGCTTTTACCATTGAGAGTAGGGAAGATTCAAACAAGAGGGACAAAAGTTTAGGGGTAACATGAGGGGGAACTTCTTTACTCAGAGAGTGGAAGCTGTGTGGAATGAGCTTCCAGTGGAAGTGGTGGATGCAGGTTTGATTTTATCATTTAAAAATAAATTGGATAGGTATATGGACGGGAAAGGAATGGAGGGTTATGGTCTGAGTCCAGGTAGATGGGACTAGGTGAGAGTAAGTGTTCGGCACGGACTAGAAGGGCCGAGATGACCTTTTTCCGTGCTGTAATTGTTATATGGTTATATGGTTATGGCACTACTTCGGTACAATATTCAACATTGGACTAACTAACATCAGCTACCACTCTGAAATTTAAGTCCACTTAATCAGCAGAAAGGAGAGCCGAAACTTCACAGTACTATGAACACTCATTTTGTTATCAGGTACTAAATGATAACAAAATCATGTGGGACATATTTCTTGCCCATGTCCACAGACACTTAGCCAAACACCTAGCCCCTGGATACAGAGAATGGAAGCACTGACAATATACTCAATGGATTCAACAATAGCACCGTCTGCCAGATATACCTTCAAGGGCTTATTCTTTGACGCCACCACAACCATTGTACCAGGGAGCAAACTGGGATGCTATTTGACAGTGTGTATCCTCTGTTGCACAGATTATGGATGCTAATCCACTATTCACCCCCTGATCAGTTTCGCATGCACCAGTCTAAATGTACATGTCCATACATAATGTAACCACAGCATGCATTAAAAACTACCCATGACTATAAAGGATATTACTTTACACAAAGAGCTAGAATGAAGCCGAGGTACAATGAGCTCTTGAAGGGTATTTACATTATGACTGGTTAAGATGCCAACTGCTCTCATTGGTGTAAAGACTAAAGTAGACTCATCAACCGTAATCTACCAAAACAATGAACTTGATTTCTCCCCCCCCCCCCCCACTAAGATTGTGAACATTCTTTGCCAAATCTAATTTCAAATTTCCAGGAAACTGTCTTGATCATTCATAACCCTATTCCTAGAAAGGTAGCACGTTTTGTTTGCTTTTGGGAGGTGCAGTTTACCGCACGTGCTTCACAACAACAAAACTGCCTTGGAAAACAGTTGGCATTTGCTTCACTACCTCATCCAAACTGCACCAAAGGTTTCCTTGATTTCTCTCTTTAATATTTAATAATGAGTATTTTACTGTGGCATGGAACCATACAGATATGGGAAGGGTCAGCTTCGATGCTGTTAGTTAATCTTATTCCTGAGAGAATCAAACATTACAACTGGGCTTGGAACATCTCTGCTAGTGAGGGAAGAAACACAATTAAACAACAATACAACAAATCACAATCCCGTAACTGTTGGAATGAGAGTTTCAGTTGCAATAAAGTCAGAATATTTTAACTGGCTCTCATTCTCTGCAATCCTTTAAAGGAATCAGAGAAAGTAGTGAATTGCACTGATCTAGGGTAGCGCCAGAAAGCACTTCAACTTAGAATCAAAGCGTGTTGCTGGAGTAGCACAACACAAATGCATGGCTCTATTTCTCAGACCCCAAATCTTACGTTTGGCCTCCCGACTCCTGTCTTTCTGGTGCACTCCCCAACTCTTCAGTTCACATCAGGCTGGATCCTCTCCTCCCATCAATCCCTTCTCTCCTGAATCCTGAGTCTGAGGAAGGGTCTTGACCCAAAATGTCACCCATTCCTTCTCTCCGGATATGCTGCCTGTCCCACTGAGTTACTCTAACCTTTTCTGTCTACCTTCTCTCCCACATTTCATTTCTAAAACAGAGCATTTATCATCAGTCTACCACAACCAAATGTTGCACCTTCTAATCCCATGGCATCCTACATAATGAGCCAATGCTCTTTAATATTTCTTGTCAAGACAAGAAGTAAAAATGTGGGACTGGACAAAATAAAATGGCTAACTATGCCTGTACGGATGACATTCTCACCAGAATGTACTTGGCACCAAACAGCCAAATCCAGTTTGTTAGACTTCAGTGCTGCAGTGACCATGTTTGATTAATCCAGCCCAGTGTATCAACCAAGATTACAGCATGGAGAGAATACCAGAGCTGCACATAACCAAGCAGGTCTATGCTTTTAAACACAGACTTGCAATGGGAAGTAAATAATGTGGTCATCCGTACAGTTACAGTAAATTAGTGCTCAGCAACACCTCTGTGGACGTGTGGAATCTCAATTACCAGCTCTCAACATTTTGCTTACTGGCTCTGAACTTGCAAGGTAAACAAGGCACCAGGCCAGCCTAAACCAAAACCGCACCGACTTTTTAACAGTCCATGCACAATGGTGGCAGCCTTTGCATGTGCCATAATATGTAAACCAAGAGCCTGTGAAACAGCAGCATGGTGACTGTGTGCACCAATTGCATCATAACTCATGTATATGGACTACCAAAGGAGGGTAATGTTTCATAAGTGCATAAGACATAGGAGCTGAATTAGGCCATTCGGCCGATTGAGGTTACTCCGCCATTCAGTCATACTGGATCAATCTATTCTTCTCAACCCCATTCTCCTGCTTTCTCCCCATAACCGTTGACACTCTTATTAATTAGTAATTATGTTTTCAAATATCTAAAGACTGGAGCTCCATCATCACCTTTGGCAGTGATTTCCACCGATTCTCCTTTCTAAAAGGCACATCCTTTTATTTTGAGTCAGTGCCATCTGGTCTTAGACTCTCCCGCTAGTAGAAATATCCTCTCCATTTGAGTCTTTCATTATTCGGCAGGTTTCGATGAGATCCCCCACTCCCATCTCTCTAAAATCCAGCGAGGACAGGCCCAGAGCAACCAAATGCTCATGATACATTAACCCAATCAACCACCCCACAACCCCTCCCCCCCGCCCCAGGGGATCATTCTCGAAAACCTCCTCTGAACCCTCTTTAACACAAGCTAATGAAAGTACAGAGACATTATCAAAGTTAAATGATCCTCACCTGAAGTTAGTATGTGGGGTACTGGGCATTAGGGTACTGGGCGGCGGCAGCAGCAGAGGACTGCGCGGCAGAGTACTGAGCAGCCGAGTACTGGGCAGCCGAGTATTGAGCAGCAGAATACTGCGCAGCAGAGTACTGTGCAGCAGAGTAATGGGCTGCAGGGTACTGGGCTGGAGGGTACTGGGCTGCAGAGTACCGGGCTGCAGAGTACGCATCCCTCGCGGCAGTGCTCGTATGGTCATACGCAGATGGAGAAAGCCCACCGCGCTCAAACCCATATCCACTGCCCACAGCAGACATGGACGCTTGCCGTCGTATAGGGCTCCTGTCGCGACCGTAATAGGTAGTGGGAGTCGACAATGGCCGCCGCTCGTATAGGCTTCCCGCACCGGAGATACGATCTCGCAGGGAAGTGCCAATTGCCGTATATTGCGCCGTTCTCTCATAAGAATCGCCGACCGCTCCGTACGCTCCTGCCCGATACTTGTCGTAGTAGTCGGCGGCCCCGTATCGCTCATCGTATAGAGGGCGGTCTCCATACCCAGCTATGGGGCGCGCGGTCATCGAAAAGGGATCTAGGTAATCGCGTGAGAAGTTGCCATCAAAACTGCTTTCGAGACCGCCTTGATCTTTGGGACACTCTTTAGACCAGTGGCCTTCTTTACCACACCGGAAACAGCCGTTTTTTTCGCCCATCCCAGGTTGCATCCGCAGCCGACTCTTGGACAGTTCAACTTGCAGCCGTTTGCCTTTAAAAGGAGATGCAATACAATATCAGTATGAAGAACATTAACCGGATGCACTGGCTGACACATCAGCTTCAGTGAGGATCTTTGCTTTGCTAGTCAAACAATAAAAACAAATTACAGCTTAACTAACAGCACAGGACAAATTCATCGTCTATCTGAACCACGCCAGGATGTGCAAAGCTTATTTCTAGAGCAGGGATGACTTAGTTTTCGTTAGCCACAGCTTTTCCACATTACTAGCTGCCGTCATAGCTCCGAACTAGCAAATGCAAAAATCACAATTAGTGTGAAAACATACACTTACTTGCATGTGAGGAAACGACGATAGAATATATGATCCAAATGCAATTATGTCTAATTGTAAATGAGCAATGGTCTTGATTTAACTTTTTTGCAACAAGGTAAAGCACAATTAAAATGTAACGCATCACTTATTACAACAGATACAAAATATGAAATCAATTATCAATATTGAAATTATAGTGTTAGTTGGAGTTAATGCAGCTCAATGTTTTTTGCTAACTGACCACATTTATTACCAAGTAAAGTCAACTAGCTGCCTAAATTACATTGTTGTCGACATAATTATTGTGGATTGGAAGATAAGCCAACAAAATATTGCTGGCAGCTTATCACAGTTGTAGAGAGATGCAATCCGCCACAGAAACAGTTCTAACAATATCCAGGTGAACTTCTGAGCCTACTGCCTGTTTGTATTTTCCATGCCCTGTCCCCCGAGATCAGGGGTCGGCAACCTATAGCCCCCAGGCCGAAATCATCCGGCCCGCAGACAGATTTTTTCCCCCGCAATCATCCGGTCCGCCGAGTGTGCCCAGCTTTTCCCCGAGAGCTGGCTGTACCGCATCCTGCGCAAAGCTGCTGGCACGGCCGCGCACCTTCTGTGAATACATTTAAGAAAGAACTGCAGATGCTGGAAAAATCGAAGGTAGATAAAAATGCTGGAGAAACTCAGCAGGTGAGACATACAAGGATTGCATGAGGCTGCCTCACCCGCTGAGTTTCTCCAGCATTTTTGTCTACCTTCTGTGAACACATGATTTGATGCCTGCCATCTGGGGAGGGATCCATGTGTACACGTGATAGATGTGGCCCGCCATCAGCTCAGACATGCGTCCCGGTCCCTATGCAGAACAAGGTTGCCGACCCCTGCCCTAGATAATAAAGCAGATACAATTCCAGTTTTTGTTGCTCCAAAAAGGAGACACATCTAAGAAGAATAATTCAAAAACTGCGGATGCAGAGTGGAAGCTTAGTTTAGTTCAGAGATACAGCGCGACACCAGGTCCTTCGGCCAACTGAGACCAGCAATCCCCCCACAGTAACACTACCCCACACTTGAGGGATAATAATTCTACATTTATACCAAGCCAATTAACCTACAAACCTGTACGTCTTTAGAGTGTGGGAGGAAACCGAAGATCTTAAGAGAAAACCCACGCAGGTCACGGGGAGAATGTACAAACTCTGTACAGATAAGCAATTGATAGGGTTAAAGTAAGTGAGAAGACCAGGCCATTAAAGTCATTCTCATTAAAAAAAAATTCACATCGTACATCCCGTTCTTTATGTTCTGGTCAAAAATATACTAAAAACATTTTACACTCCCATATTATGTTGCAATGTAACTAAGCTCTGGTAATAAAAAGCCCTATAAATCAAAGGATCACGTCTTGTACCCAAACAGATCAGTCTTTAGACACAGGGAATTGCAGATGCCAGTTTTCAAAAAAAGTGCTAGAGTAATTCAGTAGATCGGGCAGCAACTCTGGTGAACATGGATTAGGTGACGTTTTGGATTGGGACCCTTCTAGATCTATTCAAGAGTACTGCATGGAATTTATAAAGCTCGTCGGGATTTAAACTGTTACCACTTTCAACCATTCTCTGCTGACATAGAAACATTGAAAATAGGTGCAGGAGTAGGCCATTCGGCCCTTCGAGCCTGCACCGCCATTCAATATGATCATGGCTGATCATCCAACTCAGTATCCCATCCCTGCCTTCTCTCCATACCGCTTGACAACATGTTAAAGTGTATACAAACTGCACCCCCTCCACACACATCTGGATCATAGAAAACATAGAAACATAGAAAGTAGGTGCGAGAGTAGACCACCAGGTCCGTCGAGCCCGCACCGCCATTCGCTCATGGCTGAACACTAAACAGACACACTTACCCACAAACAGTAGACACAAGACACAGAACACAAGACACTACCCTCCCCTTTATACCGCTATCACCCCTCTCCACCCCAAGAACCTCGTGATCTCCTGGGGGAGGCAAAAAACCGGATAAAAACCCAGGTCCAATTCGGGAAAAAAATCCGGGAAATTCCTCTCCGACCCCAATCCAGGCGATCGACACTTGTCCAGGAGATCACTCAGGTCTTACTATACTAACCATACCTAGGTCCATATCCCTGCCCTCTCCCCGTAGCCCCTTATCCCCTTGGCAGCTAAAAAACCATCTATTTTAGTCTTAAATATATTTAAAGTTTCTGCTTCCACTGCTCCCTGGGGCAGTGAATTCCATAAATTAACCACCCTCTGGGTGAAGAAGTTCTTCCTCATCTCAGTTTTAAAAGAGCCCCCCCTTATTCTGCAACTATGTCCTCTAGTTCTAGTTTCCCCGATCATTGGGAACATCCTCGGTGCATCCACCCGATCAAGGCCCCTCACGATCTTATATGTTTCAATGAGATCGCCTCTCATTCTTCTAAACTCCAAAGAGTAGAGTTCCAGCCTACTTAACCTTTCCTCATATGTCAATCCCCTCATTGCAGGAATTAATCTTGTAAACCTTCGCTGCACTGCCTCCAGGGCTAGTACATCCTTTCTTAAGTATGGACCCCAGAACTGTACACAGTATTCCAAATGTGGTCTCACTAATACTGTGTACAGCTGCAGCAAGACCTCCGTGTTTTTATACTCAATCCCCCTAGCAATAAAGGCCAAAACTCCATTGGCCTTCCTGATTGCTTGCTGCACCTGCATACTAACTTTTAGTGATTCATGTACTAATACCCCTAGATCCCTTTGCGTTGCATTACAACGCAGCTCCTCCTCATTTAGAAAATAACTTGCCCTATCATTTTTTTTCCCAAAGTGAATGACTTCACATTTATTAGTATTAAATTTCATCTGCCAAGTTGTTGCCCACTCACCTAGCTTATCTATATCCTTTTGCAGACTCTTCCTATCCTCCTCATCCCCTACTTTTCCTCCCATTTTTGTATCGTCCGCAAATTTTGATATATTACACTTGGTTCCCTCCTCCAAATCATTTATATAAATTGTGAACAACTGGGGTCCCAGCACCGACCCTTGCGGAACCCCGCTAGTTACCGGTTGCCATCCCGAGTATGAACCATTTATCCCCACTCTCTGCTTCCTATTTGTTAGCCAATCCTCTACCCATGCTAATATATTACCCCCAATCCCATAATTTTTTATTTTTAGCAATAGTCTCTTATGTGGCACCTTGTCAAAAGCCTTTTGGAAGTCCAAGTATACCACATCCACCGGTTCCCCTTTATCCACCCGGGTTGTTACTTCCTCAAAGAATTCGAGCAGATTCGTTAAACAGGACTTCCCCTTCACAAAACCATGCTGGTTCTGTCCGATGAAGTCATGTTTATCCAAGTGCCCCGTTAGTGTTTCTTTAATAATTGTCTCTAACATTTTACCCACCACCGATGTTAGATTAACCGGTCTATAGTTACCCGCCTTCTGGTTACTTCCTTTTTTAAATATAGGTGTTACATTGGCCATTTTCCAATCCACTGGGACCGTTCCTGCCTCCAGGGAGTTTTGGAAAATTATCACCAATGCATCCACAATCCCCACCGCTATCTCCCTCAAAACCCTTGGATGTAATCCATCAGGCCCAGGGGATTTATCCTCCTTCAGTCTCATTAATTTCCCTAATACCACCTCCTTGGTGATCTTAATAGTATTTAGCTCCTCCATTCCTACCGCCCCCTGTTTATCCAGCGTTGGAATATTTTTTGTGTCTTCTATGGTGAAGACTGATACAAAATACTCGTTTAATGCCTTTGCCATTTCCATGTTCCCCACCAACAACTCTCCAGTCTCACCCTCCAATGGACCAACGTTCACCTTAGCCACCCTTTTTCTTTTTATATAGCTATAAAAACTCTTACTATCAGGCAAGAGATACCGTAGCATCAAAGCCCGGACAACCAGCTTCCTTCCACAGGCTGTGAGGCTGCTAACCAGTCACTCCACCTGATTCTGCTGCTTTGCACTGACAATTTAATAACTCTGGCACTGGCCACTTAAATCAGCTGCCCTGGACATTTTATGACTGTTTTTACTGGATTTTAACGTTACTGTTTTTACCTGCACTTTTTAACTATTCGTACTCTTTTATCAGGGACTGGATTGTTTTTATTATGTGTTAAAAGTTTTATGTGCGATGCTCCGGTATTCCCTGGGAAACGTCTTCTCATTTTGCACTGTACAATTGTTGCTTTGCAAGATGACAAAAAAGGTTGATTGATTGATTGTAACAACTGTCCATCATAATTATAATGATCAGTTTTATTGATCGAGGGAAAAAATGAACTGGATCATTGTTACATTCTCTTAGTGCAGGGACTAACTACTTTACCTTTCATGTTTCCTCCCCCTCTGCTGTAATAATCTGTTCTTGACTTTTGCTTTTGATCCTCTTGTCACCATGACACCTCAGAATTAGGAAGTTCGTCATGTCCCCAACAACTTTCAGCAACTTGTACGGATGTGCCATAGAAAGCATTTTCTCAGGATGTTTTGAAACACCTCCATCCAAACACCACAATAAATTGCAGAGAAATGTGGGCGCAGCCTAGATCATCACACAAACCAATCTCCAACTCCATTTACACATCTGCTGTCTCGGCAAGACCACCAGCATAATCAAGGACGAGTCTTACCCCAGTCACTCCCTCTTCTCCCCTCTCCCATCAGTCAAGAGGTACAGAGCTGTGAAAAAGTATACCTCCAGATTCAGGAATTACCAGCTGTTATCAGGCAACTGAACCATCCTATCAACAACAACCAGAGAGCAGTCCTGAACTCAATGGAGACCCTCAGACTATCTTTAATGGGACTTGACTGGACTTTATCTTGAACAAAAACATTATTCCCTGTATCTTGTATCTGGACACTGTGGATAGCTCAATTGTAATAATGTATTGTCTTTCCACTGACTGATGAGCATGTAGCAAAAGCTTTTCATTATAGCTCAGTACATGTGACAATAAACTAAACTATATTTGCAGCCTATTGTCCCAGAACAGTTGCAACACTGACATCTACTGGTCAATTTTCCACATTGTAAGACAATGTCCTAACCCCAAAAACCAGGTTACATCCAGTCCAATGGAATTTATAAAGCTAGTCGGGATATAAACTGTTACCACTTTGAACCATTCTCGGCTGACAAGCTGACAACATGTTAAAGTGTAACAACTGTCCATCATAATTACAATGAGCAGCCTGCATGATCAAAAACCAGTCCGCCTCACCCTTAATATTTATTCACTCCACTGTAAGCTCACAGAAGCTTTGATGTGTCACGATCTACAATATGCGTTGCAGTTACGCAACTAGTAGTTGATTCCTATCCCGTGACCTCTACCAGCATGGAGAATATAAGGAACCAGACGACATATGATCCTGACTTGGAAATACAATTGCTGGATACAAATTCTAGAATTTCTAACAACCACATGATGAAAGTACTGGAGTAGTTAAAAGAGGCAGCATTCTTGAGCAATTAGGTAGAGCAACAAATGGTGACAGCACTGGTAACATGTAGACCCTTAACAATAAGTAGATAAACACTAAGGGGCACAGTATATAATCTATAATCAACGCACTATTTATGAATGGGTGCTATAATTTCCACCTAAAATTAGTATAAATTAAGCATCAACTAGAGAAATGCCTGTCAATTTCTACACTGGTGGACCTAAATAACCTTTCTGAGGGTTGTCCAGGCCAGTTCAAACCCATTCATGTGAAATCATTGGTGGGCATGCAAGCTTTTCCCAAGTAAGTCAGCAACATAACTGACCCATAAGAGCTCTTTGGCGATAAGGACTTGAAATGAGAAGTCATTACATTAAAAAAACAGAAAATAGGTGCAGGAGTAAACCATTCGGTCCTTCGAACCAGCACCACCATTCAATATGATCATGGCTTTTCATCTAAAATCAGTACCCCGTTCCTGCTTTCTCCCCAAATCCCTAGATTTTGTTAGCCCTAAGAGCAAAATCTAACTCTCTTAAAAACAGCCAGTGAATTGGCCTCCACTGCCTGCTGTGGCAGAGAATACCACAGATTCACAACTTTCTGGGTGAAAAAGATTTTCCTCCTCAGTCCTAAATGGCCGACCCCTTATTCTTAAACTGTGACTCCCCCAACATCGGGAAATGTTTTCCTTCATCAAGTCTGTCCAATCCCTTAAGAATTTTATATATTTCAAAAAGACCCCCTCACATCCTTCAAAAAGACCCCCTCAGCACCATTTCCTATTCTCACAAAAAAACACATTCTGCTCGCCCTTGGGTACCCAATGGAAAATTTTCAATTCAGTAAACTGGTAAAAAGCAAAGACATGGCTCTCTCTTGAACTCTGGTGACACAAGAGACCTCTATTGTTCTGGAACTTAGTTATTTAGTCAAGGTGAAACTTCTCCATTTGCCACAGGTGTCTTCAGGTGGAAGAACCTCTCCTAACCGTTTATGGGGAAGACTGGAACATAATTACAACCTGTTGTCTAAATGTTACAAAATCAGGGGTGCACACACATGAAAAGAGAGAAAAATCACAGGAAAGGATTACTGAAAATAATTCAATACATACGCCCCCCGACTTACGCAATGGTTATGACCCACTGACACTTGCGCAAATCAGATATTACACAAATCGAAAACACAGAAGTGCTACTGCACACGCGTAAATTTGCTATTAAACGCAGAGACCACCTGAAACCTCTGATTGGCCACAGGCAGGTCGAGAGGCGCATGTATTTAACTTGCCAATGAACTGCCAGAATAATTTAACCAGCAAAGAGGCATACTTACAACCAGGCAGTTAGGAGGGAATTAAGAGTATCATGGCTAGCTACAAAGATCTGACTGATACAATCACTTCCACGACAGCTGCATGAATTCAACACATAATAACTTCTTGAGATCTTTAACAATCTTAAATGACGCTATTAGGAGTTAATGTGGGAAGCAGTACAATATTCCCAATTCAGGAATAACCTACACCGTGCAAATTTAGCTATAGCATTATTAGTTATGCCGAATGGACTCAGAAAGTAATAATCTCCTAACTTGCTCTCAATATCCGTGTGCACTACATTCACAAAATATCACACTTGCAGTAAGTCGTCACTGAGTAGACATGACCCAACAAGGTAGTGGGGAAACTAAGCCAACTAATGCAAAGTACATAGAGATACCATGCAGTGGGCTGGGCAGTGATATATTGTTGTGAACTTTCAGGATGCGTGCCACTCTTAAATTAACCAAACTATTTTCTGCCTGCTTCAGAGAAACATAGAAAATAGGTGGAGTAGGCCATTTGGCTCTTTGAGCCTGCACCATTCCATACGATCAAGGTTGATAATCCCAAATCAGTGCCCGTTCCTGCTTTCTCCCCATATCCCTTGATTCAGTGTAGCCCTGGGAGCTATATATTAACATCCAATGAATCTAGAGATGCTTCCTACTGGAAAACCTGACTATGATGCTTTCTGATATAGGTGCTGTTGAAACAAAGCAACACTATCAAAGTCCACAGAGAGAGGTACTCACAAGCTTCAAAATATTCCAACAGCCTGTAGTTCTGATCGAAATTAAGGTTAAAACTGCAAGAAATCCTACTGAATAAGCACGTCATGCAGAAATTGAAAGCCCTCAAACATGAATGAAAAGTAGACTGTTCTTCATTGTGTCAGCAAAGAGCATTAGTCAAGACTTCACATCACTGTAGTAATTAAAGGAAGCACTACAGGGCTCAAAAGAACATGCCACAGATATGCCAAGTACTTAGACAGATTTAAGCAGCAGTGCATACATATGCACCCAATTGGTGCATCTCTATAAAATAAAGCATTGTAATTAATCCACTTCTAGGAATTTCACCTTTGAATTCTGTGCCATCGAGTCCCCTGATGGCTTCCATGGCATCCTCACTCCTCTCCAAATGCACAAAGGCGTAGTCCTTAACGATATCGCACTCCAGGACCGTCCCGTACTCCTCGAATTTGGCCTGCAGTTCCTGGCTGGTGCAACCACTGCTTAAGTTACCTACGTGAAGTTTGGTGGATGACTTGGACCCACCCTTGCTGGCCTCGACATTGATGCAGACGCCATGCAGCTTATAGTGATGCAGGTTCTCAATTGCCTCCTTTGCTGCCTCCCTGTCCTTCATGTGCACAAAGCCATAATTCTGTTGAAGGATAAGGAAGTACAGGTTATAAATCAATGAAATCTCTTCCTCCTATACACAAACAATTGCACGTGTTTGCATTTTACATTGTTGGAAAATAGCAACAAAATGGGGCAAGGAAATCAAGATTCAGACTTCCAAAAACAAATTGCCTTACAGAAAACTTGTATGCGTGCAAATAACTTCAATTCTAACACACCTTTATCAAAGCAGAATGTTTCGGTGCACTTGGCACAGGTGAAAATCAGCACTAGAGAGTTGTCAAATGAGGGTACGCAAGTAAGAGACTGATGGAAAGACATAAAATGCTGGAGTAACTCTGCGGGCCAGGAAGCATCTCTGGAGAACATGGATTGGTGACATTTCGGGTTGGGACCCTTCTTCAGTCCAGACCAAAACATCACCTATTAGCATTCTCCAGAAATGCTGCCTTACCTGCTGAGTTATTCCAGCATTGTGTCTTGCTTTGGTGTAAACCAGCAGCTGCAGTTTCTTGTTAATACAAACTGACTGATAGGGATGGATTTTAAAGAGCAAATGATTGGGGACCTGGGGGAGAAACAAGGGGTAGAAGGAATGCTCGTCTCATGATCAATGGTTCGTTTCTTTCACCAGTTCAGGTATTCAGCTATTTTGGTGGTTTAGAACAACCCCAGTTAGAGACGGGGTTATTCCCAGGTATGAGAGTCAATGAAGCCACTATCTGTTGAACACAGGGAGGAGTCAAAACATAGAACCATAGAAAATAGGTGCAGGAGTAGGCCATTCGGACCTTCGAGCCTGCACCGCCATTCGATATGATCATGGCTGATCATCCAACTCAGTATCCCATCCCTGCCTTCATACTATCAGTCCATACTATCAGACTACGAACTGATATGGTACTGGGATCAGAAGAAATTGGGACAGTGCTGAAAGGGACTGTAGCAGGTGCTACCAATAACATCAACTGCCATGAGGAGGATACATCTGATCGACTATAAACAGATCAGAGAACCAAGAAAGGACAAGGGGCTAATGACCCTTCTTTTTTATTCTGGGGTTGGCCGAAATGGACTGAACTTAGTGAAATAATTTTTTTATTATGAGTTTTGAATTTGCCCTTTGTGATAATAAGTATATACTGGTTGTGTATGTACATCCCTCTTGACAATACCCCTTAACCTTACTGAGATTCAGGCCGTACACTATTTTCGCAATAAAACAGCAACTAATGGGTGCCTTCATAATGGCAAACTCAGGGACCCATATTTAAAGGATGGTATACGGCATCTTTTAAGCTAGGATGGAAGGTAAATTAGACCAGGATTTGGGAAATACCATGGCTTAAATTAGTGAATTGCCCCAGAGCCCACCCAGTTAACCTGTTATTATGATAAACGAAGCAACGGAGTATACTTAAGGAACAGCCTTAAGTATACTCCGTCTTAAGCATAGTATACTGCACCAAGGTTAGTGTTACTGGCCGCTGAGTCCAATAAATAGGACGTATTTTATATGTGGATTATGGGCGTGCACCTGGGGATGAGAAGAACTGGGAAAGGTTGATCAGGCTAACATGAAACTGAAGGAGATGCTGTTATTTGGCCTTTGTTGTCCCTCACATGTGAGCTGTGTAACATCTAACTGTTATATATTCGCGATGAGGGCTACGTATATCGGAGTCAGAGCAATTCTGGATGATTGCTTCCCACTTTATGGGACAGGCTGTCTATCACGGAAATTGATTAATATGACATCTGGATTGGAAACATTGGTCAATTAAACCATGGACATCTTTACCTACAAGTAAAAGGCCCATTCATCCATGAACCTTAACAGTTCCACATTGCAATAGTGGAGGGGTGCTTTTAAGATTAGAGGCTTGTGAGCAGTGGGATTGGTGCTAGCACATTTGCTGTTTGTCATTCGCATTAGTGATTCTGATAAGAATATTGAAGTTATGTTCCTAAGTTGGCAAACTAGAATTGAGATACAGTGCAGAAACAGGCCCTTTGGCCCACCAAGTCCATGCCAATCAGCGATCACCCCGTAAACTTACCCAATCCTAAACACATGCTCGGAGGCTCCAGCAACGCAGCCGCAGGTCCGGTGGACTGGGACATCGGGAGCTCGCGGGTCCGGGGGGAGAGAGAGACCGCTTCCCGGAGCTCCCGCAACGCGACTTCTCCAGCCCGTGTCGCGGGGTTGGAATGACCTGGAGCGGGGACGTACATCGCCCAGCACGGCTTCATGGCCGTGGGACATTCCAGCGCCCACCGGGGGCTCCAACACTGTGACTTTTAGACAGGGAGCGGGGCCGAAAAATCGCCCGGCACGGCCTAAAATGGCCGTGGGACTTAGCAACGCCCGCCTGGGGCTTGGATATCGGGAGAGACATGGAGAACAGGGGAGATAAAAGACTTTGCCTTTGCCTCCTGGAGGAACTCATTGGGTAGGACAGCATCTGGCAAGGGAACAGAAACCTTATCTGTCCTTTCCCTCAAAAGATGCTGCCTGACCCACTGAGTTCCACAGCATTTTGTTGTTTACTCAGGGACACATGATGTTTGTGTGAATCAAATTGTGTGTATGTCTAGGAAATTGGCTTTGTTTGTATGGCTGTGGAAACAGAATTTCGTTTGAGCCTCACTGAGGCTCAAATGACAATAAATTGTATTGTATTGTATTGTATTTTACAATTTTACCGAAGCCAATTAAGCTACAAACCTGTACATCTTTTGAACGGGTTTGTACGTTCAAAGGGGCAGCACGGTGGCACAGATGGTAGAGCTGCTGCCTCTCAGTGCCAGACCCGGGTTTTGATCCTGACCTTGGGAGCTTGTCTATGTTGAGTTTGCATGTTCCCCCTGTGACCTTGTGGGTTTCCTTCAGGTCCTCCGTTTACCTCCCATGTCCAAATGATGGTTAATTGGCCTCTAACATTGCCCATAATGTGTAAAGAGCGGATGAGAAAGTGGTATGACATGGATGGTAGTGGAGGAAGGAACTAGGCCAACATTTACTTGAATGAACACAAGAAGAAATAAGAGACTTCAGATGCTGGAAACTTGAGGAAAACAAAGTCCTGGAGGAACTCATTGGGTAGGACAGCATCTGGCAAGGGAACAGAAACCTTATCTGTCCTTTCCCTCAAAAGATGCTGCCTGACCCACTGAGTTCCACAGCATTTTGTTGTTTACTCAGGGACACAGATAGATGTGAAATCCCTGCAGGCAAGTGGGAGTGGTATAGATAGGCATGGTTGTCCATAGGCAGGGACAGAGGGTCTGCTTCTGTACTGCTTAACACTTTCAATCTATAAAAGAATGAAGGTGAACGGCAAAGGAAAGCACGAAAGGTTTTTCACTATACCTTAGTACACGTGACAATATACTAAACTAAAGTGACTCAAGGATATATATTTAAAGTGCTTAGGTTGTGGATTAAACTGCCAGGGCAAAAATGAAAGCAGATTAATTTACATGTAGGAAGGAACTTCAGATGCTGGTTTACATTGAAGATAGACACAAATAACTCAGCAGGATAGACAATAGGTGCAGGGGTAGGCCATTCGGCCTTTTGAGCCAGCTCCGCCATTCATTGTGATATATCCCCTGATTCCGCTATCTTTGAGCCCTATCTAGCTCTCTCTTGAAAGCATCCAGATAACCGGCCTCCACCACCCTCTGAGGCAGAGAATTCCACAGACTCACAGTCTCTGTGTGAAAAAGTGTTTACACATCTCCGTTCTAAATGGCTTACCCCTTATTCTTAAACTGTGGGCCCTGGTTCTGGACTCCCCCAACATCGGGAACATGTTTCCTGCCTCTGGCGTGTCCAAACCCTTAATAATCTTATATGTCTGCAGAAGGGTCTCGACCCGAAACGTTGCCCATTTCCTTCGCTCCATAGATGCTGCCTCACCCGCTGAGTTTCTTCAGCATTTTTGTCTACCTTCGATTTTCCAGCATCTGCAGTTCCTTCTTAAACATAAGTTTCAATAAGATACCCTTTCATCCTTCCAAATTCCAGAGTACAAGGGAAAAGAAGCATCTCTGGAGAGAAGGAATTGGTGAAATTTTGGGCCGAGACTCTTCTTCAGGCTGACAGTCGAGGAGCAACAAGAAATATGGAATGGCAAAGTGCGAAGACGACAGATCAACGTAGACAATGATGAAGGAAACGTAGAATGGTTCATTGTTGGCTGAGGGGAAGGTGACAACGAGGCATACAAACAGTATAATTAAATTACAACATTCAGAAATCTGAAGTTGTATCTGAAAGGAAGGCTTTCAGTATGTATCTGAAAGGAAGGCTCTCAGCTAAATAGACCCCTTACAAACTACAAACAGTTATTCTGTATTCCAAACCTCCCTGCTCCTGTAGACAATAGAGGCCTCTCTGCAGTCAACTATGCTCTCAGATTCAAGGCCTCTGAACACTCAGGCCGACTCTCGGCTCAATGCCCATAGCTCTCTCGTTAGTTCCCATCTACACCACCTGCACTCCCAGCACATTAACATTAACGGCACTGGGGTCTAGAAGGGTTTAAACTCGCTGGAGTTTAGAAGAATGAGGGGGGGAGCTCATTGAAATGTACAGAATAGCGAAAGGCCTGCATAGAGTGGATGTAGAGAGGATGTTTCCACTAGTGGGAGAGTCTAGGACCAGAGGTCACAGCCTCAGAATTAAAGGACGTTAAAGGAGATGAGGAGGAGTTTATTTTGCCAGAGGGTGGTGAATCTGTGGAATTCATTGCCACAGAAGGTTGTGGAGGCCACAAGTCAGTGGATGTATTTAAGGCAGAGATAGCCTGACTTGGCCTCCACATTCTTGTTGAGTGCGGGTATCAGGGATGATGGGGAGCAGCGGGAGAATGGGAGAATGGGGTTAGGAGGATTTGAGTATAAGAGCAGGGAGGTTCTAATGCAGTTGTACAGGGTCTTGGTGAGACCACACCTGGAGTATTGCGTACAGTTTTGGTCTCCTAATCTGAGGAAAGACATTCTTGCCATAGAGGGAGTACAGAGAAGGTTCACCAGACTGATTCCTGGGATGGCAGGACTTTCATATGAAGAAACACTGGATAGACTCGGCTCGTACACGCTAGAATTTAGAAGATTGAGGGGGGATCTTATAGAAACTTACAAAATTCTTAAGGGGTTAGATGCAGGAAGATTATTCCCGATGTTGGGGAAGTCCAGAACAAGTTTAAGCCACACACAGTTTAAGGATAAGAGAGAAGACTTTTAGAACTGAGATGAGAAAATCATTTTTCACACAAAGAGAGGTGAATCTGTGGAATTCTCTGCCACAGAAGGTAGTTGAGGCCACAGGTCATTGGCTATATTTAAGAGGTATGGAGAGAAGGCAGGTACAGGATACTGAGTTGGATGATCAGCCATGATATTGAATGGCGGTGCAGGCTCGAAGGGCCGAATGGCCTACTCCTGCACCTATTTTCTATGTTTCTAATGACATTTGAAATATTTCTGTCACAGCCCTTGCTATTTCTACACTAACTTCCCTCAATGTCCTAGGGAATATCCTGTCAGGACCTGGAGATTTATCCACTTTTATATTTATCAAAAGTGTCAGTACTTCCTCTTCTTTGAATCTCATAGTTTCCATAGCTACTCTACTTGTTTCCCTTACCTCACATAATTCAAATATCTTTCTCCTTGGTGAATACCGAAGAAAATAAATTGTTCAATATCTCCCCCATCACTTTTCGATGGGCTGAATGGCCTAATTTTACAGATATCACTTCTGTAGGTATGTTGCAAAACCTACCTTCAGCGTCGCTGCAGATCCGTCCCAGCCCGTGTGCGTGATTTTGGCGCCGTTGAGGGGGGGGGGGGGGCGGGTTTAAAACGCGATTTTACCTAGGCTATTCAAATCGAGGTTGTTCAGCCTACTTAGTTGCTGACGAAAAATCGCAGGGACGTTGGTTCGCTGGAGCTATTTTAAAACTATATTGGTTAATTTAGTTGTTATAGTAAGTTAAAAATTATCTTCTAAACCCGCGACCGCCGACAACGGGACGGATCTCATACAGCGGATAACGGAAGGTAGGTTGTTTATTTTTACATTAAAAAGGGCTTCTTAAGATCCCTTTATACAAAGTTTAATGTTGCGAGTAACTAATTTGGGGCCCCATTAAATCCCACAGTATTTTTCTGGGCATTTGGGGTACAAACCTACCGCAATGGGAACGTTCCAAACCAGCGCGTTCCACAGAGTTCCACAGGATCGCACTCGAAAGCTGATTTAAATGGCCATTAATTTACAGCAATTGAACACTAAATTCCTTCCATTTGGCCTATAAATTAATGTCAATGAGATTTAAAAATCATGTTTTATTGTGAATTCTTTGTGAATATTATTTGGAAACAGGCTATTTAAAAATGTTAATCTCTTCTTAAGAAATGGATAGATGTTTAGATCTAGTAATTGAAGTTTGGAATTAGCTACAATTGGGTAACTAACTAATTATGTGCTTTAATTTCAGGTCATCCAAGTAAGATTGTTTCACATTTGTTTCAGAATGCTTCAATCTATAATAACTGAAATTATATTTCAGTTCTCTTAATTTTTAAGAAAGTTATGGGCTTTAGACTGTCCTCGATCACAGCTTTTCTGTTAAGTCAATGGAAAATCAATAGGGAACAGGATGCCAATTCCCGAGTATGAAAATTTGATTTGATTTGATTCCTTTTATTGTCATTCAGACCTTCCGGTCTGAACAAAATTTCGTTGCCTGCAGTCATACACAATAATAATAAATAACAAAACATACAATAAACACAAATCGGTTTGTACTCGCTAGAATTTAGAAGATTGAGGGAATATCTTATAGAAACTTACAAAATTCTTAAGGGGTTGGACAGGCTAGATGCAGGAAGATTGTTTCCGATGTTGGGGAAGTCCAGAACAAGGGGTCACAGTTTAAGGATAAGGGGGAAATCTTTTAGGACCGAGATGAGGAAAACATAGAAACATAGAAAATAGGTGCAGGAGTAGGCCATTCGGCCCTTCGAGCCTGCACCGCCATTCAATATGATCATGGCTGATCATCCAACTCAGTATCCTGTACCTGCCTTCTCTCCATACCCCGATCCCTCTAGCCACAAGGGCCACATCTAACTCCCTCTTAAATATAGCCAACGAACTGGCCTCAACTACCTTCTGTGGCAGAGAATTCCAGAGATTCACCACTCTTTGTGTGAAAAATGTTTTCTTCATCTCGGTCCTAAAAGATTTCCCCCTTATCCTTAAACTGTGACCCCTTGTTCTGGACTTCCCCAACATCGGAAACAATCTTCCTGCATCTAGCCTGTCCAACCCCTTAAGAATTTTGTAAGTTTCTATAAGATCCCCCCTCAATCTTCTAAATTCTAGCGAGTACAAACCGAGTCTATCCAGTCTTTCTTCATATGAAAGTCCTGAAAACATTTTTCACACACAGAAAGTGGTGAATCTCTGGAATTCTCTGCCGCAGAAGGTAGTTGAGGCCAGTTCGTTGGCTATATTTAAGAGGGAGTTAGATGTGGCCCTTGTGGCTAAAGGGATCAGGGGGTATGGAGAGAAGGCAGGGATGGGATACTGAGTTGGATGATCAGCCATGATCATATTGAATGGCGGTGCAGGCTCGAAGGGCCGGATGGCCTACTCCTGCACCCATTTTCTATGTTTCTATGTTTTCACTTAATTATACGAGAAATCCCACACCCCTAAAGTAACAAAGCATGATATTCCATCACCAGTGACCGTTAAAAAATTCGCCAGCAATGTTTCCCAGAGCATTACAAGTCGAAGTTTAATAAATGTCCCTGTGCAAGTGACAACATACTGTAAAACTAAGTGACAATGGCAATGATTTCCTTTAAAAAAACTTCCCTCTTGCTATTCATAATTTAAATGCACTTTTTCACTCCTTAATTACGTACATATGTATGTGTGCGCGCATGTACGCAATATTCACTCTGGAGTTAGATGTGGCCCTTGTGGCTAAAGGGATCAGGGGGTATGGAGAGAAGGCAGGTACAGGATACTGAGTTGGATGATCAGCCATGATCATATTGAATGGCGGTGCAGGCTCGAAGGGCCGAATGGCCTACTCCTGCACCTATTTTCTATGTTTCTAATGACATTTGAAATATTTCTGTCACAGCCCTTGCTATTTCTACACTAACTTCCCTCAAAGTCCTAGGGAATATCCTGTCAGGACCTGGAGGCTTATCAACTTTTATATTTATCAAAAGTGTCAGTACTTCCTCTTCTTTGAATCTCATAGTTTCCATAGCTACTCTACTTGTTTCCCTTACCTCACATAATTCAAATATCTTTCTCCTTGGTGAATACCGAAGAAAATAAATTGTTCAATATCTCCCCCATCACTTTTCGATGGGCTGAATGGCCTAATTTTACAGATATCACTTCTGTAGGTATGTTGCAAAACCTACCTTCAGCGTCGCTGCAGATCTGTCCCAGCCCGTGTACGTGATTTTGGCGCCGTTGAGGGGGGGTGGTTTAAAACGCAATTTTACCTAGGCTATTCAAATCGAGGTTGTTCAGCCTACTTAGTTGCTGACGAAAAATCGCTGGAACGTTGGTTCGCTGGAGCTATTTTAAAACTATATTGGTTAATTTAGTTGTTATAGTAAGTTAAAAATTATCTTCTAAACCCGCGACCGCCGACAACGGGGCGGATCTCATACAGCGGATAACGGAAGGTAGGTTGTTTATTTTTACATTAAAAAGGGCTTCTTAAGATCCCTTTATACAAAGTTTAATGTTGCGAGTAACTAATTTGGGGCCCCATTAAATCCCACAGTATTTTTCTGGGCATTTGGGGTACAAATCTACCGCAATGGGAATGTTCCAAACCAGCGTGTTCCACAGAGTTCCACAGGATCGCACTCGAAAGCTGATTTAAATGGCCATTAATTTACAGCAATTGAACACTAAATTCCTTCCATTTGGCCTATAAATTAATGTCAATGAGATTTAAAAATCATGTTTTATTTTGAATTCTTTGTGAATGTTATTTGGAAACTTAGGCTATTTAAAAATGTTAATATTTTCTTAACATAGAAACAGAAATTAGGTGCAGGAGTAGGCCATTCGGCCCTTCGAGCCTGCATCGCCATTCAATAAGATTATGGCTGATCATCCAACTCAGTATACCGTACCTGCCTTCTCTCCACACCCTCTGATCCCCTTAGTCACAAGGGCCACATCTAACTCCCTCTTAAATATAGCCAATGAACTGTGGCCTCAACTACCCTCTGTGGCAGAGAGTTCCAGAGATTCACCACTTTCTGTGTGTGAAAAATGTTTTTCTTATCTCGGTTTTAAAGGATTTCCCCTTTATCCTTAAGCTGTGACCCCTTGTCCTGGACTTCCCCAACACCGGGAACAATCTTCCTGCATCTAGCCTGTCCAACAACCCTTTAAGAATTTTGTAAGTTTCTATAAGATCCTCTCTCAATCTCCTAATTTCTAGAGAGTATAAACCGAGTCTATCCAGTCTTTCTTCATATGAAAGTCCTGACATCCCAGGAATCAGCTATGGCGAACCTTCTCTGTACTCCCTCTATGGCAAGGGGTCACAGTTTAAGAATAAAGGGGAAATCTTTTAGGATCGAGATGAGAACCAAATTTCGTTTGAACCTCATGTGAGGTTCAAATGACAAATAAAAGGTATTGTATTGTATTGTATTGTAGAAAAACATTTTTTACACAGAGAGTGATGAATCTGTGGAATTCTCTGCCACAGAGGGTAGTTGAGGCCACAGTTCGTTGGCTATATATATTTAGATGTGGCCCTTGTGGCTAAAGGGATCAGTGGGTATGGAGAGAAGGCAGGTACAGGATACTGAGTTGGATGATCAGCCATGATCATATTGAATGGCAGTGCAGGCTCGAAGGGCCGAATGGCCTACTCCTGCACCTATTTTCTATGTTTCTAATGACATTTGAAATATTTCTGTCATAGCCCTTGCTATTTCTACACTAACTTCCCTCAATGTCCTAGGGAATATCCTGTCAGGACCTGGAGACTTAACCACTTTTATATTTATCAAAAGTGTCAGTACTTCCTCTTCTTTGAATCTCATAGTTTCCATAGCTACTCTACTTGTTCCCCTTACCTCACATAATTTAAATATCTTTCTCCTTGGTGAATACCGAAGAAAATAAATTGTTCAATACCTCCCCCATCACTTTTCGACGGGCCGAATGGCCAAATTTTTAGATATCACTTCTGTAGTTATGTTGCACCTATTGTCTCAAGACCCATCTCTTCACCTCTGCCTATCCTTAGCCCCACGTGCCGTCCCTTTTCATCTGTGCATTAATTGCCTCATATTGTGTTTTTTTAAATTGAATTCTGTCTTTACTTTGTGTACTAGTCATGTCTCTACTATTTATTTAATTCCCCTTACATGTTTTTCCTCTACCTGCTAAATTTTTGTAAGGTGTCCTTGAGACTCTTGAAAGGCGCCCATAAATAAAATGTATTATTATTATTGTTACTGTCTCCGCCACTTCCTTTCTTCTTCAGGCCCTCCCCCCCACATCAGTCTCAAGAAGGGTCTCGACCCGAAACGTCACCCATTCCTTCGCTCCATAGATGCTGCCTCAACATAAATATTTGTTTTTATTATTATTATTATTATTATTATTATTATTGTCTATGTTCCTATGTAACATCCACCACAGTGAGTTCACCAAGCACCTCCTCACTGTGATGGAGGCAAAAGTCTTCGTCTCTGGCCATAACTTATTTAATACTGAAGATATGAAAGTGAATTAGGTGTCAAATTAAACTTATTTTTATGCTTCATCTGATGGGATAAATTGCAGACTTGATTTTTAGAAATTTGTAACATTGCTACCGTTCGCCGAGTCGCCGTCCCCCTTGTCCCACCTTGATCAGGTCGCACTCGCTGACCGGCCCGTACTTCTCGAACAGGGATCGGATCTCCTCCACGGAAGTAGGCCTCGACAAGTTGCCCACGAATATCTTCACCATCTTCCTCGCTTTTATTCGCTGCTCGGGGCGGGGCCGGACAACGGAGAACGGGTGAAGCAGGAGGAGAGGGGAGAGAGACACGGACTGGCGAGGGGGGGGACAGGGCGAGGAGGGGAAACAACCGGCGGCTCCCGCTCGACTTCCACAAAAACCGAGGCGAGGCGGCGAGGAAAATGGCGGCGCTCGTCTTCCACGCTCCCTCAACAGGCCCCGCCCTCGACTCGCAGACGCGGCCACGATTGGGCGAGGACAGTGTCACTCACAGCGCCCTGTGCGCTGATTGGGCGCGGCTTGGCGGGTCCTGGCCCTGATTGGACGGCGCGCTGTCAGTCACCGTTTTAAACCCGCCCCATGTGTGTGCCATTCTGGGCGTTGATTGGGCGAGGCGCCTCTGATTGGACCAGGACAGTGTCACTCATAGCACCCTGTGCGCTGATTGGACTGCGCGTTGTCAATCACCGTGCTGAACCCGCCCCATTTCGTGCCATTCATAGCACCCTGTGCGCTGATTGGGCGCTGCGCCTCTGATTGGACAAGGACAGTCATTCATGGCACACTGTGCGCTGATTGGGCGCTGCGCCTCTGAATGGACAACGGCAGTGTCACTCATCGCATCCTGTGTGCTGATTGGACAAGGACAGTGTCACTCATAGCACACTGAGCACTGATTGGGCGCGGCTTGGCATATCCACGCTGTGATTGGACCGCGCATTGTCAATCACCGTAGAACCCCCCCATTTCGTGCCATTCTTTGCACACTGTGCGCTCATTGGGCGTCTCTGATTGGACAAGGACAGTGTCACTCATAGCACACTGAGCGCTGATTGGCCGCGCGGCTCCGATTGGACAAGGACAGTGGCACTCATAGCACACTGAGCGCTGATTGGACGCGGCTTGGCGGATCCACGCGTTGATTGGAGCGCTCTTTGTCAATCACCGTGTTGAACCCGCCCCATTTCGTGCCATTCATAGCACCCTGTGCGCTGATTTTTTACATTTTATTTTTAATTAACCTTTATTTAACCAGGACAAGTCTCATTGAGATTAAAAATCTCTTTTACAAGAGAGTCCTGGCCAAGACAGGCAGCAGCACAGTTCCACAGTTACAGACAATAATTTAAAAACAACAGAGAACATATAAATAGTCACAGCCATAACCAAAGATCCTATAGCGGATCTTTGGTCATAACATCATCAAACAAAGCATGTACAGACAGAAGAGCCTGCTTCAACATCATTAAGAAACATAGAAACATAGAAATTAGGTGCAGGAGTAGGCCATTCGGCCCTTCGAGCCTGCACCGCCATTCAATATGATCATGGCTGATCATCCAACTCAGTATCCCATACCTGCCTTCTCTCCATACCCTCTGATCCCCTTAGCCACAAGGGCCACATCTAACTCCCTCTTAAATATAGCCAATGAACTGGCCTCGACTACCCTCTGTGGCAGGGAGTTCAAGAGATTCACCACTCTCTGTGTGAAAAAAGTTCTTCTCATCTCGGTTTTAAAGGATTTCCCCCTTATGCTTAAGCTGTGACCCCTTGTGCTGGACTTCCCCAACATCGGGAGCAATCTTCCTGCATCTAGCCTGTCCAACCCCTTAAGAATTTTATAAGTTTCTATAAGATCCCCTCTCAATCTCCTAAATTCTAGAGAGTATAAACCAAGTCTATCCAGTCTTTCTTCATAAGACAGTCCTGACATCCCAGGAATCAGTCTGGTGAACCTTCTCTGCACTCCCTCTAGGGCAATAATGTCCTTCCTCAGATTTGGAGACCAAAACTGTACGCAATACTCCAGGTGTGGTCTCACCAAGACCCTGTACAACTGCAGTAGAACCTCCCTGCTCCTATACTCAGAACTGCTGTAGTTTTGGGAGCAACAGCTGCAGGAGTTTAGCAAGAGATACGACTGATTGGCTCTAGCCCAAGTGGGAGGAGAGAAGTGAAAACAGTTAAAGTAGAGGCCAAGGACAGGCAGACTTTATTCAGAACTGCTGTAGCTTTGGGAGCAACAGCAGCAGGAGCTAAGCAAGAGATATGACTGATTGGCTCTAGCCCAAGTGGGAGGAGAGAAGTGAAAACAGTTAAAGTAGAGGCCAAGGACAGGCAGACTTGACTCAGAACTGCTGTAGGTTTGGGAGCAACAACAACAGCAGGAGTTTAGCAAGAGATACGACTGATTGGCTCTAGCCCAAGTGGGAGGAGAGAAGTGAAAACAGTTAAAGTAGAGGCCAAGGACAGGCAGAATTGACTCAGAACTGCTGTAGATTTGGGAGCAACAGCAGCAGGAGGTTAGCAAGAGATACGACTGATTGGCTCTAGCCCAAGTGGGAGGAGAGAAGTGAGTCCGTGCCGGGAAAACAGTTGAAAACTGAGAAATTTGGTTGTAAATTGGTAAATCAGGCATTTTATCAGTCAATTTAAGCAAGATGGCTCTTAGCGAGCGGCAGTGAGTGAGCGGCCTAGTGAGGGAAGTGCCCTGTGAGTCTTCGGGGAGGAGGCTGAGGAGAGGAGACCACGCAATATGCTTGAGAGGTAGGGACGAAAGGAGGAGATGTCAGGCAAGCTGATTCAGTGCAATGCTTGCAGTATGTGTGAGGTCAAGGACACCGCTGGTGCCTCTGGCTGCTACAAATGCGAGAAGTGAATCCAGGTAGAGCTCCTGAAGGGCCGTGTTGGGGAACTTGAGAAGCAAGTGGATGACCTCCGGTTCGTCTGAGAAACGGAGTTGTTCCTCGACAAGTCCTACAGTATGATTGTTACACCTAAGGTACTGGAAGAGAGAAGGTGGGAGACAGTGAGAACAGGAGGGAAGCATGGAATGCCAACGTCCCCGGGTGTTGTACCTCTTGTGAACAGGTTCACCCACTTAGAAGCTGTCGGGACAGAAGAGGTGTTTACACTGGGCGGCGGACTGGCTTGTGATGCGAATAGGGCTGTTGAGCCAAAACCAAAAAGGCCTAAGGCAGGCAACGCCATTGTAGTGTGAGACTCCATTGTGAGAGGTACGGACAGGGGTTTCTGCGGCAACAGACGGGATGCGAGGATGGTGTGCTGCTTTCCTGGTGCCAGGATCCAGGATGTCACGGACAGAGTGCAGAAAATCCTCAAGGGCGAAGGTGAACATCCGGAAGTGGCAGTGCATGTCGGCACAAACGATGTCGGAAAGAAGGGGATGAATATTCTGCAGCGTGACTTTAGAGAGCTCGGAAAAATGCTGAAAAGCAGGACCTCCAGGGTTGTTGTCTCCGGTGTGCTTCCAGTTCCTCGTGTTGGCGAGAGCAGGAACAGGGAGATACGGGACCTGAACGTGTGGCTGAGGAACTGGTGCACGGGGCAGGGATTTAGATTCTTAGATCACTGGGATCTGTTTTGGGGTAAGGGGGAACTGTACAAAAGGGACGGATTGCATCTTAACAGGTGTGGGACCAGCATTCTGGCAGGCAGGTTTGCCACTGCTACACGGGTGGTTTTAAACTGAATAAGGGGGGTGGGGTGTCGAATGGGATAGTGGAGGATGGAGTTAAAGGGAAAGGGTTTCTTAAATGTGTGAGCATAGAGACAGAGGGGTGTAAAATGAGGGTAGAAGCAATAGGTAGCAAGGTGAAAAGTAAAAGTGGCAGGCAGACAAAACCAGGGCAAGAATCAAAAAGGGCCACTTTTCAACATAATTGTATAAGGGGTAAGAGTGTTGTAAAAACAAGCCTGAAGGCTTTGTGTCTCAATGCAAGGAGCATTCGTAATAAGGTGGATGAGTTGAATGTGCAGATAGCTATTAATGACTATGATATAGTTGGGATCACGGAGACATGGCTCCAGGGTGACCAAGGCTGGGAGCTGATCATCCAGGGATATTTAATATTCAGGAGGGATAGAGAGAAAGGAAAAGGAGGTGGGGTAGCGTTGCTGGTTAGAGAGGAGATTAACGCAATGGAAAGGAAGGACATTAGTTTGGAGGATGTGGAATCGGTATGGGTAGAGCTGCGAAACACTAAGGGGCAGAAAACGCTGGTGGGTGTTGTGTACAGACCACCTAACAGTAGTAGTGAAGTTGGAGATGATATCAAACAGGAAATTAGAAATGCGTGCGACAAAGGCAAAACAGTTATAATGGGTGACTTCAATCTACATATAGATTGGGTGAATCAAATTGGCAGGGGTGCTGAGGAAGAGGATTTCTTGGAATGTATGCGGGATAGTTATCTAAATCAACATGTAGACGAACCAACGAGAGAGCAGGCTATTTTAGACTGGGTATTGAGTAATGAGGAAGGGTTAGTTAGCAGTCTTGTTGTACGTGCCCCCTTGGGCAAGAGTGACCATAATATGGTTGAGTTCTTCATTAGGATGGAGAGTGACATTGTTAATTCAGAAACAATGGTTCTGAACTTAAAGAAAGGTAACTTTGAGGGTATGAGACGTCAATTGGCCAAGATTGACTGGCAATTAATTCTAAAAGGGTTGACGGTGGATATGCAATGGAAGACATTTAAAGACTGCATGGATGAACTACAAAAATTGTTCATCCCAGTTTGGCAAAAGAATAAATCAGGGAAGGTAGTGCATCCGTGGATAACAAGGGACATCAGGGATAGTATCAAAGCGAAGGATGATGCGTACAAATTAGCCAGAAAAAGCAGCATACCGGAGGACTGGGAGAAATTCAGAGACCAGCAGAGGAGGACAAAGGGCGTAATTAGGAAAGGAAAAATAGATTAAGAAAGAAAACTGGCAGGGAACATAAAAACTGACTGCAAAAGTTTTTATAGATATGTGAAAAGAAAGAGATTAGTTAAAACAAATGTAGGTCCCTTGCAGTCAGAAACAGGTGAGTTGATCATGGGGAACAAGGATATGGCGGACCAATTGAATAACTACTTTGGTTCCGTCTTCACTAAGGAAGACATAAATAATCTGCCGGAAATAGCAGGGGACCGCGGGTCAAAGGAGTTGGAGGAATTGAGTGAAATCCAGGTTAGCCGGGAAGTGGTATTGGGTAAATTAAATGGATTAAAGGCCGATAAATCCCCAGGGCCAGATAGGCTGCATCCCAGAGTACTTAAGGAAGTAGCTCCAGAAATAGTGGATGCATTAGTAATAATCTTTCAAAACTCTTTAGATTCTGGAATAGTTCCTGAGGATTGGTGGGTAGCAAACGTAACCCAACTTTTTAAGACGGGAGGGAGAGAGAAAACGGGGAATTACAGACCAGTTAGTCTAACATCGGTAGTGGGGAAACTGCTAGAGTCAGTTATTAAAGATGGGATAGCAGCACATTTGGAAAGTGGTGAAATCATTGGACAAAGTCAGCTTGGATTTACAAAAGGTAAATCATGTCTGACGAATCTTATAGAATTTTTCGAGGATGTAACTAGTAGCGTGGATAGGGGAGAACCAGTGGATGTGGTGTATCTGGACTTCCAGAAGGCTTTCGACAAGGTCCCACATAAGAGATTAGTTTACAAACTTAAAGCACACGGCATTGGGGGTGCAGTATTGATGTGGATAGAGAACTGGCTGGCAAACAGGAAACAAAGAGTAGGAGTAAACGGGTCCTTTTCACAATGGCAGGCAGTGACTAGTGGTGTACCGCAAGGCTCAGTGCTGGGACCCCAGCTATTTACAATATATATTAATGATCTGGATGAGGGAATTGAAGGCAATATCTCCAAGTTTGCGGATGACACTAAGCTGGGGGGCAGTGTTAGCTGTGAGGAGGATGCTAGGAGACTGCAAGGTGACTTGGATAGGCTGGGTGAGTGGGCACATGTTTGGCAGATGCAGTATAAGGTGGATAAATGTGAGGTTATCCATTTTGGTGGCAAAAACAGGAAAGCAGACTATTATCTAAATGGTGGCCGACTAGGAAAAGGGGAGATGCAGCGAGACCTGGGTGTCATGGTACACCAGTCATTGAAAGTGGGCATGCAGGTGCAGCAGGCAGTGAAGAAAGCGAATGGTATGTTAGCTTTCATAGCAAAAGGATTTGAGTATAGGAGCAGGGAGGTTCTACTGCAGTTGTACAGGGTCTTGGTGAGACCACACCTGGAGTATTGCGTACAGTTTTGGTCTCCAAATCTGAGGAAGGACATTATTGCCATAGAGGGAGTGCAGAGAAGGTTCACCAGACTGATTCCTGGGATGTCAGGACTGTCTTATGAAGAAAGACTGGATAGACTTGGTTTATACTCTCTAGAATTTAGGAGATTGAGAGGGGATCTTATAGAAACTTACAAAATTCTTAAGGGGTTGGACAGGCTAGATGCAGGAAGATTGCTCCCGATGTTGGGGAAGTCCAGGACAAGGGGTCACAGCTTAAGGATAAGGGGGAAATCCTTTAAAACCGAGATGAGAAGAACTTTTTTCACACAGAGAGTGGTGAATCTGTGGAACTCTCTGCCACAGAAGGTAGTTGAGGCCAGTTCATTGGCTATATTTAAGAGGGAGTTAGATGTGGCCCTTGTGGCTAAAGGGATCAGGGGGTATGGAGAGAAGGCAGGTATGGGATACTGAGTTGGATGATCAGCCATGATCATATTGAATGGCGGTGCAGGCTCGAAGGGCCGAATGGCCTACTCCTGCACCTAATTTCTATGTTTCTATGATTGGGCGTGGCTTGGCATATCCACGCGTTGATTGGACTGCGCGTTGTCAATCACCGTTTTGAACCCGCCCCATTTCGTGCCATTCATATAACACTGTGCGCTGATTCGATAAGGACAGTGTCACTCATAGCACCCTGTGCGCTGATTGGATGCGCGGCCCCGATTGGACTAGGGCCGTGTCACTCATAGCACACTGAGCGCTGATTGGACGCGGCTTGGCGTATCCACGCGTTGATTGGACTGCGCATTGTCAATCACCATATCGAACCCGCCCCTTTTTCGTGCAGGAGCCAATCAGCAGGAGCCAACGAAAGGGGATGGGAGATAGGAATGTGTCGCAAGGATCCACGTTGTTGGTCAGGAGACCAAAACTGTATTTCTTCCCAACCAATGGTTCAAGCGATTTTGATTGCAACATGCGCCTTAATTTAGTTCAACAAAGAAACTGACAAGTTACTAAAGACCAATACTTTAGATAACGATGCGTCACCGCCCTGTATTCTCTTGGAATATAGTAATGATCTATTTTTCACCACTGCTTCAGGTGGAGAGGTCCGCCGTCTCTTAACCCTCTGCGTGTACTTTCCGAATTGTTGCAAATAGCTTTTATTGAACTGTCCACGTTTTCATTTCACAGTGGAGCAACTGCATCATATAGACAAACGTTTAAACAAATTCATATTATCTTCCAAAATGTTGATGTGTTAGTTCGTGATTTGGTGTTTTTCGTGGATTTAATTTTAAAACGATGTCATGTTGTAACACATTTCCGATGCAATATGTGATTGTCGTGTTAAAATATCTTTCGTAACAGATTTGAAGAAGCATTTACTAATCGATGGTGAGTCTCTGAGTGACGACCATAACAAAACGGTAGGCATGTTTTTCGCTCTTTCTGACACCGAAAGGAAGTACGGGGTCCAAATGAGTGAAAATTGATAGTTTTGATAAGGGAGAAATGAAAGGATAAGACAGCAGGATGCTTCGCTGAGGGACTGGTGCAGGGAACGGGAATCATTTTTTGGACATCATTTTCGGGTGCAGAGGTAACCTTTAAAATGAGCGAGTGTTTGCTTTTGAATTGCCGGGAGACCGATGTCATTGAAACATAGAAACATAGAAAATATGTGCAGGAGTAGGCCATTCTACCCTTCGAACCTGCACCGCCATTCAATATGATCATTGCTGATCATCCAACTCAGTATCCTGTACCTGCCTTCTCTCCATACCCCCTGATCCCTTTAGCCACAAGGGCCACATCTAACTCCCTCTTAAATATTGCCAATGAACTGGCCTCAACTACCTTCTGTGGCAGATAATTCCACAGATTCACCACTCTCTGTGTGAAAAATGTTTTTCTCATCTCGGTCCTAAAAGATTTCCCCCTTATCCTTAAACGGTGACCCCTTGTTCTGGACTTCCCCAACATCGGGAACAAACTTCCTGCATCTAGCCTGTCCAACCCCTTAAGAATTTTGTAAGTTTCTATAAGATCCCCCCTCAATCTTCTAAATTCTACCGAATACATAGACAAAATGTGCTGGGTCACCTCAGAGGGACAGGCAGCATCTCTGGAGGAATAATGGGCGACGTGTCGACACCCTTCAGTTGCTAGTCTACACCTAAGATAGGCACAAAATGACAGGGCATTCCTTCTCTCCAGAGATGCTGCCTGTCCCGCTGAGTTACTGCAGATTAACCATATTAATCTCTGCCAATATAATCTTCATCACAAACACTATGCATGATACACATTCCACCACGCTATGTAATCCAGTCCGGAACTTCAGTAAGGAATGCAGTTACCGATATCAGCCCTGCTTGTCCCAAGCTCGTTACTCTGTAAGTTGATACCAATGCAGCACTATGTATTATTCTCTATGCATACGTTTTAATAAAAGTCTTACGGCTCACCTAATACTTTGTAATGCAGTGATTACAAAACATGGTGTCAGACGTAGACAAAAATGCTGGAGAAATTTCTGATTTGGATTAAGGGATTCAAATTAATATTAGCAAATTTGCAGATGACACAAAGCTGGGTGGCAGTGAGAACTGTGAGGAGGATGCTATGAGAATGCAGGGTGACTTGGACAGGTTGGGGGAGTGGGCTGTATGGCAGATAGAGTTTAATGTGGAGACCACCAGGGGCGCCGGGGAGACCTGTCGGCAGTCTGTTCGTTTTTTCACCTTTCTGTTCTTTATAGCATCTGTTTAAATGTTGTTTTTATGTTCTTCGGTTTGTTTTATGTGGGGGGAGGGGTTTGGGGAAACCTTTTTTTCAAGTTGTTACCTTCCCGGAGATGTGATTATTTTTCGGATCTGTCGTGAGCCCCACCGCTGGGCGCGGACTTAACATTGGAGCGGATCCCTTGCCTGGGATCGCTCCCACCACGACCTGCGGATTTACCATCAAGGGCTCGCAATCTCGGGAGAGGCTAGTCGGGAGCTCCAACGCCGCGGAAGGTTCGACCAGCCCCGACGCGAGGTGCGATCGCCCGGCGCGGGGGAGCTGACATCCCCCCGATGCAGGAGCTGAACGCCTCGACGCGGAGGGCCCGAACGCTGCCGGCTACGGGAGTCAAGACCGAGGAAGAACAAAGGAAGTGACTTGAACTTTATTTTGTCTTCCATCACAGCGAGGAATGTGTAAGAGTCACTGTGGTAGATGTTCATGTTAAAATGTGTTTTTGAGTCTGTTGCTTTTAATTGTATGACTGACCTGGCCAGTGAAATTCCTCGTATGTTGCAAAACATACTTGGCGAATAAAATATGATTCTGATTCTGGTTCTGGATAAATGTGAGGTTATCCACTTTGGTTATCCACTCAGGAAGGCAGATTACTATCTCAATGGCGTCAAGTTGGGAAAAGGGGAAGTACAATGGGATCTGAGGGTCCTTGTTCATCAGTCTATGAAAGTAAGTATGCAGGTACAGCAGGCAGTGAAGCTTTTCACTGTACCTCTGTACACGTGGCAATAAACCAAACTTAATTTAACTCAACTCCCGCGACCCAAATTCACCAGGAAGAGATACTTATTGATCTATCAGGACGTGGATGTCGAGTTCCGGAACTTTCATGTATTTCTCATTAGAGCAAAATACTATAATTTACATTATTCACCTTAAGACATTATTTGAAGGGTTGGTTTCTAGTTAGTCTGTTAGTTTAGTTTATTGTCACGTGTACCAATGTAGAATGAAAAGTTTTTTGTTGCGTGCTATCAATCAGCGGAAGGTCTATACACGATTACTGTCAAGCAGCCCACAGTGTAAATATACAGGATGAAGGGAAATACCCTGGAAATCTGTCATTCAGGAGGTGCATCGGATGATTCCACCTGTTACCATTTTCACGACCCTCTTTTGACATTCATCATTTTCCCATTCATTTTCCGCTTTCTTTTGCCCAATCCATATTTCCACTTTTTTGCTTCTTGCTTCACCCCCCCCCCCCCTTAACTTCTTCTTTGTTCTTCCATCTCTTGTTGCTGATCTGCATCACATCCAGCAGGTAAAGACTATTAAAGCAGGTAAAGGCTATAAAGATTGATGCACGTCCATTCAGATAAGTGCCTTGAATAGCTGCAAATTGTAATCACAAAAGTGTATGAATCACACTTATATTTCCCGATTCTTTTTATATTATAGAATACAATCTCTGCCTATATTTAATTATCAGATTTTATTAACGCAAGTTAAATTCTATTTCTACCCTCTGCTCTCGATAAATATTGAATTGGAAACCAGATCCTCATATTCCGCTTGGGGAGTCTGCATCATAGGGGCATGAACATTGAATGCTCCCAATTTTGTTAGCCCTTGCTGTCTCCTCCCCTTCCTATCTCTCCCTCAGCCCTCGGGCTCCTCCTCCTCCTTTATAATTTCTCCACCCCCCTCCCCCCACACCCCGCATCAGTCTGAAGAAGGGTTTCGGCCCGAAACGTTGCCTATTCCCTTCGCTCCATAGATGCTGCTGCACCCGCTGAATTTCTCCAGCATTTTTGTGTACCTTCAATTTTCCAGCATCTGCAGTTCCTTCTTAAAAACTCTGGGTGATATTTTCACTTTTATGTAACCTACTGCAATAGGAGCTCACAAACAATTAACAATATTTTATTAATCTTTTCACAAATAAAATAAGCAATAATGCCTGTTCTGTTCTACTACGGAGTTGAAGGTTCTTCGCATAACATTTGGCAAGGTCTCAATTTGATTACTAACAATGTTTAATGCATTCAACATTTGCACGTGTTTTGCTGAATATTTGACACCAATAAAACCATTACTTCCTGCAGAATACGTTGAGCTTGTCAGGTCTTGGCTACGGTGACGTGTATTGGGCAATTATTAAGCTCTGTGTTAAGAATGTTTTGATCTCTTCACAGCTATGCGAGAAATTGGAGTCACACACAAATCTGGGGTTCAAAGATTAGTTTATTGTCACATGTACCAGTTAAGGTACAGTGGAACTCAAATTACCATGCAGCCATTCTAAAACAAGCAACAAGACACGCAACAACATAAAAGTTAACATAAACATCCACCACAGCGGATTCCCCACATTCCTCAATGTGATGGAAGGCAATAAAGCCTAATCTTCTTCCCTCTTTAATATCCCGTGGCTGGGGCAGTCGAACCATTCATCTGGAAAGACTGCTTAGGTCCTTGGGTGGAGTCAAGGGGGGAGGCAAAGCGACAAGTGTAGCATTTCCTACGGTTGCAAGCGAAAGTACCAGGGGAGGGGGTGGTTTGGATGGGAAGGGACGAATTGACCAGGGAGTTACAGAGGGAGCGGTCTCTGTAGAAATACGAAAGGGGAGGAGATGGGAAGGAGGAGATGGGAAGATGTGGCCAATGGTGTGATCCCGTTGGAGGTGGTGAAAATGTCGGAGGATTATCTGTTGTATATGACGGCTGGTAGGGTTGAAGGTGAGGACAAGGGAGACTCTGCCCTTGATACGAGTGTGGGGATGGGGAATGATAGTGGAGTTACGGGATATAGAAGAGACCCTGGTGAGAACCTCATCTATAGTCGAAGAGGGGAACCGCAGTTGCCTAAAAAATGGGGACATCTCAGATGCCCTGGTTTGGAACACCTCATCCTGTGCGTAGATGCGGCGTAGACGGAGGAATTGAGAGTGGGGGGGATAGAGTCCTTACAGGAAGCAGGTCATTGCGAACCGGGCGGAGGTGCTGGGCGAGGCGATCGCCAGGCCGACGCTTGGTTTCATCAACGTAGAGCAGTATTTTCTATGTAGAGCAGTACATCGGTGAGACCAAGCGTAGGCTTGGCGATCACTTCGAACCCCAGATTTGTGTGTGACACCTGATCTCCCGGTGGCTCAGCACTTCAACTCCCCCTCCCATTCCGAATCCGACCTTTCTGTCCTGGGCCTCCTCCATGGCCAGAGTGAGGACCACCGTAAATTGGAGGAGCAGCACCTCATATTTCGCTTGGGCAGTCTGCACCCCAGCGGTATGAACATTGACTTCTCTAATTTCAGGTAGTCCTCACGTTCTCCTCCCCTTCTCAGCTCTCCCTCAGCCCACTGTCTCCACCCCTTCCATTCTTCTGCCCGCCCCCACCCTCACATCAGTCTGAAGAAGGGTCTCGACCCGAAACGTTGCCTATTTCCTTCGCTTCATAGGTGCTGCCTCACCCGCTGAGTTTCTCCAGCATTTTTGTCTACCTTCATTATTTATATTAATCTTTCTCCCGCCTAGGAAACCTGAACGGAAACCCCTGGAGACTTTGCGCACCACTCAAGGTTTCCGTGCGGTTCCCGGAGGTTGCAGATGGTTGCCGGAAGTTGCAGGTAGTGGAAGCAGGTAGGGAGACTGACAAAAAACCCCGGAACCTCCGGGAACCGCACGGAAACCTTGGGTGGGGCGCAAAGTCTCCTGAGGTTTCCGTTCAGGTTTCCAAAGTGGGACAGGGTTACTCTCACGCGTAGTTATTTGCAGAGGTTACGCAGACAGTACACAAACGTATTCAGCGATTTGTTTGCATTCCTAAATGAAGCACATCGTTAGAGAACAGCATGAAATCCTTTATTTCGTTTTGCGTTTTGCACAGTTAATACAATTCCATTTGCATTATCCCAAGTAAACATGTTTCACACCTTACCGACATCCGTGCGAATTACTACAAATTTCTCTAATTCTGAAATTAAAAAAGTAATTTCGTCTCAGATCTCCCTGTCGTCTGAACACAGACAGCTGCATCAAATAGACACCATCGGCAGCGAAGATCAAAGGTATTTTGCAGTTATCTCTTAGTTTGGAGATTATCTCCCAGATCGGATAGACTCGGCTTGTACTCGTAGAATTTAGAAGATTGAGGGGGGATCTTTTACAAACTTACAAAATTCTTAAGGGGTTGGACAGGCTAGATGCAGGAAGATTGTTCCCGATGTTGGGGAAGTCCAGAACAAGGGGTCACAGTTTAAGGATAAGGGGGAAGTCTTTTAGGACCGAGATGAGAAAAACATTTTTCACACAGAGAGTGGTGAGTCTGTGGAATTCTCTGCCACAGAAGGTAGTTGAGGCCAGTTCATTGGCTATATTTAAGAGGGAGTTAGAAGTGGCCCTTGTGGCTTAAAGGATCAGGGGGTATGGAGAGTTGGATGATCAGTCATGATTATATTGAATGGCGGTGCAGGCTCGAAAGGCTGAATGGCCTACTCCTGCACCTATTTTTATGATTCTATGTTTTCTCTTAATTACACGAGAAATCCCACACCCCTACAGTAACAAAGCATGATATAACATCACCATTGACCGTTAATAAATAATAATAATAATGATAATAATAATAATGCATTTTATTTGCTGGCGCCTTTCTGGACACCCAAGGACACCTTACAGGACATAAAATCACAATACATTTATCAATAATAAAATCAAGTTGATTAAAAACAAAAAATACACAAAACATTTTAAGTCATTAAAATCAGGGTGAACATGGTGGAAGTTATGCCGGGTATGCTAATCTAAACAGGTGTGTTTTGAGTTGTGATTTGAATTGATCGATAGTGTCCAGGTGACGGATGGGAGGTGGGAGAGTGTTCCAGAGATGTGGGGCAGAGCAGCTGAAGGCTCTGGCACCCATGGTGCTGAGTCTAAATGTAGGGACAGTTAAAATTGCAGCTGAGGAGGAACGAAGTGACCGGGAAGAAGTGTATGGTAGCAGCAGGTCAGAGAGGTATTGGGGAGCAAGGTGGTGTAGGGCTTTGAAGGTCAGCAGTAAAATCTTGTAGTTAATCCGGTGGTGCACAGGGAGCCAGTGGAGCTGAGTGAGGATGGGTGTGATGTGATCCGATGATCTGGTGCAGGTGATGATCCGGGCTGCAGAGTTCTGAATGTATTGGAGGCGATGAAGAAGTTTATTGGAGGTGCAAGTGAGGAGGGCGTTGCAGTAATCGATGCGGGATGTGACCAGAGCGTGGATGAGGACTTTTGTATTGTCTTTGGAGAGGGAGGGGCGGAGTCTGGAGATGTTGCGGAGATGAAAGTATGCAGAGCGTGTGATATTGCTGATGTGGGGGCCAAAGGAAAGTGTACTGTCCAGAATGACGCCGAGACTTTTGACATGGGAGGAGGTGGGTATGGGTGAGCCATCAACTGAAATGGTGAACGGGTGGGTTTTGGAGAGTGTGGACTTTGAGCCAATTAGCATGATTTCTGTTTTATTTCGATTGAGTTTTAGAAGGTTGAGTGACATCCAGTTGCTGATAGCTTGAAGACAGGTGGTGAGGGCAGTTGGGGGAAGGGAGGTGTTTGGTTTTGTGGAGAGGTAAAGTTGTGTATCATCGGCGTAGCAGTGAAAATTGATTCCAAAATGACGGAGAATATTGCCAAGAGGTTGAATATAGATGATAAAAAGCAGTGGCCCCAGCACCGATCCTCGAGGAACACCTGTGGCAGTTGTGGATGTGACTTTATTTCCCTGGATGAACTGTTTTCTGTTGTGTAGATAGGACCTGAACCAAAGCAGTGCATTGTTGTTGATGCCGGTGGCAGATAGACGTCCCAGAAGAATTGTGTGGGAGATGGTGTCAAAGGCTGTTGTGAGGTCGAGGAGGATCAGGATGGATAAGTGGCCGGTGTCAGCTGCGAGAAGGAGATCATTTGTAATTTTTACCAAGGCTGTTTCAGTGCTGTGATTGTGGCGAAAACCGGACTGAAATGGTTCATAGAGGTTATAAATTCGCCAACAATTATTTCCCAGAGCATTACAAGACGAAGTTTAATAAATGTCCCTGTGCAAGTGACAACATATAGTAAAACTAAGAGGGACAATGGCAATGATTTTTTAAGAAAAACTTCCCCCTTGCTATTCATAATTTAAATGTACTTTTTCACTCCTTAATTACTTCAATGTGCGAGTACATATGTATGTGTGCGCGCATGTACGCAATATTTACTCTGCGAAATTGCGAAACAATTGCCCTGGAGTAGACAGTAGCGAAATAAATATTTTGAATCAGGAGTCATAGAAACATAGAAAACAGGTGCAGGAGGAGGCCAGTCGGCCCTTCGAGCCAGCACCGCCATTCATTGTGATCATGGCTGATCGTCCCCTATCAATAACCCGTGCCTGCCTTCTCCCCATATCCCTTGACTCCACTAGCCCCTAGAGCTCTATCTAACTCTCTCTTAAATCCATCCAGTGATTTGGCCTCCACTGCCCTCTGTGGCAGGGAATTCCACAAATTCACAACTCTCTGGGTGAAAAAGTTTTTTCTCACCTCAGTCTTAAATTACCTCTCCTTTATTATAAGACTGTGGCCCCTTTGGGGGGGGGGGGGGGGGGGGGGGAGCGTAAAAAAAGAGGAATGGACTAACCAGACTTCGATTCTTTTAAACGTGTTTCTGAATATTATAAGTCACAAGATATAAAAATTGAAACGATCACCAGAAAATAACACGAGGTTCAGCCAAATCACAATAATCATGAACCTGCAGTTTTTAGTAATTAAATGTCGCTAAATGTTGAAAATTAACACACTATAATGTTAGGAACTGTCTCTTATGTTAATTATGATATTCCAGGACTACTGACGTTCGCTTGTAAATAAATCAAGTAGTCCTAGGGCAGTGATTCCCAACCTGGGGCCATGGCAAATTTCAGGGGGGGGGGGCGCAGAAAACAATTGGGATTTAGGTAGCCACAGGTTCAATGAAGGGGGCCACAGAGCTACCACCCTGTTCCCTCCTAAATTTCAGTTCTAATAAATTTAAATATATGTAGTTGAAATATTTGTGATGTTTGTGGAATAGAATAAAAGAGAATATATGTGCAATTAATAGACACTGATATTTTTATGGAAGGTATTATAATATTGAAGTACTTTTTTCCGTTAATAATGTCAGGGGGGGGGGCACAGAAAAATTAAAAGATCCCAAGGGGGCCATGAGCTAAAAGAGGTTGGGAACCATTGTCCTAGGGAAACCAACTGGTTCACAATTTGACGTGCCTTTGTCGCGACTGCCATATGTCAAATTGATTTTCATGCTAAGCAGTCTTTCCCTCTTGAGCACAGAGCGGAACACATGAAGCCACCTTATAGAAAGATACAGAATGCCAGTGGAACTCAATGGTCAGGCGGCATCCGTGGAGAGCATGCATAGTTGGGGACACATTTCAGGGGATCCTTCTTCAGACGCAGGTGTAGCCTGCCAGACAACAAAGGCAAGCCCCCCCCCTCCCCCCCTTGCCGTCTGCATGAATTATAATGTTGGGAATGTTGCTGAATAAGAGTTCTGGTCACCCTGGGCTGCTTTTCAAATCGCGGTTTTCGAGTAACCTTGATTCTTCAGTGTCAAAAACAAACCTGGTGGGAAGTAACCATGGACCGTAAATATTAATCTTGGGTGAGGCGCCCTTTGAATAGACCTTGCACTTTAAAAAAAAAAACTCTGCAAAAAGTTTCATAACCCGATTCCAACTCTTTACCTAGATTATGTTGACAGGCACTTTAAAATGTGTTTTCTTTCTCAGTAGGACGAACTGGTTGCATTTACTCACCATCGTTTTCCAGATGTTTCAGCATTTCTATTGATCACCAAGTTATAATTATTGTTGGAAAATAAATATTGAAAGTGCTTAACATGCAGAAAAGTTTACCAAAATATAATGATGAAGAATGGTTTGACTCCATCTAATTCTAGCTTACCAGCTTCTTTATTCTGCAACTTCTCAGCTAGAATAACGGAAAGCAGGTCATTAGGTCATGTTTCAGAGGAAGGATTAGGCCATTCCATATAACCATATAATCATATAACAATTACAGCACGGAAACAGGCCATCTCGGCCCTTCAAGTCCGTGCCGAACACTTATTCTCCCCTAGTCCCATCTACCCGCACTCAGACCATAACCCTCCATTCCTTTCCCGTCCATATACCTATCCAATTTATTTTTAAATTATAAAATCGAACCTGCCTCCACCACTTCCACTGGAAGCTCATTCCACACAGCTACCACTCCATGAGTAAAGAAGTTCCCCCTCATATTACACCTAAACTTCTGTCCCTTAATTCTCAAGTCATGTCCTCTTGTTTGAATCTTCCCTACTCTCAATGGGAAAAGCTTATTCACGTCAACTCTGTCTATCCCTCTCATCATTTTAAAGACCTCTATCATGTCCCCCCTTAACCCTCTGCGCTCCAAAGAATAAAGACCTAACTTGTTCAACCTTTCTCTGTAACTTAGTTGCTGAAACCCAGGCAACATTCTAGTAAATATCCTCTGTACTCTCTCTATTTCGTTGACATCCTTCCTACAATTAGGCGACCAAAATTGTACACCATACTCCAGAATTGGCCTCACCAATGCCTTGTACAATTTTAACATTACATCCCAACTTCTATACTTAATGCTCTGATTTATAAAGGCCAGCACACCAAACGCTTTCTTTACCACCCTATCTACATGAGATTCCAACTTCAGGGAATTATGCACAGTTATTCCTAGATCCCTCTGTTCAACTGCATTTCTCAATTCGCTACAATTTACCATGTACGTCCTATTTTGATTTGGCCTGCCAAGATGTAGCATTCGGCCCGTCATGTCTACTCCGTCATTCATTCATGACTGATCTAACTCTCCCTCCCAACCCCATTCTCCACCCCATAGAATAGGATAGATTTAAACAAAAACATCGTAATAATCTGCCGACACTAACTTGTTTTTCCGTTTTAATGCCATAATAGCCAAAGCAAAGAGTTGTTGCTTTACGCAGAGAATCCTGATAGATATAGAGGAGCGAGTAGTATAAAAACAAGGTAGACACAAAATGCTGGAGTAACTCAGCAGGACAGGCAGCATCTCCGGAGAGAAGGAATGGATGACGTTTCGGGTCGAGAGCCTGCTTCAGACTGATCAGACGAAACGTCACCCATTCCTTCTCTCCAGAGTTGCTGCCTGTCCCGCTGAGTTAAACCAGCATCTGCAGTTCTTTCCTGAACAGTATAAAAAACAAGAACGTGTTAGGCGTCTTGGAGGTTTAATCGACCAGGCAGAATAATTTTGGTCATGTGCTCACGGAAAGTACCACAAACTGCTTAGGAGATAATTTTCAAACATTTAGTGTTGTGTTCTTCAGTACAGATTGCCGCATGACTCCCGTTGGTACAGTAATAAAATAAGTACTGCCAGTTCCAACACCAATCCTTCTTATCTGTTATTTTCCCTCCCCAGAATGGTATGCCATAAACAATATAGAAATACAGCTCGGAAAGAAGCAGCGCTCTTTGCTCGTATGCCACTAGTGCTAAATAAATGTAAGCTCCATTCCATCTGCAAGCCATTCTCCACCTATGAGTGTGGCATTAATTCCTGTATTGGGATAAAGCATATGCATGCGGCATTGATTTGTTTAGTTTAGAGGTGCAACGTGGAAACAGGCCTATCGGCCTACCGAGTCCGCGCCGACTAATGATCCCTGCACACTAACATTATCCTGCACACAAGGGACAATTTACATTTGTTTTTTAACCAAATCCAAATAACCTAAATTTGCACGTGTTTTGAGTGCGGTGGGAAACTGGAGGACCCGCAGAAATCCCACGCGCAGAACGTGCAAACTCCGCACAGACAGAACCCGTCGTCAGGAGCTCTGGCGCTGTCGGGCAGCAACTCTACCGCTGTGCCACCGTGTCGCCCATTCTGGTAAAATCCGTGACATCATGCGTACCTGTTTTCTCCAGTTCTGCCTTGGGTTTGTTTGTTTCTTTTAGCTTGTCCAGTCCTTTTTTGGGGGGGGGGGGGAGCGTAAAAAAAGAGGAATGGACTAACCAGACTTCGATTCTTTTAAACGGGTTTCTGAATATTATAAGTCACAAGATATAAAAATTGAAACGATCACCAGAAAATAACACGAGGTTCAGCAAAATCACAATAATCATGAACCTGCAGTTTTTAGTAATTAAATGTTGAAAATTAACACACTATAATGTTAGGAACTGTCTCTTATGTTAATTATGATATTCCAGGACGACTGACGTTCGCTTGTAAATAAATCGAGTAGTCCTAGGGCAGTGATTCCCAACCTGGGGCCATATGGCCAAAAAGGGGCCATGGCAAATTTCAGGTAGGGGGGGGGGGGGGGGGGGCGCAGAAAACAATTGGGATTTAGGGGGCCACAGGTTCAATGAAGGGGGCCACAGAGCTACCACCCCGTTCCCTCCTAAATTTCAGTTCTAATAAATTTAAATATATGTAGTTGAAATATTTGTGATGTTTGTGGAATAGAATAAAAGAGAATATATGTGCAATTAATAGACACTGATATTTTTATGGAAGGTATTATAATATTGAAGTACTTTTTTTCCGTTAATAATGTCAGGAGGGGGGGGGCACAGAAAAATTAAAAGATCCCAAGGGGGCCATGAGCTAAGAGAGGTTGGGAACCATTGTCCTAGGGAAACCAACGGGTTCACAATTTGACGTGCCTTTGTCGCGACTGCCATATGTCAAATTGATTTTCATGCTAAGCAGTCTTTCCCTCTTGTGCACAGAACGGAACACATGAAGCCACTTTATAGAAAGATACAGAATGCCAGTGGAACTCAATGGTCAGGCGGCATCCGTGGAGAGCATGCATAGTTGGGGACACATTTCAGGGGTTCCTTCTTCAGACGCAGGTGTAGCCTGCCAGACAACAAAGGCAACCCCCCCCCCCCCCTCCCTTGCCGTCTGCATGAATTATAATGTTGGGAATGTTGCTGAATAAGAGTTCTGGTCACCCTGGGCTGCTTTTCAAATCGCGGTTTTCGAGTAACCTTGATTCTTCAGTGTCAAAAACAAACCTGGTGGGAAGTAACCATGGACCGTACTTATTAATCTTGGGTGAGGCGCCCTTTGACTAGACCTTGTACTTTAAAAAAAAAACTCTGCAAAAAGTTTCATAACCCGATTCCACCTCTTTACCTAGATTATGTTGACAGGCACTTTAAAATGTGTTTTCTTTCTCAGTAGGACGAACTGGTTGCATTTACTCACCATCGTTTTCCAGATGTTTCAGCATTTCTATTGATCACCAAGTTATAATTATTGTTGGAAAATGAATATTGAAAGTGCTTAACATGCAGAAAAGTTTACCAAAATATAATGATGAAGAATGGTTTGATTCGATCTAATTCTAGCTTACCTGCTTCTTTCTTCTGCAACTTCTCAGCTAGAATAACGGGAAGCAGGTCATTAGGTCATGTTTCAGAGGTAGGATTAGGCCATTCCATATAACCATATAACCCTATAACAGTTACAGCACGGAAACAGGCCATCTCGGCCCTTCAAGACCGTGCCGAACACTTATTCTCCCCAAGTCCCATCTACTTGCACTCAGACCATAACCCTCCATTCCTTTCCCGTCCATATACCTATCCAATTTATTTTTAAATTATAAAATCGAACCTGCCTCCACCACTTTCACTGGAAGCTCATTCCACACAGCTACCACTCCCTGAGTAAAGAAGTTCCCCCTCATATTACCCCTGAACTTCTGTCCCTTAATTCTCAAGTCACGTCCTCTTGTTTGAATCTTCCCTACTCTCAATGGGAAAAGCTTATTCACGTCAACTCTGTCTATCCCTCTCATCATTTTAAAGACCTCTATCATGTCCCCCCTTAACCCTCTGCGTTCCAAAGAATAAAGACCTAACTTGTTCAACCTTTCTCTGTAACTTAGTTGCTGAAACCCAGGCAACATTCTAGTAAATATCCTCTGTACTCTCTCTATTTCGTTGACATCCTTCCTACAATTAGGCGACCAAAATTGTACACCATACTCCAGAATTGGCCTCACCAATGCCTTGTACAATTTTAACATTACATCCCAACTTCTATACTTAATGCTCTGATTTATAAAGGCCAGCACACCAAAAGCTTTCTTTACCACCCTATCTACATGAGATTCCAACTTCAGGGAATTATGCACAGTTATTCCTAGATCCCTCTGTTCAACTGCATTCCTCAATTCGCTACAATTTACCATGTACGTCCTATTTTGATTTGGCCTGCCAAGATGTAGCATTCGGCCCGTCATGTCTACTCCGTCATTCATTCATGGCTGATCTAACTCTCCCTCCCAACCCCATTCTCCACCCCATAGAATAGGATAGATTTAAACAAAAACATCGTAATAATCTGCCGACACTAACTTGTTTTTCCGTTTTAATGCCATAATAGCCAAAGCAAAGAGTTGTTGCTTTACGCAGAGAATCCTGATAGATATAGAGGAGCGAGTAGTATAAAAACAAGGTAGACACAAAATGCTGGAGTAACTCAGCAGGACAGGCAGCATCTCCGGAGAGAAGGAATGGATGACGTTTCGGGTCGAGAGCCTGCTTCAGACTGATCAGACGAAACGTCACCCATTCCTTCTCTCCAGAGTTGCTGCCTGTCCCGCTGAGTTAAACCAGCATCTGCAGTACTTTCCTGAACAGTATAAAAAACAAGAACGTGTTAGGCGTCTTGGAGGTTTAATCGACCAGGCAGAATAATTTTGGTCATGTGCTCACGGAAAGTACCACAAACTGCTTAGGAGATAATTTTCAAACATTTAGTGTTGTGTTCTTCAGTACAGATTGCCGCATGACTCCCGTTGGCACAGTAATAAAATAAGTACTGCCAGTTCCAACACCAATCCTTCTTATCTGTTATTTTCCCTCCCCAGAATGGTATGCCATAAACAATATAGAAATACAGCTCGGAAAGAAGCAGCGCTCTTTGCTCGTATGCCACTAGTGCTAAATAAATGTAAGCTCCATTCCATCTGCAAGCCATTCTCCACCTATGAGTGTGGCATTAATTCCTGTATTGGGATAAAGCATATGCATGCGGCATTGATTTGTTTAGTTTAGAGGTGCAACGTGGAAACAGGCCTATCGGCCTACCGAGTCCGCGCCGACTAATGATCCCTGCACACTAACATTATCCTGCACACAAGGGACAATTTACATTTGTTTTTTAACCAAATCCAAATAACCTAAATTTGCACGTGTTTTGAGTGCGGTGGGAAACTGGAGGACCCGCAGAAATCCCACGTGCAGAACGTGCAAACTCCGCACAGACAGAACCCGTCGTCAGGATCTCTGGCGCTGTCGGGCAGCAACTCTACCGCTGTGCCACCGTGTCGCCCATTCTGGTAAAATCCGTGACATCATGCGTACCTGTTTTCTCCAGTTCTGCCTTGAGTTTGTTTGTTTCTTTTATTTAAAAAAAAAGGAAGCACATTAATACAATCAAAAGGCATAGGACGCCTGAGCCCAAAAACAAAGTCACAAACACCAGTTGAATTTTGTATATTGCAAATCAGCAAAAGTTATGCCCCTGTCCCACTTAGGAAACCTGAATGGAAACCTCTGGAGACTTTGCGCCCCACCCAAAGTTTCCGTGCGGTTCCCGGAGGTTTTTGTCAGTCTCCCTAACTGCTTCCACTACCCGCAACCTCCGGCAACCACCTGCAACCTCCAGAAACCGCATGGAAACCTTGGGTGGGGCGCAAAGTCTCCAGAGGTTTCCGTTCAGGTTTCCTAAGTGGGACAGCGGCATTAGGGTATAATCAGACACCATGCCAAGCGTTACACAGCCCTGTTCATTTGACCAAAATTCATCGTCAATTTGATAAATCCACCTGCATTAAATTCAGACTATTAGGGAATTAAAGATCATTTGGTGAACAAGATACACGGTTATAACGATAATCCTTTATCTGTTATGGATTATTGAGTGCAAGCCAAATTATTGTAGATAATTACAACATTACAACAAGATCTGTGGGTCCTTGTACACCAGTCATTGATAGTAAGCATGCAGGTACAGCAGGCAGTGAAGAAAGCTAATGGGATGTTGGCCTTCATAAGAAGAGGAGTTGAGTATCGGAGCAAAGAGGTCCTTCTGCAGTTGTACAGGGCCCTGGTGAGACCACACCTGGAGTATTGTGTGCAGTTTTGGTCTCCAAATTTGATGAAAGATATTCTTGCTTTTGAGGGAGTGCAGCGTAGGTTCACGAGGTTAATTCCCGGGATGCTGGGAATGTCACATGCTGAGAGAATAGAGCGATTCGGCTTGTATACATTGGAATTTAGGAGAATGAGATCTTATTGAAACATGTAAGATTATTAAGGGATTGGACACGCTAGAGGCAGGAGGCATGCTCCCGATATTGGGGGAATCCGGAACCAGGGAGCACAGTTTAAGAATAAGTGGTAGGCCACATAGAACGGAGATCAGTAAAACCGCTTTCACCCAAAGAATTGTGAATCTGTGGAATTCTCTGCCTCAGAAGGCGGTGGAGGCCGATTATCTGAATGCTTTCAAGAGAGAGTTGGATAGAGCTCTTAAAGATAGCGGACTCACTAGATAAGTCAAGCGATAGAAGGCAGGAACGGGGATCTGAATGTGAATGATCAGCCATGATCACAGTGAATGGCGGTGCTGGCTCGAAGGGCTGAATGGCCTACTCCTGTACCTATTCTCTATTGTCTATTGTCTACTCTAAACATTGTAACATTTCTGGCTCTCGATATGCATTCGATACTGATGACAATTTTATCCCGACCACGTGTTGTGGGAAACGCACGTTCACAGCCGACGGAATAAATTTGGTTCCCAGGCAAATTGTTAAAGAAAGCTTTTGTACTCACCAGTCGTACATATGTCTACAAATAAATTAAAATATATTCATAAACAAACTGGCCATATCCAGTGGCTGTAACATTTCAAACATAAGCTGTTCCCAAAACTGTTTAAATGACCAGCCGCCCAAAATGCTTCGAAGTTGAAGATGAATGTTTGAGAGTCATAGATTCGTACAATGTGGAAACAGGCCCTTCGTCCTAAACTGCCCTCACCGAACGCGTCCTATCTACAGCCATCCCACCTGTTTGCTTTTGGCCCACATCCCTCTAGAAACATAGAAAATAGGTGCAGGAGTAGGCCATTCGGCCCTTCGAGCCTGCACCGCCATTCAATATGATCATGGCTGATCATCCAACTCAGTATCCTGTGCCTGCCTTCTCTCCATACCCCCTGATCCCCTTAGCCACAAGGGCCACATCTAACTCCCTCTTAAATATAGCCAATGAACTGGCCTCAACTACCTTCTGTGGCAGAGAATTCCAGAGATTCACCACTCTCTGTGTGAAAAAAGTGTTTCTCATCTCGGACCCAAAAGACCTTATCCTTAAACTGTGACCCCTTGTTCTGGACTTCCCCAACATCGGCAACAATCTTCCTGCATCTAGTCAGTCCAACCCCTTAAGAATTGTGTACGTTTCTATAAGATCACCCCTCAATCTTCTAAATTCTAGCGAGTACAAGCCGAGTCTATCCACTCTAAACCTATTCTATCCATGTCACTGTCTATGTGTTTCTTAAACGTTGCGGCGGCACTTGACTCAAGTACCTCCTCCGGCAGCTCGTTCAATAGACCCACCATACTTCGTGCAAAATAGTCACCCCTCGGCTTCCTTTGATATTGAAATGTGAAAGATCGTGGAAAATACTGATTTCACAGACTACGCGCTGAGTCGTATCATTTCAGCTAAGCTACCACGAGGGAATAGGCACAAAATGCTGGAGTAACTCAGCGGGACAAGCAGCATCTCTGGGCAGAAGGACTGGCTGGCGTTTTGCAGCCTTGTATGGATGTCCCCGCCTAGATATCGCGACAGTGTTACATTCTAAAGTGCATCGTTATTTATATTTAAGAAAGTACTGCAGATGCTGGAAAAATCGAAGGTAGACAAAAATGCTGAAGAAACTCAGCGGGTGAGGCAGCATCTATGGAGCGAAGGAATAGGCGACAGAAGGGTCTCGACCCAAAACGTCGCCTATTCCTTCGTCCATAGATGTTGACTCACCATTTGTGTCTACCTTCATTATATATATATTGGTCGGTTCTCCCCTGTCCCACTTAGGAAACCTGAACGGAAACCTCTGGAGCCCTTGCGCCCCATCCAAGGTTTCCGTGCGTTCCCCGGAGGTTTTTTGTCAGTCTCCCTACCTGCTTACACGACCTGCAACCTCCGGCAACCACCTGCAACCTCCGGGAACCGCACGGAAATCTTGGGTGGGGCGCAAAGTCTCCAGAGGTTTCCGTTCAGATTTCCTAAGTGGGACAGGGGCATTACTCTCACGCGTAGCTATTTGCAGAGGTTACATATACAATACACAGAAGCATTTAGTGTTTTTTTAAATTCCTAAATGAAGCACATCGTTGGAGAACAGCATGAAATGCTTTATTTCGTTTTGAGTTTTGCGCAATTAATACCATTCCACGTGTATTTCCCCCGAGTAAACACTGTTCACTACTTACCGACGTTCGTGCGAATTAGTACCAATTTATCATTTTCTGCAATTAAAAAGTAATTTAGTCTTAGATCTCTCTGTCGTCTGAAAACAGACACTCAAAAAGACGCCAATAGCAGCCAAGATCAAAAGTATTTTGCAATTGTATCTCAGTCCTCACTTTGTTACACGAGAAAGCCCACACCCTAAAAGTAACAAAGCATTATATACCATCACCAGTAACCGTTAATAATGTATTCAGCTTTGTTTCCCAGAGCATTACGAGGGAATGATTTCTTTAAAAGTCCCTTTTAGAAACACAGAAACATAGAAAATAGGTGCAGGAGGAGGCCATTCGGCCCTTCGAGCCAGCACCGCCATTCATTGTGATCAGGGCTGATTGTCCCCTATCAATAACCCGTGCCTGCCTTCTCCCTATATCCCTTGACTCCACTAGCCCCTAGAACTCTATCTAACTCTCTCTTAAACCCATCCAGTGACTTGGCCTCCATTGCCCTCTGTGGCAGGGAATTCCATAAATTCACAACTCTCTGGGTGAAAACATTTTTTCTCACCTCAGTCTTAAATGACCTCCCCTTTATTCTAAGACTGTGTGGCCCCTGGTTCTGGACTCGCCCAACATTGGAACATTTTTCCTGCATCTAGCTTGACCAGTCCTTTTATAATTTTATATGTTTCTATAAGATATCCCGTCATCCTTCTAAACTCCAGTGAATATAAGCCTAATCTTTTCAATCTTTCCACATAACCATCACCAGTGACCGTTAATAGTTTCTTCAGCTTTGTATCCCAGCCCATTACAAGGGGATGATTTCTTTAAAAATCCCTCTTGCTATGCATAATTAAGAACAAAAACGTTTCCACTCCTTAATCACTTCAACGTGCGAGTACAAATGCAAGTGTGCGCGCACGATTACGCAATATTTACTTTGCTAAATTGCCAAACATTTGCCATAGACAGTAGCGAACAATATATTGAATCAGGAAGGAGTCCTTCACTGCAAGATCCAGATTTATGTTACCTGAGTTGTTGGGGGAGAAACTTGATTTTAGAAACATAGAAAATAGGCGCAGGAGTAGAGATTTATTACAGTTCTCTTAATTTTTAAGAAAGTTATGGGCTTTAGACTGTCTTCGATCACAGCTTTTCAGTTAAGTCAATGGAAAATCAATAGGGAACAGGATGCCAATTCCCGAGTATGAAAATTTGATTTGATTTGATTTGATTCCTTTTATTGTCATTCAGACCTTTCGGTCTGAACGAAATTTCGTTGCCTGCAGTCATACACAATAATAATAAATAACAAAACATACAATAAACACAAATCGGTTTGTACTCGCTAGAATTTAGAAGATTGAGGGGGGATCTTATAGAAACTTACCAAATTCTTAAGGGGTTGGACAGGCTAGATGCAGGAAGGTTGTTTCCGATGTTGGGGAAGTCCAGAACAAGGGGTCATAGTTTAAGGATAAGGGGGACATCTTTTAGGACCGAGATGAGGAAAACATAGAAACATAGAAAATAGGTGCAGGAGTAGAGGCCATTCGGCCCTTCGAGCCTGCACCGCCATTCAATATGATCATGGCTGATGATCCAACTCAGTATCCTGTACCTGCCTTCTCTCGATACCCCGATCCCTCTAGCCACAAGGGCCACATCTAACTCCCTCTTAAATATAGCCAATGAACTGGCCTCAACTAATAAGATCGTAAATAAATTAGACCAATGCACTAACCAGAATTTGATTCTTTTAAGCGTGTTTCTGAATAATATGTGACAAAATATAAAATTGAAACGATAAACAGAAAATAGCACGGTTTAGACAAATCACAATGGTCAAGAAACAACATTTTTTATTAATGAAATGAAGCGAGATGTTGAAAATTAATAGAGTATAATGTTAGGACATTCCAAGACTTCTGACATTCGCATGTAAATAAATCAAATAGTTCCAGGGAAGCCAACGGATTCACAATTCGTCTTGTGGTGACTGCCATATGTCAAATTGATTGTCATATTAAGCAATATTTCCTTCATGTGCACAGAGCGGAGCACATGAAGACACTTCATAGAAAGACACAAAATGCCATAGGAACTCCGTGAGCCAGGCGGCATCCATGCATAGTTGGGGACACGCTTCAGGGATCCTTCTGCCAGACTACAAATGCATCCCCTGCATCTCCCCCACTCCTTGCCGGCGGCTTGAATTATAAAGTTGGGATTACTGCTGAATGAGTGTTCTGGTCACCCTGCCCGGCTGTATGGGCTGCTTTCCAAATCGCGATTTTCAAGCAATTTTGATTCTTCAGTGTCAAAAACAAACCTGGTGGGAGATAACCATGGGCCGTAAGCATTAACCTTGGCGAGGCGCCCTTTTTTATAGATCTTGTACTTTTTTTCAAATTAACTCTGCAAAGTTCCATAACCCGATTCTTTACCTCTTTACCTCGATTAGGTTGACAGGCACTTTGAAATATGTTTTGTTTCTCAATATAACCAACTGGTTACTTTTACTCACCCTCTTTTTCCAGATGTTTCAGCATTTCTAATGACCATTAAGTTATAATTATTGTTGGAAAATGAATATTGAAAGCACCTAACATGCAGACAATTCTACCAAAGTCTAGTGATGAAGAATGGCTTTGACGCGATCTAATTCTAGCTTACCTGCTTCTTTCCTCTCCAACTTCTCAGCTGCAAACACGGAAATAGGGTCATAAGTTCATGTGACAGGAACGATTAGGCCACTCGGCCCATCCAGTCTACTCCGTCATTCAAACATGGCTGCTCTCTCTCACTCCTATCCCCATTCTCCACCCCATAGAATAGATTTAAACAATTAGTAAACAATTGCTGACATTAAACTTGTTTTTCCCTTTTAATGCCAACGTAGCCAAAACAAAAAAGAGCGGTTGATTTACGTAGAGAATCCTGGTAGATATAGAGAAGCGAGTATAAAAACAAAGTGGGCACAAAATGCTGGAGTAACTCAGCGGGACGGGCAGCATCTCTGGAGAGAAGGAATGGGTGATGTTTCGGGTCAGACGAACCGTCAGAGACGCTGCCTGTCCCGCTGAGTCACTCCAGCTTTTTGTGTCCACCTTCGATTTGAACCAGCATCTGCAGTTCTTTCCTAAACAGTATACAATTCAAACAATTGTACAGGGTCTTGATGAGACCACACCTGGAGTATTGCGTACAGTTTTGGTCTCCTAATCTGAGGAAAGGCATTCTTGCCATAGAGGGAGTACAGAGAAGGTTCACCAGACTGATTACTGGGATGTCAGGACTTTCATATGAAGAAAGACTGGATAGACTCGGCTTGTACTCGCTAGAATTTAGAAGATTGAGGGGGGGATCTTATAGAAATTTACAGCATTCTTAAAGGGTTGGACAGACTAGATGCAGGAAGATTGTACCCGATGTTGGGGAAGTCCAGAACAAGGGGTCACAGTTTAAGGATAAGGGGGAAATCTTTTAGGACCGAGATGAGAAAAACAGTTTTCACACAGATTATTTAATGTGAAGATTTTATTTCATCCTAGGTTTAGACTTCTAAGAGGGGAGAGAAGACTATTTTTCTGCCTGGTCATGTTTCATGCAAGCCGAGCTTCCAGGTGAATCTGTGGAACTCTCTGCCACAGAAGGCAGTTGAGGCCAGTTCATTGGCTATATTTAAGAGGGAGTTAGATGTGACCCTTGTGGCTAAAAGTATCAGGGGGTATGGAGAGAAGGCAGGTACAGGATACTGAGTTGGGTGATCAGCCATTATCATATTGAATGACGGTGCAGGCTCAAAGGGCCGAATGGCCTACGCTTGCACCTATTTTCTATGTTTCTATGTTTCTATATAAACAAGAACGCGTTAGGCGTCTTAGAGGTTTAATTGTTGAGTGAATCAAACATACTCACGGATCTGGTACAAGAGTATTTATTGAGTAACATTTACAACACTCAGCAGCATATCAATTCTACCGTGCTGCATCACCAACTAACAACACCATGTCGGGTTGCGATAATATGAATGGTGTAGTAGTAGGCGGAGCTTATAATAATAATAAAGCACCCCCCCCCCTCGGTCATGACTCACCATGGGTGAGAACTTGCAAACTCCACACAGACAGAACCCGTCGTCAGGATAACTGGCGCTGTCAGGCATCAACTCTACCGCTGTGCCACCGTGTCGCCCTTCATGGTAAAATCCGTGAAAGCATGCATACCTGTTTCCTCCTGTTCTGCCTTGAGTTTGTCTGTTTCTTTTTTGTAAGGAAGCACATTAATACAATCAAAAGACACAGGACATTTGAGCCCAGAGACAGTCACAAACACCAATTGCATTTTGTGTGTAGCAAATAAGGAAAAGTGTGGGGTACTATCAGACACGATGCCGAGCGCTGCACAGCCCTGTCCATTTGACCAAAATTCATGGTTAATTGAGAAATCCACCTGCATTAAATTCAGGCGATTAGGCAAATAAATGATCATTTAGTTTACAAGATACACGACCTGCTGTTCCCCAATTGTAGAAGTGACTTGGGATTATAACATTCATTTGTCTGTTAAGGATTGCTGAATGCGAGCCAATTCATTGTAGATTCTGTAATAATACTTTACAATACATTTTATTGTCTTTGTAAATACATACAACGAAAATTCCGGCGCACTACCCGAGCGGAGCTCCAACGTATCAGATGAATAAATAACGTCAATGAAAACAGGAAAAACGGCATGAAAAACGTCGTCAAGTCATAATGTGCAACATTCCACAGTATCGTGTTATAGCCGTACAAAAATATTGGCTATGCGTTGGTTTGTATTCAGTGCAGAGTTCAGTTGTGATGGCCTTGGAGTAGAAACAGTTGATTAACCTTGTGGTGTGTGATTTGATGGACCTGTAATTTGATGCTTTCCTGAGGGCAGATGGGCAAACAAGTGATGTGTTGGATGAGATGAGCCCATTAGGATGCGTGATGCCTTTCGCAGGCAACGAGAGCTAGAGGTCTCTTCCCGGGCAGGCGGATGTGTGTTGGAAACATTCTGGACTGTGTTGATGACTGTCTGTAGAGCCTTCTTGTCAGCCGCTGAACTGATGCCTTGTGTCAGGCCGCGCTGTATGGAGCAACGGTAGAATGGCACCAGCAGCTGTTGTGGCAGGTTGACTTTCCTGAGTGACCGTAGGGATGAAGGCCGTTGTTGTGCCTTCTTTACCAGGTAGCTCATGTTAGTTGACCACTGCTGAGATGTGGGTACCCAGGAACATGAAACTGGAGTCTCTGTCCACTCTTTTTCCGTTGATGTGCAGTGGGGGATGGTCACCCTGCTACTTTCTGGTCGCTGATGAGCTCTTTTGTGTTCTTGGCTTTGAATGCTAAGTGGTTTTATGAGCAACAGCCTATTAACCACTATAACCCCTCCCCGTTAGCTGACTCAGCACCCGCAGTGATCAGCCCCGCCACCGTCGCGTCGTCTGCAAATTTAATAATAGTGTTAATGCTGTGGGTCGGTATACAGTCATAGGTGTAGAGAGATTAGAGGAGGGGGTCAGCACACAGCCTTGTGGAGCTCTTGTGCTGAGTGTCAGAGTGGGGGAGTCGTGAGTTTCCATCATTTTCCATGCAGCGGAAACAAAATCCTAATACTTCGTTTTGCAAGTGTAAGGCTATATCGTGTCATGAATAACGGACGGCATGGGAAGTAACTTGTAGGAGGGAATTGCAGATGCTGGCTTAAAGCGAAAAATAGATTTTTTTAAAAGCTGGAGTAACTCAGCGGGACAGGCAGCATCTCTGGAGAGAAGGAATGGGTGACGTTTCGTGTCGAGACCCTTCATCAGACTGGTTAGTGATAAGGGAAAGGAGAGATATAGACGATGACGTGGAGAGATAACGAAGAACAAATTAAAGATATGCAAAATAATGTAACGCTGATAAGGGAACAGGCCATTGCTAGCTGATTGTTGGGTGAGAACGAGAAGCTGGTGCGACTTGGGTGGGGAAGGATAGAGAGAATGGAAATGACAGGGCTGTCTTCGAGCTAGCACTGCCATTCAATATGATCATGGCTGATGATGCAGAATCGGTACCCCGTTCCTGCTTTCTCCCGATGTCCCTTGATTCCGTTAGCCCTAAAACCTATATCCAACTCGCTCTTGAATATATCCAGTGAATTGGCCTCCACAGACATCAATCTAGAGGATTCCAAAGAGTCACAACTCTCTCGTTGAAAAACCGGAAGAGCACATGATCAGAGTTTTATTTATGTATAGATAGATATAAGATAGATAGATAGATAGATAGATAGATAGATAGATAGATAGATAGATAGATAGATAGATAGATAGATAGATAGATAGATAGATAGATAGATAGATAGATAGATAGATAGATAGGTCGATAGACAGATAGACAGATAGATAGATAGATAGATAGATAGATAGATAGATAGATAGATAGATAGATAGATAGATAGACAGACAGACAGACAGACAGACAGACAGACAGACAGACAAACAGACAGATAGATAGATAGATAGATAGATAGATAGATAGATAGATAGATAGATAGATAGATAGATAGATAGATAGATAGATAGATAGATAGATAGATAGATAGATAGATAGATAGATAGATAGATAGATAGATAGATAGATAGATAGATAATTAAATAAATAATTAATTAATGGATTCACGGATTGGACACGCTAGAGGTAGGAAACATGTTCCCGATGTTTGGGGAGTCCAGAACCAGGGGACACAGTTTAAGAATAAGGAGTACGCCATTTAGAACGGAGATGAGGAAAACCTTTTTCACCCAGAGAGTTGTGAATCTGTGGAATTCTCTACCTCAGAAGGCAGTGGGGGTCGATTCTATGGATGCTTTCAAGAGAGAATTAGAATGGCCTACTCCTGCATCTATTCTCTATTGCCTACCGTCTATTCTGAAACACCATGACATTTCTGGCTCTCGATATGCATTCGATACCGATGACAATTTTATTCCGATTATTAGTCGATTACTGAAATTGTACCACGTGTTGGGGGAAACGCAAGTTCACAGTTGACGGAATAAATTTGGTTCCCAGGAAAATTATTAAAGAAAGCTTTTGTACTCACCAGTCGTATATATTCCTACAAGTAAAGTAAAATATATTCATAAACAAACTAGCAATACTCTGTGACTGTCACTCGTAAGATTGTAATATACAAAGACCATTTCAAACATAATCCGTTCCCAAAACAGTTTAAATGATTAGCCGCCCCAAATGCTTATCCCTCAGGTTCCTACAATGTTCACCCCCACCCCCTCCACCCCCCCTCCCCCCCGGCCATCTTAAACGTATATCCTCTGGTTCGAAATACTCCTACTCTGGGTAAATTATGTGCCTACTCGATCTATTCCTCGCATGATTTTGTACACCTCTACAAAACCAACATCATACGCCATGCGCTCCAAAGAATAAAATCCTAACTTGCTCTCCTTGTAACTTAGTCAATTGAGTCCTGGCAACATCCTCGTAAATTGTCTGTACACCCTTTCCAGCTTGGCAGCATATTTCTTATTATACGGTGCCAAAACCTGAACACATTACACTAAATATGACCTCCAACTTCTGATATAACTTCAACATAACCTCGCAACGTCTCAACTCAACTCGCTGAATGATGATGGCCAATGTTCTAAAAGCCTGCTTGGCCACCCTATCCACCTGCGAAGGTACTTTGCAAGGAACTATTTACCTGTAGTCCTGTATACAATACTACCCGGAGCCCTATTTTACAGCGGGATCTTGATCAGCTCGGCAAGTTGGCCGAGGAATCGAAAATGGAGTTTAATTCAGATGAGGATGACGTGATGCTGTTGGAAATTCAAACCAGGGTGAGATCTTCACAGTGAACAGCAGGGCACTGGGTAGCGATTTCGAGCAGCGCCAGCTCTGAGTGCAAGCACATACCTCCGTGAAAGTGTCATCGAGAGTATCCGGAATGGTAAATTTTGACTTTAATGACTATGATATAGTTGGGATCACGGAGACATGGCTCCAGGATGACCAAGGCTGGGAGCTGAACATCCAGGGATATTCAATATTCAGGAGGGATAGAGAGAAAGGAAAAGGAGGTGGGGTAGCGTTGCTGATTAGAGAGGAGATTAACGCAATGGAAAGGAAGGACATTAGTTTGGAGGATGTGGAATCGGTATGGGTAGAGCTGCGAAACACTAAGGGGCAGAAAACGCTGGTGGGTGTTGTGTACAGGCCACCTAACAGTAGTAGTGAAGTTGGAGATGGTATCAAACAGGAAATTAGAAATGCGTGCGACAAAGGCAAACCCGTTATAATGGGTGACTTCAATCTACATATAGATTGGGTGAATCAAATTGGCAGGGGTGCTGAGGAAGAGGATTTTTTGGAATGTATGCGGGATAGTTATCTAAATCAACATGTAGAGGAACCAACGAGAGAGCAGGCTATTTTAGACTGGGTATTGAGTAATGAGGAAGGGTTAGTTAGCAGTCTTGTTGTACGTGCCCCCTTGGGCAAGAGTGACCATAATATGGTTGAGTTCTTCATTAGGATGGAGAGTGACATTGTTAATTCAGAAACAATGGTTCTGAACTTAAAGAAAGGTAACTTTGAGGGTATGAGACGTGAATTGGCCAAGATTGACTGGCAATTAATTCTAAAAGGGTTGACGGTGGATATGCAATGGAAGACATTTAAAGACTGCATGGATGAACTACAAAAATTGTTCATCCCAGTTTGGCAAAAGAATAAATCAGGGAAGGTAGTGCATCCGTGGATAACAAGGGAAATCAGGGATAGTATCAAAGCGAAGGATGATGCGTACAAATTAGCCAGAAAAAGCAGCATACCGGAGGACTGGGAGAAATTCAGAGACCAGCAGAGGAGGACAAAGGGCTTAATTAGGAAAGGAAAAATAGATTATGAAAGAAAACTGGCAGGGAACATAAAAACTGACTGCAAAAGTTTTTATAGATATGTGAAAAGAAAGTGATTAGTTAAAACAAATGTAGGTCCCTTGCAGTCAGAAACAGGTGAGTTGATCATGGGGAACAAGGATATGGCGTACCAATTGAATAACTACTTTGGTTCCGTCTTCACTAAGGAAGACATAAATAATCTGCCGGAAATAGCAGGGGACCGCGGGTCAAAGGAGTTGGAGGAATTGAGTGAAATCCAGGTTAGCCTGGAAGTGGTGTTGGGTAAATTGAATGGATTAAAGGCCGATAAATCCCCAGGGCCAGATAGGCTGCATCCCAGAGTACTTAAGGAAGTAGCTCCAGAAATAGTGGATGCATTAGTAATAATCTTTCAAAAACTCTTTAGATTCTGGAGTAATTCCTGAGGATTGGCGGGTAGCAAACGTAACCCCACTTTTTAAGAAGGGAGGGAGAGAGAAAACGGGGAATTACAGACCAGTTAGTCTAACATCGGTAGTGGGGAAACTGCTAGAGTCAGTTATTAAAGATGGGATAGCAGCACATTTGGAAAGTGGTGAAATCATTGGACAAAGTCAGCATGGATTTACAAAAGGTAAATCATGTCTGACGAATCTTATAGAATGTTTCGAGGATGTAACTAGTAGCGTGGATAGGGGAGAACCAGTGGATGTGGTGTATCTGGACTTCCAGAAGGCTTTCGACAAGGTCCCACATAAGAGATTAGTATACAAACTTAAAGCACACGGCATTGGGGGTTCAGTATTGATGTGGATAGAGAATTGGCTGGCAAACAGGAAGCAAAGAGTAGGAGTAAACGGGTCCTTTTCACAATGGCAGGCAGTGACTAGTGGGGTACCGCAAGGCTCAGTGCTGGGACCCCAGCTATTTACAATATATATTAATGATCTGGATGAGGGAATTGACGGCAATATCTCCAAGTTTGCGGATGACACTAAGCTGAGGGGCAGTGTTAGCTGTGAGGAGGATGCTAGGAGACTGCAAGGTGACTTGGATAGGCTGGGTGAGTGGGCAAATGTTTGGCAGATGCAGTATAATGTGGATAAATGTGAGGTTATCCATTTTGGTGGCAAAAACAGGAAAGCAGACTATTATCTAAATGGTGGCCGACTAGGAAAAGGGGAGATGCAGCGAGACCTGGGTGTCATGGTACACCAGTCATTGAAAGTGGGCATGCAGGTGCAGCAGGCAGTGAAGAAAGCGAATGGTATGTTAGCTTTCATAGCAAAAGGATTTGAGTATAGGAGCAGGGAGGTTCTACTGCAGTTGTGCGGGGTCTTGGTGAGACCACACCTGGAGTATTGCGTACAGTTTTGGTCTCCAAATCTGAGGAAGGACATTATTGCCATAGAGGGAGTGCAGAGAAGGTTCACCGGACTGATTCCTGTGATGTCAGGACTGTCTTATGAAGAAAGACTGGATAGACTTGGTTTATACTCTCTAGAATTTAGGAGATTGAGAGGGGATCTTATAGAAACTTACAAAATTCTTAAGGGGTTGGACAGGCTAGATGCAGGAAGATTGCTCCCGATGTTGGGGAAGTCCAGGACAAGGGGTCACAGCTTAAGGATAAGGGGGAAATCCTTTAAAACCGAGATGAGAAGAACTTTTTTCACACAGAGAGTGGTGAATCTCTGGAACTGTCTGCCACAGAGGGTAGTCGAGGCCAGTGCATTGGCTATATTTAAGAGGGAGTTAGATGTGGCCCTTGTGGCTAAGGGGATCAGAAGGTATGGAGAGAAGGCAGGTACGGGATACTGAGTTGGATGATCAGCCATGATCATATTGAATGGCGGTGCAGGCTCGAAGGGCCGACTGGCCTACTCCTGCACCTAATTTCTATGTTTCTATGTTTCTATGAGTGCATGAAGAGGTCGTTCGCACGCTGGCCTTCATCAATCAAGGAATTATAGGTACAGAAGTTAGGACATCAAGATGTAGTTTTACATGACGTTCGTGAGGCTGCACTTGGAGTGTTATGTTTAGTTTTGGTCGCTAGGCTGCAAGAACATTTACCAGTATGTTCCAGGATTCAACTGCCTGAGCTAGGTTGAGGTTGAGAAAGGTTGACTAACTGGAAGTTCAATCTTCAGAGAGCGGGTGACTGGGCGATGATCTCACAGCTTGAAGTGCACAGATAGGATGATGTGCACAGCCTTTTGGCAGAGACGGGAAATCTGGATTTTCAACGCAGGGGGTTAAAGTCAGATGGGAAAAGATTAAGTTGGAATCTGAGCGGTAACATTTTCTCACCTGGGGTGGAGGGTATTTTGAAGGAGCTGCCAAGTAGTAGTTCTGGCAGATGCAGTAACATTTAAAAAACATTTGGACAGGTACATGGATACTGATTGTTTTCAGCGATATGATAGACACCCCAACCAAAAGACCACTGTCCATGTTAAATATTGTTTTTGTTACTCACCAGTACCGCCAGATAGGTTCTTTAGTATCGCTGTTCCTACGTGCAAGGGAAAACACATACGTTTAGACATTTCTCCGACTGACTATAATATGAGACTTGAAGCAAATGGTAAATACCGGCTCAACAAGAAACATATATTCAATGAACAAATGATTTTAATTGCAGCCTTCAGTGTTGTTCACGACCTTCGTGTTACACTAATCTCAGAACAGGATTATATAACAACTTCTCTTCTAAAATTAATGCTTACCGATATCTCTGCGAAGTTTGTCGTTCTCTGTCCAATGCAGGAAAAATGAAAAATCATATTTAAAAAGGTAACGAATCTTTGTTAAATTTCACAAGTGAGAATTCACATAGCACAGAGATTATAATTAGTTGTTTCACAGTTAGCTATTTGCCGTTTGATTTTATTCCTCTTTGCTTAGTTTTTTCCGGTTCCAAGTTTGATAACACAACCTAATCAGTAGAACACGTATCTTTCATTTCAGCAGAATATTATACCAACCTAAAAATTTATGTTGGTATATATTTAGGTTGGTATATTTAACAGCAGCAGTGAAAATCAATCTAAATTTCCGATCACTCTTTAAGCGACGCTAAAAGTACGAATAGAAACCGTGGTACATGGGTAGAATTGCAGCCTTCCAGCACCAGAGACACGGCTTCGATCCTGACTCTGAGTGCTGTCTGTACGGAGTGTGCATGTCCTCCCTGTGACCGTGTGGATTTACTCCGGCATTTAAAAGACGTATAGGTTTGAGGATTAATTGGCTTGTGCAAAGTGTCTCTCGTCAGTAGGATAGAACTGGTGTACGTGTAATGGTTTGTTGGTGAGGATTCGGTGGACCGAACGGCCTGTTTCCTTGCTGTAATTCTAAAACAAAAGCCAGAACTAAGTCATGTGTGCAAGCAAACTACGAGAAGCGTGCCCCTGTCCCACTTAGGAAACCTGAACGGAAACCTCTGGAGGCTTTGCGCCCCACCCAAGGTTTCCGTGCAGTTCACGGAGGTTGCAGGTGGTTGCCGGCGGTTGCAGGTAGTGGAAGCAGGCAGGGAGACTGACAAAAACCTCCGGGAACCGCACGAAAACATTAGGTGGGGCGCAAAGTATCCCGAGGTTTCCGTTCAGGTTTCCTAAGTGGGACAGGGGCATAATACGTTTAAAACATGAATTGGTTTGATAGTCCTCCATTCACCCGACCACGGGTGAGCAAGAGGAAGCGGGCTGGACCTTTATTGCCTTCCCTCACAGTGGGGAACGTTGATCCCGCTGTGTGTGTGTGTAGAAATACAGTCGGCCATTGTTAAGTTGAACACCGGGGATTTGTAAATATCAAAAATAACAATGCACCAGTAATCGAGTCCTGTCATTCTCCTGAAATATGTGATGACAAAAACATACTGCATCATTTTTACCCAACACTGAATGAACCTTTAGATCGTTGTTCTTTGACAGCAAATGATTGCATACAGCTAAACGCAATTAAATGCGTCTAAAAGCTTAGTGAAATTCCTCATCCTACTAAGCGGAATGTTTTACATCATGTTATGTCTATAGGTTCATTCCTGTGCTCAAAACGCGTTCTGACATTTCCTCAAGGGCCTGTCCCACGAGCATGGGACTGCATGCGGCAAGCGCGACCTAAAGGGCCTGTCCCACGAGCATGCGGCTGCATGCGGCAAGCGCGACCTAAAGGGCCTGTCCCACGAGCATGCGACTCCATGCGGCAAGCGCGACCTAACCAGAAGCGGGGGTTGCGCGGTGGTCGAGTGAGTGACGTGAAGTGCGAGCGAAGTCCGCGGGAAGTTCGCGCGTGACGTACGACGTCGGGGCGACTGCGGGCCGACAGGCCTTTGCCGCGTGGAATCTTTCAACACGGTCAGTTTTCTGGAGCCCCGCGCGATGTCGGGACCTGCTCCGCACAACTCCATACGGCTCCAGCGATCGAAGTACGACCGGCCCCGCGAGGCCGTACTGCTCAAGCGACCACGCTAGGTCGCGCTTGCCGCACGGAGTCGCATGCTCGTGGGACAGGCCCTTCACTACATTCCGATATTTCAACTGGGTCTCCATTAATTCTAGTCATTTGCCTCTCCTGCCCTTGTTTATCCGCACTTAACCTCCCGTCAGATTAAGATAACACAAGGGCTGTGAGGATGCCACTAACCTTTTCCGCAACTGGTTGCCGTTTGCAGAATTGCTCAAATAGTAAGTCATCGCGTTATAATGTAAAATATGATACTGCAAACTGTATTTTGCTTTACTTGCCTAATTTGTGACAAAGCGCAATTTTTGTCGTTCGTTTAAAATAAATTTGAACGTACGGAAGACAAGTGATAAAACGCGAATACGCTATAACATCACCTTTATTTGATGTACGCAGTAGTTGTGCTTACAGTAGGAAAAACGAAGAAAATACATTTGTTAGTTAAACGATAATATATCATGCGAATGTCAGATAACTGTCAAATATCGCAGGACACTAGTCCGAGATAAATGCCGCTTAATTTAAGAATGCAGCGTGGCACAATTAATTTTTAACGGCAGATGCACCAATGCACATGGGTCAGTTGCTTTACATGCGCAAGGAGAGTCGAGTGAATAGAAAGGCAGCCCTGAACCGTTTGAGTAATTCAAGAGAGCTTAGTGCCATGTATGTGGTGAGTGTGTTTGTTGAAAGTTATTTAAAGCACGTTTTTGCTGTAGCAGCAGCTGTAGAGGAGTGTTTCAGAATAAAAATGGCTTTCAACGACTGAATCATTCGGTTTAGACACACCTGTATTCTTATTTTCAAACTTCTTACATAGAGTATATGGTTAGTAACAGGATTCAGTATGCTGATCACGTTCTGAAGTTACTTGGGATTTTAGTATTGGTGCTGAGTGTGTCTGTGTGTCTGTGTGTCTGTGTGTCTGTGTGAGTGCGTGTGTGAGTGCGTGTGTATATGTGGAAACCAATCCCTTCGTCCCGCAACACCCATGCTAGCGCTCCAGAAAGCCATATATATATAAATTGAACATAGATCTATTGAACATCCTGTTTTTGTTTACGTGATAAACGTTGCTTACAGAATACTGTGTTTACGTAAGATAGACACAAACTGCTAGAGTAACGCAGAGATGCTGCCTGTCCCGCTGTTGCTCCAGCATTTAGTGTCTATCTTCGATTGAAACCAGAATCTGCAGTTCTTTCCTGCACGAAGAGTTTACGTATCTGTTGTGCTGCTGCAAGTAAGAATTGCGTTGTTACGTTTTAGGACATAATGTTGACTCTTGATTTCAGTACTAGTTTCCCAACACATCAAAGATATAAACTACAGCTCGGTTTACAGGTTTGATTGAATTTTACCTGCATCAAAAATAGAAAGGAGATGCCAAAAAATGAAAATAAATCACATTTAACGTGAAAATGTACGCACGTACGCCACCATAAATTTCTTACCAAGGTCCTGTCGAATAATTTGCAGTGTCTCGTGCTCTACAAAGATATTACACATTGAATATTTCAAAATCTTTTAAACAGAAATTATACAATTGATCAAATTTAATGTTTAAATTATTCGCCTGTTATTTCAGCGGCTTGTAATTAATCTCCACCTGTCAAGCAGAATATGGAGTATTCCGATTTGATAAAATAAATACACATATTATGTAGATATCGCTTTTTGGCACGTCTATAATGGAAAACATAGAGGCATTGACATTTGATGTCACTGAATACGCATTACTTAGAGATGATTCATTACTTTTAATTTTTGAAAATAGAAATGTATACATTTTGTATTTATAATAAAACAAAATGGAAAATATAACTCGGTTTCAGATGAGAAAAATGCACCGCTGGTAGGGATGCTCTGCGGCAGTTGAACATCATATTCTGTATGGTGCGAAGCACAACCAAGTGGTTACAGATTAGAGGCAAAGAAAGAGAGAAAATAGGTGCAGGAATAGGCCATTCGGCCCTTCGAGCCAGCACCGCCATTCACGATGATCATGGCTGATCATCCAAAATCAGTAACCCGTTCCTGCTTTCCCCCCATATCTCTTGATTCCGTTAGCCCTAATGCCCCTGTCCCATTTCGGAAACCTGAACGGAAACCTCTGGAGACTTTACGCCCCACCCAAGGTTTCCGTGCGGTTCCCGGAGGTTGCAGGTGGTTGCCGGAGGTTGCAGGTAGTGGAAGCAGGTGGGGAGACTGACGAAAACCTCCGGGAACCGCACGGAAACCTTGGGTGGGGCGCAAAGTCTCCAGAGGTTTCTGTTCAGGTTTCCGAAGTGGGACAGTGGCATTAGAGATAAATCCAACTCTGTATTGAAAACATCCAGTGATTGGTCTGCACTGCCCTCTGTGGCAGAGAATTGCACAGATTCACAACTCTCTGGGTGAAAAAAAAAATCCTCATCTCAATCCTAAATGGCCTGCACCTTATTCTTAATCTGTGACCCCTGGTTCTGGACTCCCTCAACGTCGGGAACGTTTTCCCTACATCTACCCTGTCCAATCCCTTAAGAATTTGCTATGTTTCTATATAGGATCCCGTCTCATTCTTCTAAATTCCAGTGAATACAAGCCCAGTCGACCCATTGAAATGTACTCATTATTGTGGCCAGTCAAGATGGCATTTGACTTCTGTGACCGATGAACTAACTAAGCCCGAACCCGTTAAAAAAAAACCCGTAAATCAACGAAATTAATCGGAACAATAAAATTCCCAAAACTTGCGTTAAATTATCATTTTTGAATGCATGATTTACATTTAGGCTGACCGTGTTGCATAATGGGTAAATATATTTTAGTTTAGTGGCATTTAAATAACTCGAAATAAAAAATCCAAATCCATGTTGATAGGCTTCAAGCAAATATACAACATTAAAGATAGACACAAAAAGCTGGAGTAACTCAACGGGACAGGTAGCAACTCTGCAGAGAAGGAATGAGTGACGTTTCCGGTCGAGTCCCTTCTTCTGAGTTGGATGATCAGCCATGATCATATTGAATGGCGGTGCAGGCTCGAAGGGTCGAATGGCCTACTCCTGCACCTATTTTCTATGTTTCCATGTTTCAGGTCTCGACCCGAAACGTCACCCATTCCTTCTATCCAGAGATGCTGACTGGCCCGCTGAGTGACTTCAGCTTTTTGTGTCTCTCTTCGGTTTAAATCAGCATTTGCAGTTCCTTCATACAACATTACAGATATAGCGACCTTCATGACCATAGCCATAATTTCGGCTTGAAAATTATATCGACAATATATTGCTACGCTTTGAAACGAGTGATGTTCCAAATAGTCTCCCCATCCGAATAAAATGACAGGTTCAACAGCAGCAAAAGCATAAAGTGTATGATATTGCTGAAAAATGTATGATATCGCTGAGCTATCTACAGTGACTGCAACAATAGCGAGAACTAATTTGAGGAAGGACATCCTTGTGATTGAGGCAGTGCAGCGTAGCTTCACGAGATCGATCCCTGGAATGGCGGGACTGTCATATGAGGAAAGATTGAAAAGACTAGGCTTGTATTCACTGGAGTTTAGAAGGATGAGGGGGATCTTATAGAAACATATAAAATTATAAAAGGACCTGACAAGCTAGATGCAGGGAAAAATGTTCCCAATGCTGGGCGAGTCCAGAACCAGGGGCCACAGTCTTAGAATAAAGGGGAGGTCATTTAAGACTGAGGTGAGAAAAAAACGTTTTCACCCAGAGAGTTGTGAATTTATGGAATTCTCTGCCACAGAGGGCAGTGGAGGCCAAGTCACTGGATGGATTTAAGAGAGAGTTAGATAAAGCTCTAGGGGCTAGTGGAGTCAAGAGATATGGGGAGAAGGCAGGCACGGGTTATTGATAGGGGACGATCAGCCATGATCACAATGAACGGCGGTGCTGGCTCGAAGGGCCGAATGACCTCCTCCTGCACCTATTTTCTATGTTTCTATATTTCTATGTAACTGCAAGGAGACAGGTCACGAATCGCGTTATCCTGGATCTTTTGTGTCAGTAACTAGAAATAAATGACAGAAACAACACAAGGTCCGGAAATATCCACTGACCGCGATGGCAATTAATATTAGTTGTTCATTTACGTTGTAAAGAATTAAAATAAGTTGCCTTTTCTCCTATTCCAGAAATTTATTTCCAAGTGAACATTGTCAAATTAATGTTGAGTGATTTTACCTGATTTCAACTCACGTAACTTTTCTTCTGTAAGGTCAAATATCGAAAGTAAATTGGGGTTAACAGCATCATCGAAACGCAATTCCTTTGTTTTCGCAGCCTGTTCACGTATTAAATCGTTATTCGGAAGTGGCCCACCAACACCTTCTACAGTTGCACAGTAACCGCCTAACTCACGTTATTGTTGCCCTCTCTGATTACGTTTAGTGTGTCAGACGCGTTCTTCACAACTCGTTTGCCTACGACACCATGTCCAGGGAGCTATGTACTTATCTACATTGCTCTACAACACCTCCCAGGGCACTGCCGTTCACTGTGATAGTCTTAACCTGCGTTCCACCGAGTAATAATGCCCCTGTCCCACTTAGGAAACCTGAACGGAAACCTCTGGAGACTTTGCGCCCCACCCAAGGTTTCCGTGCGGTTCCCGGAGGTTGCAGGTGGTTGCCTGAGGTTGCAGGTAGTGGAAGCAGGTAGGGAGACTGACAAAAACCTCAGGGAACCTCCGTCAACCGCACGGAAACCTTGGGCGGGGCGCAAAGTCTCCAGGGGTTTCCGTTCAGGTTTCCTAAGTGGGACAGGGGTTTTAATACATAATTTCATCCTTGCATAGAACCCAAGAATAACCGAGACAGTCTGCATATCTAAGAGAATGAATAGACGACGTTTATGGACGATGTCTTTCTATCCAAGATTACAGCACCTGCAATGTCGTTTCTCAACATTTATTTCTTATCTGAATGAAACAACATTTGTTATTCCTCGCCTCACTGACATAGCCTGACCAAGGTCGCCTGCAACTTCTTCACGGTGTACAGTTTCTTCTATTTCAGTATCAGGTCCAGACTTAGTATCTGTACTTTGTACATTCTCATGCAAGCCTTTTAAATTAACGATGAACAACAAATGGCCCAGTAGCAGTCTCTGTACCACACCACTGGTCACAGGCATCCAGTCCGAAAATTAACCTGACACCATCATCCCCTACTTCCTTCCAATAATCAAATGAGGTATTCAATTCACTAGATCCCACTGGATGTCATGTGATCTAATGTTCCTGATTAGTCTACCATGCGGCCCTTCTCGAATAATTCGCTGTTCATATAGACGCCTGCCCCCCAACTTCAAAAGAATAACCTCCGTTGCCATGCTGTGAGAACGGAGAGGTTGAGAAGGAGTTTCTTCCCAGAGGCCATTAAGACTGTAAACTCCTATCTCACCAGGGACTAACTTCACTGTACCACACTAGTGCTTTTTTTTTTAAAATTGCTGTTTTCCCCCCCTTTTTCCTTCCGCCCACAATATTTAATATGTAAAAGAATATGTGATTCTGTTCCATTCTGTTTGTAGTTTGTTAGGTTGTTTGTTTGTTTGTCTTTTTGCGCAAAGTCCGCGAGCATTGCCACTTTTCATTTCACTGCACATCTCGTATGTGTATGTGACGAATAAACTTGACTTGACTTGACTTGACTTGACACCCTCCGTCACATTCTCCAACCTGTCGACGCCCCAACAGCCCCCCATCCTGTCTACGCAAGTCCAAGTCGTTATATGCTCCATCACCAACAACGCGACCCACTGCTCTATGTGCTGTACCCTCATCACGCTTACAACACCTGCATCTTGGTCACGCCTATTGCTGTGCTGGCCGCACCTGGCTCAGCTATGTTTCCGTTCCGAATATCACAGGACCACGAGGCAATTCACTCCTCGAGTTCGCCGCCTTACATGTTGCACTTGCACTGAAATAAATTCAGTTGTAAACCACCAAGTCATCCTTCCATCTTCGCCGTGGCGTTGGCTGTTCTGTACACTGAACGTTTTCTCTTGACCACAGTTCTTCCCTCAACTTGATATCCTCCTCTTCTCAGCACTTTTAGACCTTTGCGCCTATCTAACCTATGATTTGCAATAGTATATCTCCCTTCTACTGCAGGCTCTACTGCAGTTGTACAGGGTGTTGGTGAGACCACACCTGGAGTATTGCGTACAGTTTTGGTCTCCTAATCTGAGGAAAGACATTCTTGCCATAGAGGGAGTACAGAGAAGGTTCACCAGACTGATTCCTGGGATGTCAGGACTTTCATATGAAGAAAGACTGGATAGACTCGGCTTGTACTCGCTAGAATTTAGAAGATTGAGGGGGGATCTTATAGAAACTTACAAAATTCTTAAGGGGTTGGACAGGCTAGATGCAGGAAGATTGTTCCCGATGTTGGGGAAGTCCAGAACAAGGGGGTCACAGTTTAAGGATAAGAGGGAAATCTTTTAGGAGCGGGATGAGTAAAACATTTTTCACACAGAGAGTGGTGAATCTCTGGAATTCTCTGCAATAGAAGGTAGTTGAGGCCAGTTCATTGGCTATGTTTAAGAGGGAGTTAGATGTGGCCCTTGTGGCTAAAGGGATCAGGGGGTATGGAGAGAAGGCAGGTACAGGATACTGAGTTGGATGATCAGCCATGATCATATTGAATGGCGGTGCAGGCTCGAAGGGCATAATGGCCTACTCCTGCACCTATTGTCTATGTTTCTATCATTTTTATATTCGGAAGGAAAAGTATCTCATTGCTTGAGGGGCGCTCTCGCTACTACAAGGCACAAAAGCTCCAGATGAAGGCGGTAGGAACATTTATCGGGCGTACCGCTATCCCCACGCCGCGCCGAAGCCAGTCCCGCCAGTGCCTTAGCTGCGGGCTGGATGTTCAGCCATCCGAAGAGGCATCCGGCCGGTGGCTTCCGACTTGTCGGAGGGGACGTCTCTCCACCCGCATGGGAGAGAGACAGCCGCCTGAGCCGCCGGAACGGCTCCTGGAGCAGGAGCTCCTGCGAGACACGCTACGTGAGGGGCAGTCTCGCTGGAGGGTTCAGGCATACCCTCCACAGTGCCTAGGCACTGCCCGTCGCTTCCTCCTTAGTGTGGTTAGCTTTGGGGTGACCAGTGGCTGGGCTGGTCATGAAGAGGGGTCACTGGCTGAACAATATCGGGAGTATGCTTGAGGTACAGGATCAGGAAGAGCTGCTGGGTGTGGCCGCTATGTGGCTCCACCACTAGCGAGATGGCTTTTCAGTCTCAACTGATGGCCAGCTTACTACCTGTCTTTTCCAAAAAACCTCTCCAAGACAGGTAGCCATGAGGCGTTGGTTTTATCACGCCTCCCCTAAATTGCATTTACTCAAAGTGCCCGCCATTATTGGGGGATACATTGAGCAGCGCATTTAACCTAAATATTTTAAAAATGCATTTGGTACCTTGACGTCGGCTATCATGTCCACCTGCTCATTCCAGAAGGGCAGGGTAGTATGGCAAAACACCTGACCCTACTGTTCAACGGTATACCTCATAACTTCTGAAATGAACTCACAAACCTGCCCTCAATCTATGAAATTAACAGGACTATGAGAACGCCGACCTCACAAGCACAGATCCTGCTACCTGGCACTTACCAAACCAGTCCTAAAAAACTGGACGAAGTGTTCAAACTATTCGGCACAAGAGGGCAGAGTCTGGAATGAGCACCACACTAAACCAGACAGCAGTACCTCTACGTGTCCACCAGGGGTGTCTACCTCATGGTACTGGTGAAAGCTCGGGGCCTGCATGCTAAACCCGTAGCATTTTAGGCCACGGCCCAGAGCAGGCCCCAGGGAAAAATGCGCCACCCCCCAACAAACATCGTCCCTACAAGAACAAGGAACCAGAAACCGAAGAAAACAACAATGAAGACAGATAAGTATGGTTCCTACCATCACATAAAGGTTAAGGGTTGTACTAACAAGGGGTGGATGAATCACGCCTGGTTAGGAAGCTATCACTCTTGGTAGTTATATACCAAAAAATAAATACAAGGGGAATAGAATTAATATCTTGCCACCAATTCAGCAAGCACCCCAAGTGGTCTACCCTCCCACGATGGTGAATGTCGCACCATCGTTGATAAACCACTTGAGTATTTCACCAGGTATACCCATTCATGGGAATTGTAACTACTACCATGGATCCAAGGATACTTTATGGTAGACATCGACCTTGAAGATGAACACTATTCAGTACCTTCTCATATAAGTTTCGGATATACCGCAATTACCTGGATGGAGTAACCATGATGAGCGTTGCGGCATTTAAGTCAAAGTTATCCAGAATCAACTAGCCCTGACACTTAGAAACATTCCGTCATGGCATGTCTATATATTAACGACAAACTATCCTTGGATACAGCTTTAGCTGCATCGCTTCTCGGCCTTTTGGCTAAGATCAAGTGTAGTATCTGTTCTTATCAGTTTAATAATCTGATACGTCCCTTATCTAGGGACCATATATTAAATTGAATTTTGGAACAGGGAGATGGAATAGGGGCTTGCTCCGTCCACTCCACGCATCGAACCAGTATTGCAGTGCCTCTGGGAACGGTGCACAAAATATATATCCAGATATTTACGTTGACCATCCACAACGTTGTTATCTGGTATTCATTAAGACTATCAGTCATGGTGCATTAACCACCAATCAACTACGTGGCAAAGTAATTGGGATATAGCAGCATTACCAGCTACAGAACTTTGTACCTTTCCTATGAGCTGAGATACTAGTGTTCAAAACTATCTCCATACCTGTAATATGGGGGTAAATGGATTAATCTGTAGTGTTATCATGGAATTTATCGGCAGGAAGGATTATGGTTGTACACTTCCACCTGTTTTGAGTAACATCTTATGTGTCCTGATGTGTTACTGAGCTTGTAATACTTAATGCCAATATGAATTGACTTAAACATATTATATATTAACTTACTTAATTCTAGTGAAGCATTTGCTCAGTAATCCACCAAATTTGCATGTTCGTTTATAAGATAACAACATCAGTGGTGGCATATACCAAACCACTTGGGCGGAGAACATCGATATTAGGTGACAATTTATTAACAATTGCAAACCGTATGTCGTCAAACACGTTTGACCATCAGTAACTCACCTATCAGGTGAGCTAAATACTGTAAACATACATTTAAACCAAAAATATTTGCTGAAATCACTAAGCAATATGGACACCAGATATCGATTCCTTATATCCAATTAAATCACCACGTACTAACTTACGTCACATGAAACCAATCTCAAGGCAGCGGCAATGGAGACATTCCCGCGTATTGAGGTGTGGGGGGAACCTAATCTCTATGTTTTCCTTTCCTTCTACCTCTTCAATAGGTACTACGGCTTCATCAGTCGGGTACTACGCAAATTACAGTGGAACAAGTCCACAAGCATGGTTCCCAGTGATCCTCGACATGGTCATTAAAATAATTGCAGAATTGGGAAGACCATTGCTGTGCTTGGATCAGCAGCACTATCAACCTGATGACAGTATTCCGTCACATATCCTAGAGAACATACCTGAGGAGCATCAAGAAATGGTACACTGTTTTCCAAAACAGGAATTACACATTCAACTATAACAAAAAACCGTACTGGAGCTCCTGGCAGGTCTTCACCACAATGAAGGACATGTTCTGTTAGCCTACTCAATTTGGGTACCGCTCACTGGTGATCAGATACAGGAGAGGTATATCAATCCATTCCCCAGAAATAGGTACACCCAAATTGGGATGTCAGTGAAATCCTGACATACCTTAGGGGATGATCACCAGCCAGGTCACTCACCCTGGAACAGCCTACCCTGAAGATGGACATGCTGGTGGCCTTACATCAACACAAAGAGCCAGCTCTCCCATCTACTGCGATGGGACAACATGGTTATAACACCAGATAGTGTCACATGCCCATTCAAGGGTTGGCCAAACAGAACAGACCAGGAACATCAGGTCCAGTCATGAAATTCCGGGCATACCCACCTGAACCACGTTTTATGTGTCATGACCCACTTAGAGATCGACACAATAAGGAATACCGAGGGAGAGGAAAAAGCCTTATGGGTCAGCCACAGGAAACCTTATGGTCGGGTGACGAGCTAAACTATCTCTAGTGGCTCAAGCAGGTACTGGGAGTTGCTGGAGTAAATACTAACGTGTATAAAATCTTATTCCACCAGGACAGCTTCCACGTCAGTAACTAAGAGGATGGACGAGCCTATGGACCACATCCTGGCTACTGCAGGGTGGTCTAGGGAGTATACGTTCCAAACTTTTATAACAAACCACTGACAGAACCTGTATCGTTTGCAGAAAAAGAATCTGCAAAAAATATATAATTTAAGCCCGGGGGAGCAATTGGTCTTGTTGTTGTTAATAACACCATTATTGTTTTTACAAACAGATTCATGGTTGATTACGATAACATACTTCCTCCCTCGAATGACTTCGGCAGCGAGTGAAGTATGAACTGTTACACGGTTTGAAATCACAGAGCTTTGAAGTCTTCACGTAGTCACTCACGTGACTCCGAAGTAAAATAGTAAGATTAAACGAGAATTTACCAGTTTGAAGTTTGATCTGTATTTTATGAGGAGTTACGATGAGGGATTACGTGCCCTCCGCTCCCACCCTCATTATATGGATCAAACTAATAAATTGATGTCTCCTTATCTTTACTATGTTTACTTCAAATAACTGTGTCTATCTGTGATTCCACACCGCTGCTTGGAAGTATGCCGCGCCTGCGCACTGAGCGGGTTCTTCACGTAATCCCTCATCGTAACTCCTCATAAAATACAGATCAAACTTCAAACTGGTAAATTCTCGTTTAATCCTACTATTTTCACTCATTTGGACCCCGTACTTCCTTTCGGTGTCCGAAACAGCAAAAAAAAAAAGAGCCTACCGTTCTGTTATGGTCATCACTCACAGACTCACCATCGATTAGTAAATGCTTCTTCAAATCTGTTATGAAAGATATTTTAACACGACAATTACATATTGCATCGGAAATGTGTTACAACATGAAATCGTTTTAAAATTAAATCCACGAAAAACACCAAATCACGAACTAACACATCAACATTTTGGAAGATAATATGAATTTGTTTAAACGAGTTACCTTTGTCTATATGTTGCAGTTGCTCCACTGTGAAATGAAAACGTGGACAGTTCAATAAAGGCTATTTGCAACAATTCGGAAAGTACACGCAGAGGGTTAAGAGACGGCGGACGTCTCTACCTGAAACAGTAGTGAAAAATAGTTTATTACTATATTCCAAGAGAATACAGGGCGCATCGTTATCTAGAGTATTGTGTACAGTTTTGGTCTCCTAATTTGAGGAAGGACATCCTTGTGATTGAGGCAGTGCAGCGTAGGTTCACGAGATTGATCCCTGTGATGGCGGGACTGTCATATGAGGATAGATTGAAAAGACTTGGCTTGTATTCATTGGAGTTTAGAAGGATGAGGGGGATCTTATAGAAACATATACAATTGTAAAAGGACTGGACAAGCTAGATGCAGGAAAAATGTTCCCAATGTTGGGCGAGTCCAGAACCAGGGGCCACAGTCTTAGAATAAAGAGGAGGTCATTTAAGACTGAGGTGAGAAAACAACTTTTTCACCCAGAGAGTTGTGAATTCATGGAATTCCCTGCCACAGAGGGCAGTGGAGGCCAAATCACTGGATGGATTTGAGAGAGAGTTAGATAGAGCTCTCGGGGCTAGTGGAGTCAAGGGATATGGGGAGAAGGCAGGCACGGGTTATTGATAGGGGACGATCAGCCATGATCACAATGAATGGCGGTGCTGGCTCGAAGGGCCGAATGTCCTCCTCCTGCACCTATTAAGGGACAGAAGTTTAGGGGTGACACGAGGGGGAACTTCTTTACTCAGAGAGTGGTGGCTGTGTGGAATGAGCTTCCAGTGAAGGTGGTGGAGGCAGGTTCGTTTTTATCATTTAAAAATAAATTGGATAGTTATATGGACGGGAAAGGAATGGAGGGTTATGGTCTGAGCGCAGGTATATGGGACTAGGGGAGAATACGAGTTCGGCACGGACTAGAAGGGTCGAGATGGCCTGTTTCCGTGCTGTAATTGTTATATGGTTATATGGTTATATGGTTATCTATGTTTCTATGTTTCTATGTATAGATTTCTGGCTGTTTACAAACTAAATCATGAGCGCATATCATAATTTTAATGTATGCTCAGCTTTATCCCTTACCTTTCATCTGCAATTTTTGTCTCACATCATTTAGTTCTGGAAATAAATAAATTTTATTTTATTAAATTTATTAAATAAAATTATTTTTTCTGTTTATTTCCCGACTTAATGTAAAACAGCCACATTAGCATTGCTATTAACTGACATTATTTCTACTGAATTGATAGACTGCGTTCAATAATCGCAAGAGACATCTGCCACTGAATACAAATGGCTGCACAGACAACAGAACAGAATATAAATCTTGCACTACATTTTTGACATTCAATCCGATTATGTCGCAATGGTTGTCGTGTCAAACCGTGGTTTGCAGCTGGTTATAGTATTTCCGAATTTTGCACACGTCTGTCTTAACACACGCGATGTGTGATCGTGACTAAGTTTGTGTTCCAGACTGCCCTGTTCACGAGTTTAACAATAAGGTCAACTTGTTGAACGCCAAATAAATTGAAATTAATTATTCTCTACACACTTGTAAACATTCTAAATTTCTTATAACTCATAGGCGAATTCTAATGTCGAATTAAGTTAAAAATGCAGATAGCTATGAGGTTTAATAATCCGCGAACTTGGTTTTCTGAGAAAATCATGCCCTTGCTCGTTCTGCTGCCGTTGACAACTTTCCTTACTGTGCTGATGATAGCGTCCGTTTGATATGTCAATATGTCAATATGTCAAAAGGGATATGGGGAGAAGGCAGGCACTGGTTGTTCATGGGGGACGATCAGCCATGATCATAATGAATCTAACTCTTTTTTAAATCCATCCAGTGATTTGGCCTCCACTGCCCTCTGTGGCAGTGAATTCCATAAATTCACAACTCTCTGGGTGAAAAGGTTTTTTCTCACCTCAGTCTTAAATTCAGGGACAGTTTCTTCCCAGCTGTTATCAGGCAACTGAATCACCCTATCAAAACCGGAGAGCAAGGCTGAACTACTATCTACCTCTTTGGTGACCCTCGGACCATCCTTGATCGGACTTTACTGGCTTTATCTTGCACTAAACGTTATTCCCTTATCATGTATCTGTACACTATAAATGGTTCAATTGTAATCATGTATTGTCTTTCCGCTGACTGGTTAGCACGCAACAAAAGCTTTTCACAGTACCTCGGTACTCGTGACAATAAACTAAACTAAACAAAACTAAACTAATAGCAGAAGGAGATAGCTTGCCTTCCGAATATAAAATGATCTTTTGCACAGTCAATTAGCTACCGATGTCATGCACTTACTAAAGTCAATATGCTGCGCGTTATCACCCCAAAAAGGTAAAAACACACAATATTTTTAGGGATCTATAACACTATATTTTAACATGAAAAATCCATATCAATGATGGGCAAAGAATTGTCACAATTCCCCATAAAATCAGCGACAAAAGGGTCTCTCAAAAGTAAACATTGTTGAAATAAATTATGGTTAAAAAATGAATTGCTACTGGTGGCAAGCATGCACTCACCTTCTTCTGCTTTCTTCAACAATATTTCTGTTGGGAAAAACCCTCATAGTTTCATATGTATGTTCACCTATTTCAGCTTATCTATTTTGTTTAGCAGCGAATGATTTGGAAAAACAATGAGGGGGGAAGTGAATACGGGTGTCAAAGTGCTGTATATGAATGCGCGAAGTATAAGATATAAAGTGTACGAACTTGAGGTTCAGTTAGAAACAGGTAAGTGGCTGCAAGAAGGCCAGGGCTGGGAACTGAATATTCAAGGGTATACCTCCTATCGAAAAGACAGACAGGTGGGCAGAGGGGGTGGGGTTGCCCTGTTGGTGAGGAATGAAATTCAGTCCCTTGCAAGGGGTGACTTAGAATCAGGAGATGTGGAGTCAGTATGATTAGAACTAAGGAATTGTAAGGGTAAAAAGATCCTAATGGGACTTATCTACAGGCCTCCAAACAGTAGCCTGGACATAGGGCGCAAGCTGAATCAGGAGTTTAAATTGGCATGTAGTAAAAGTAATGCTGTGGTTGTTATGGGAGATTTCAACATGCAGGTAAACTGGGAAAATCAGGTTGCTACTGGACCCCAACAAAGGGACTTTGTAGAGTGCCTTCGTGATGGATTCTTAGAGAAGCTTGCATTGGAGTGTACCAGGGAGAAGGCAATTTTGGATTTAGTGTTACGTAATGAACCGGATTTGATAAAGGACCTCGAGGTTAATGAGCCATTAGGAGGCAGTGACCATAACATGGTCAGGTTTCATCTACAATTGGAGAGGGAGAATAGTAGATCGGAGGTGTCAGTGTTGCAATTGAATAAAGGGGACTATGCGGCCATGAGGGAGGAGCTGCCAAAATTGACTGGAAAGATGCACTAGCAGGGATGACAGTGGAACATAAATGGCAGGTGTTTCTAGGAATAATACAGAAGGTGCAGGATCAGTTTATTCCTAGGAGGAAGAAATATTCCAAGGGGGGGGGGGGGCAGGGACGACCATGGCTGACAAGGGACGTCAGGGAGAGTATAAACATTAAAGCGAAGAAGTACAACGTAGCAAAGATGAGCGGGAAGCAAGAGGGTTGGGTAATGTTTAAAGAACAACAGAAGATAACCCCCCCAAAAAAATACGGGGAGAAAAGATGAGATACGAAGGTAAGCTAGCCAAGAATATAAAGCAGGATAGTAAAAGTTTCTTTAGGTATGTGAAGAGGAAAAAAATAGTTAAGACCAAAGTTGGACCCTTGAAGACCGAAAAAGGTAAATTTATTATGCTGAACAAGGATATGGCAGATGAGTTGAACAGGTGCTTCGGATCAGTCTTCACTAAGGAGGACACAAACAATCTTCCTGATATAGTAGTGGCCAGAGGATCTGAGGTGACGGAGGAACTGAAGGAAATCCACATTAGGCAGGAAATGGTGTTGGATAGACTGATGGGACTGAAGGCTGATAAATCCTCAGGGCCTGATGGTCTGCATCCCGGGCTACTTAAGGAAGTGACTCTAGAAATCGCGGATGCATTGGTGATAATTTTCCAATGTTCTATGGACTCAGGATCAGTTCCTGTGGATTGGAGGGTAGCTAAATTTATCCCACTTTTTAAGAAAGGCGGGAGAGAGAAAACAGGGAATTAGAAACCAGTTAGCCTGACATCGGTGGTGGGGAAGATGCTGGAGTCAATTATAAAAGATGAGATAGCCGAACATTTGGATAGCAGTAACACGATTGGTCCGAGTCAGCATGGATTTACGAAGGGGAAATCATGCTTGACTATTCTTCTGGAATTATTTGAAGATGTAATTAGGAAAATGGACAAGGGAGAGTGTACTTGGACTTTCAGAAAGCATTTGATAAGGTCCCACATAGGAGATAATTGGGCAAAATTAGGGCACAATGTATTGGGGGTAGAGTGTTGACATGGATAGAGAAGTGGTTGGCAGGCAGGAAACGACGAGTAGGGATTAACGGGTCCCTTTCAGAATGGCAGGCAGTGACGTGTGGTACTGCAAGGCTCGGTGCTGGGACCGCAGCTATTTACAATATACATCAATGATTTGGATGAAGGGATTCAAAGTAACATTAGCAAATTTGCAGATGACACAAAGCTGGGTAGCAGTGTGAACTGTGGGGAGGATGCTACGAGAATGCAGGGTGACTTGGACGGGTTGGGGGAGTGGACAGATGCATGGCAGATGGTTTAATGCGGATAAATGAGAGGTTATCCACTTTTGTAGCAAAAACAGGAAGGCAGATTACTATCTAAATGGCGTCGTTGGAAAAAGGGGAAGTACAACGGGAACTGGGGGTCCTTGTACATCAGTCTGTGAAAATAAGCATGCAGGTACTGCAGGCAGTGAAGAAAGCGAATGGCATGTTGGCCTTTATAACAAGAGGAATCGAATATAGGAGCAAAGGGGTCCTTCTGCAGTTGTACAGAGCCCTAGTGAGACCACACCTGGAGTATTGTGTGCAGTTTTCGTCACCGAATTTGAGGAAGGACATTCTTGCTATTGAGAGAGTGCAGCGTAGGTTTACAAGGTTAATTCCCGGGATGGCGGGACTGTCATATGCTGAGAGAATGGCGAGGCTGAGCTTGTACACTGGAGTTCAGAAGGTTGAGAGGGGATCTCATTGAAACATATAAGATTATTAAGGGTTTGGGCACGCTAGGGGCAGGAAACGTGTTCCCGATTTTGGGAGAGTCCAGAACCAGGGGCCACAGTTTAAGAATAAGGAGTAAGCCATTTAGATCGGAGACGAGGAAACGCTTTTTCTCACACAGAGTGGCGAGTCTGTGGAATTCACTGCCTCAGGTGGAGGCAGGTTCTCTGGATGCTTTCAAGGGAGAGCTAGATAGGGCTCTTAAAAATTGCGGAGTCACGGGATATGGGGAGAAGGCAGGAACGGGGTACTGATTGGGGATGATCAGCCATGATCACATTGAATGGCGGTGCTGGCATGGAGGGCCGAATGGCCTACTCCTGCACCTATTGTCTATTGTATTGGTAATAAATGGAAATTAATAACGCGTTATTTTGTAATATAATATATATTTTTTTAATTTCGGAAAAAGGAACAATTTTAGTGCCTCCTACGATATATCGTCATGGCTACATGGTATTCTATTAACGTTACTTAAGCCTGCAGCATTGCGGATTGCACATGCAAGTCAACAAGGGAACCCTTGTGCAATGGTTGAGACCACGCCAAATCCATCTTGAGCGATCAACGTCTGCGTTTCAGGATGACCGATTGGATTTGAATCGGATTGCCAGTTTCACTGGTTAAAATTGAGCTACATCCAGGATTTGAATTGTAAATGATGTTCATTATGTTTGCATCTTACCGTAAATTAAACCGTTACCGTTGCAGGAATCAATATACTAACAAATTTATTGACACATCTTCTTCAATATTGTTCTAATAATATTGATGGTTATATCTAATGTCGAATATCTTTGAGGAATTTAAAGTCTTTGGCGGAAATTCAGAGATGTCCCAATCTTACTTCCTACAGCGAGGAATAAGTAATTCAATATGCAACCTTGAACATGTCATTCTCATGGCAGTAAATGTAAAATGTAGGTTTATAATTTCCATCCAGTCTTTAACTTACCGTCTGTTTTGCAGATTGCTCTATCTTCTAAAAAAACATAAAGTTTACGATGAATGCACTTACGCAATTGATTCTGATCGCAATAAACCTTGATTGGACGTCTGAGCTCTCCTGCATCATTAATTCATTTCCATGTCGATTTACGTTTTTCCTTCTATTTACGTAATATTTACTTTATTTCCCCATTTTCACAAAACCCTTGGCTCTCCGAGACTCCTATCTCTCTGTTTTATCTTGTCCGTGAAGAAAAACGCATGTCACATTTTGAATTCCGTTGACATTTTATAAACTTCCATCCCCCATGGGGAACCCGTTGTTGACCAATCTTGGCCAAATGTTATTGTCATCGGAGCTCCAATAGGCCAAATGTAACTTTCCTCGTTAATTAAAAGGGAATTGATCAAAGATGCGATACAATTTTCTTTGAGATATTTGTTCCTTACCGCATACGAATTCTAATTAGATTATTGCGGTACAAGGGGAAACCGTAGGACATCATCATATAATATTTTTATTTCCTGATCAGACATCTTGTGAGGTTATCCATTTTGGTGGCAAAAACAGGAAAGCAGACTATTATCTAAATGGTGGCCGACTAGGAAAAGGGGAGATGCAGCGAGACCTGGGTGTCATGGTACACCAGTCATTGAAAGTGGGCATGCAGGTGCAGCAGGCAGTGAAGAAAGCGAATGGTATGTTAGCTTTCATAGCAAAAGGATTTGAGTATAGGAGCAGGGAGGTTCTACTGCAGTTGTACAGGGCCTTGGTGAGACCACACCTGGAGTATTGCGTACAGTTTTGGTCTCCAAATCTGAGGAAGGACATTATTGCCATAGAGGGAGTGCAGAGAAGGTTCACCAGACTGATTCCTGGGATGTCAGGACTGTCTTATGAAGAAAGACTGGATAGACTTGGTTTATACTCTCTAGAATTTAGGAGATTGAGAGGGGATCTTATAGAAACTTACAAAATTCTTAAGGGGTTGGACAGGCTAGATGCAGGAACATTGCTCCCGATGTTGGGGAAGTCCAGGACAAGGGGTCACAGCTTAAGGATAAGGGGGAAATCCTTTAAAACCGAGATGAGAAGAACTTTTTTCACACAGAGAGTAGTGAATCTCTGGAACTCCCTGCCACAGAAGGTAGTCGAGGCCAGTTCATTGGCTATATTTAAGAGGGAGTTAGATGTGGCCCTTGTGGCTAAGGGGATCAGAGGGTATGGAGAGAAGGCAGGTACGGGATACTGAGTTGGATGATCAGCCATGATCATATTGAATGGCGGTGCAAGCTCGAAGGGCCGAATGGCCTACTCCTGCACCTAATTTCTATGTTTCTATGTTTCTATGTTTCTATCTTTCATAAGGACGAAATAACACAATGTGTTCACCAGTAGCAGATGCTAGAATGATACAACGCAGCAGACATTGACGAGAAAATACTATTTGAAGGTTCAAATCCTACCTGCATCTTTAATGAGCCTTTTTAATTCAAGTATTTCTGTACAGAAAATGTAAAATGCAAAATTGTATTGTTAGCTGTGGACAGTGGAGTTTTGCATCGGGAATTGTTCTGATTTCTGTTGTTGTAATGTGTATGCAACAGACTTGGACGAAACCATCGAAGGTTTGGTTTGTAGGTATGCAGACGACACACCAAATGGGTGGAGGTGTGGAGAGTGAAGAAGGCTGTCAAGGGATGCAGTTGTATATAGGTGAGAAACAGGCATTAGAGGAGACATTGAATACATTAGAGGAGACATTTCCTTGGCGAAGGAAATACGGCACATCTTGGTGCACAATACGTAACAGCATGCCATAACCTGAGAGACGGTGAATGACCAACATGCACATATGTACGCACACACTAATTGACATTAACTGCCACTAAGAAATTGATATTGAATTGCTAAACTTGCTATTGTGTTGTACTGCTTACAGCTGCAAGAACGTGTATAAATCAATAAAGGGCTATAGGCCTATTGCGCGTTTATGTACAGGGACATATCAATACATGCACTGTATACTTGGATTTATACCTATGCATTTTAAATATGTATGTCATGTTTTATACTTTGCCAATATAACAACGTATTTTTTTTATCATGCCAATAAAGTTTTTAAATTGAATTGAAATTGAATTGAATAAGTAGTTTAGTCGGAGTGTGTGAGCTGTTGCACTTTCAGAGGTCAAATGTAACGCGAGAGCGTGCAATAAGTGACAATATCGTTACCATTAATGCACATAGGGGTCTCGGAATCTAAGTCCATAGTTCCCTCAAAGTAGCAGCATTGTGTCTTTGGTCGGGACTATCTAGAGTGTTGTGTGCAGTTTTGTTCGCCACATTACATGAATAAAGTGAAAGCTTTGAGAGGATGCAGAAGAGTTTTAGCAGACCGCGCTCTCTGGGTTACATTTGTATTGGGTATAAAGAGGTTAGAAACTGTTGGGTTGTTCCGCCGCGTCGTCGGAGGTTGTGAGATGGCCATATAGACGAATACAGTATGATGAATGGCACAGGCACGGAAGAATGCCATCTTCATTTCCCCCCAGATTGGAAATATCAAATGTTTGTGCAATGCGGCACAGTGAGTTTTCTTTGATTAAAGGCTATGAAGAAGGATTGGAATTGACTGTTCACACCACAACACATTTTGCAAAAAGAAAAATTGATATTTTCCTCCAAAACTTTGTCCATGCCATCTATCCTTACTTTGCTGATGATGACGACAGTTTGACATGACAATAAATAGCAGAATTGGATTACTTTCCTTCCGAATGTAAAAATAGTATTTTCACTGTCAAGTAGCTACCAATGTCATGCACTTACTAACGTGAATATGCTATGCGTTGCCATAACAAAAAGTTGTAAACGCATCATGTTTTGAAGGGAATGTAACAACTTATTTTAGCATGCAAAATCCATATCAATGGAGGACAACAAATGGTTACAATTCCCCATAAAATCAGCATCAAATGGATATCTAAATATTAAATATTGTTGAGATAGCTTATGGTTAAATAAAGAACTGTTGCTGGCGGAAAGTAAAATAAGGTAATGCACTTACGTTCGTCTTTTAGCTTCAGCAGTTTATCTGTTCCAAAAAATCCGTCATTATATCATATTGATGTTTACTAACTTTAGCTCGACTATTTTGTTTAGCAGCGAATGCTTGGAAAGAACGACGTTACTGCAGAAAATACAGAGGGCAGTGGAGGGAGGCCAAATCAGTGGATGGATTTAAGAGAGCGTTAAAAAGATAGAGCTCTAGGGGCTAGTGGAATCAAGGGATATGGGGAGAAGGCAGGCACGGGTTATTGGTTAGGGACGATCAGCCGTGATCACAATGAATGGCGGTGCTGGCTCGAAGGGCCGAATGCACCTATTTTCTATGTTTCTATGTTTCTATATTCAAATTCGCGCATATGCGTACCTGTATCGATATCAGTTTTTGGTTCATCTGCTATGGAATGAAGAATAGCCATGCGAGTAATTTACTTTAATGCATTATTCATCAAGTTACCCACATCTGATTCTCAATTGCATTGTGTAGGACACCTTTTCATTTCATGTTCCTACAATTGCTGAAATCCTAATATCAACGACTTGTTACAATCTGGTTTGGGATCTGCTCTGCCCAGGACAAGAAGGCTCGGCAGAGAGTAGTGCGTTCGGCCGAACGCACTATGGGAACTTCACTCGCCTCCCTGCAGGAACTATACATCAGGAGGTGCAACTCCAGAGCCAATAAAATCATGGGAGACCCCTTCCACCCATGCAACGGACTGTTCCAGCTGCTACGGTCAGGCAAACGCCTCCGTTGCCATGCTGTGAGAACGGAGGGGTTGAGAAGGAGTTTCTTCCCAGAGGCCATTCGGACTGTAAATCTCACCAGGGATTAACTTTACTGAACGTTTTTCCTTCCAATATTTTATATGTAAAAGAATATGTGTGTGTTTATGAGTGTGTTTATAGTTTGTTTGATTGTCTTTTTGCACAAAGTCCGCGAGCATTGCCACTTTTCATTTCACTGCACATCTCGTATGTGTATGTGACGAATAAACCTGACTTGACTTGTTATATTTCAATGCGTAGACAAATAAAATAATGGTAATTTTTTAAAGAAGGAACTGCAGATGCTGGAAAATCGAAGTTATACACAAATGCTGGAGAAACTCAGCGGGTGCAGCAGCATCTATGGAGCGAAGGAAATAGGCAACGTTTCGGGCCGAACCCCCTTTTCAGACTGATGGGGGTAAATCTGGAATTTTCCCCGCGATAATACTGATGTTTGATCGAAGCAATATTCGTCTGTGTATATCCTCTACAATTTTATATCAACTGTTTTGAAAGGTGTTATTGTCGCCCTCTTTAGTAACTCGAAGAAAATGTCCGCGCCTCATCAGCTGTACAATGGTTTATAGCTTTGATTCCATGGAAGCCAATGAGATAGATATTCATCTGAACGGGGATTATGTAATGATTGAAACCTCATGACAAGCTTATGCCGATGCCGAATATTGGGCATAAACTTACAAATTGAGCACTAAGCGCTCAGGCAACATCCTGGTACATAAGACATTGTTAGATCAGTCTGAAGAAGGGTTTCGGCCCGAAACGTCGCCTATTTCCTTCGCTCCATAGATGCTGCTGCACCCGCTGAGTTTCTCCAGCATTTTTGTGTACCTAAGACATTGTTAATATCGGTCTGAAGAGAGGTCCCGACCCGAAATATCGTGTATTCCCCCCCCCCCCCCCCCCCCCCCACAAATGCTTCATAATCCCCTGAGTTATTTCTGCAATTTTGATTATGAAATTATTAATGTTAAAGTTAGGTGGTCCAAATATCATTTTGCGATTAGTCAGCACGGTCTCTAAGCCCTGCTGTGAAGAACCGCCGAACCAGCTGGAAGCCTACGGGTTTCATCTGTCTCCGCCTCAGGTCATTGTTGACTGTAAACCCAATTATTTTTGCCCGAACTGATGGCTAAGTGGACTTTTACGAAATTGTGGCCGTCCTTTGACAGACATTGGTTCGTCGAGGTACGCCATCAGCTGAATATCAGTTCTTGTCACTTGTGGCCAGCCGCTCCATTTTCAGGGAGACGCGGCTTTATGTCACTTAGCACAGTGAGTGAGCAACAGTGGGATCAGTGCAACGCCGAACACAGTGTTAGATCCATTGACATCCGTCCAAGTATCTTCGGTCCATGGATTTCAGATTTACGGCGACATATGAAAATCCGTGCATAGGCAACCGCCTATACATATTGTGTAGGAACTGCAGATGCTGGTTTAAAGCGAAGAAAGACACAAATTGCTGGAGTAACTCATCGGGTCAGACAGCACCTCTGGGGAAAAGGAATAGGTGACGTTTCTGCACCTGGATCCGAAACGTCAACTATTCTTTTATCTCCAGAGATGCCGTTTGACCCGCTGTCACCAGCTTTTAATGTCTATCTTCGCCGATATATCTTGCCTACCTAAAGACAGTCTGGCGTTGCAGAGCACAACGAGCTCCCGTACATCAGGAACACCTCTTTTCCATTTTGCAAATTCATTATAACTTTTCAAAATTATAATAGTATTTTAACAATTATGTATTTAAAATCCTTTCATACATTCCACCATTTTCATTGTATGGCCTATTAGTTTCATAAACTTTTCTATATCGCTCTTTTTCCGAATGAAATTGTTCATGTTAGGTATCTTCCAAACGCCATTCATAATTGTAATCTTCCAATTCGTTGGAACATGATCAAAATCTACACATATATAAAATATGTTTACTGGAGTCTTAATTTTGGATGTGGCCATCTATGTCGAAACGCAGCGAAGGAGTGCATCGTGTTGGAATGCTTCATTCATGTTCATGACGATTAACGTTTATCGTTCTATTTATTGGTGGAAACGTGTCAGCCTCGATAACAATCAGCACGGGAGCACCTCAAGGCTGCGTGCTGGGCCCCCTGCTGTACTCACTCTATACTCATGACTGCATAGCCGGTCACAGTGCGAACTCCATCATCAAATTCGCTGACGACACCACTGTTGTGGGACGTATCACTGACGGGGATGAGTCAGAGTATAGAAGAGAGATCGAGCAACTGCCCATATGGTGCCAGCACAATAACCTGGCCCTCAACACCAGCAAAACCAAGGAACTGAGTGTGGACTTTGGAAGGAGTAGGATGGGGACCCATAGACCCGTTTATATCAACGGGTCGATGGTTGAAAGGGTCAAGAGCTCCAAATTCCTGGGCATGCACATCTCTGAAGATCTTTCCTGGTCCGAGAACACTAATGCAATTATCAAGAAAGCTCATCAGCGCCTCTACTTCCTGAGAAGACTACGGAGGGTCGGTTTGTCAAGGAGGACTCTCTCTAACTTCTACAGGTGCACAGTAGAGAGCATGGTGACCGGTTGCATTGTGGCTTGGTTCGGCAACTTGAGCGCCCTGGAGAGGAAACGACTACAAAAAGTAGAAAACACTGCCCAGTCCTTCCTTCCATCGCGGGGATTTATCGCAGTCGCTGCCTCAAAAAGGCTGGCAGTATCATCAGAGACCCACACCATCCTGGCCACACACTCATCTCCCTGCTACCTTCAGGTAGAAGGTACAGGAGCCTGAAGACTGCAACGTCCAGGTTCAGGAATAGCTACTTCCCCTCAGCCATTAGGCTATTAAACCTGGTTCGGACAAAATTCTGATTATTGGTGGTTCATTATCTGCTATTTGCACTTCATCAGTTTATTTGTTTATGTCGTATATATTAATATTGTGGTATATGGACACACTGATCGGTTTTGTACTAAATGCCCACTATGTTCTGTGTGCTGAAGCAAAGCAAGAATGCCATTGTCCTATCAGGGACACATGACAATAAACTCACTTGAACTTGATAGGGCAATGTAAGTGTCCACGTTATTACAACTGAATTGTTTAACGTTGCGATCCTCTTGTCTGTTTCCCTTGGGATATTTTAGGCCGGTGACATGATGATCACCAAATTTGAATTCTATATAGATTATTGAGATACACGGGGAAAGCAAATGACGTCATCACAACCATATTGCTATTTTCTGATTAGATATCTTTCATAAGGACGGAATAACACAATATCTTCTGCAGTAGCAGGAGCTGGTATACCACAACGCATCTGAAATTGAAGAGCAAATGCTATTTTAAAGCTCTGTCACCTGCTTCTTTAATGAGATCTTCTATTTTAAGTAATTCTGAAGAGAAAAATGTAAAATACAATTTAGTCTCATTAGCTATGGACAGTGGAGTTCTGCATCCATCAATATTCTGATTTCTGTTGTTTGTGATGTGTATACAGGAGACATGGACGAAAGCATTGACGGTTTGGTTTGTAGGTATGCAGACGACATAACAATTAGCGATGACGGTTGTTAATAAATAGCAGAATGAGATAGCTTTCCTTCCGAATATAAAAATGATCTTTTGCACAGTCAATTAGCTACCGATGTTATGCACTTACTAAAGTTAATATGCTGTGCGTTACCACTCCAAAAGGGTAAAAACACATAATATTTTTAAGGATCTATAACATCTTATTTTAACATGAAAAATCCATATCAATGGAGGGCACCGAATTGTCACAATTCCCCATACAATCAGCGACAAACGGGTCTCTCAAAAGTAAACATTGTTGAAATATCTTACGTTTAAAAAACGAATTGCTACTGGTGGCAAGCATCCACTCACCTTCATCTTTTTCCTTCAGCAATATTTCTGTTCGGTAAAACACTCATAGTTTAATATTAATGTTCACCTATTTCAGCTTATCTATTTTGTTTAGCAGCGAATGATTTGGAAAAACAATGTTACTGCAGAAAAGGCAATGTTTTCCCCCCCCAATAACAGTAAACCAAAGAATGAAATTGGTATACACGTGTCTAAATATAAGTAATGCTCCTGTCCCACTTAGGAAACCTGAAAGGAAACATCTGGAGAGTTTGCGCCCGATCTAAGGTTTCCGTGCGGTTCCCGGAGGTTTTTGTCAGGGGAGAACATTAGGGAGACTGACAAAAACCTCCGGGAACCGCACGGAAATCTTGGATCGGGCGCAAAGTCTCCAGATGTTTCCGTTCAGGTTTCCTAAGTGGGACAGAGGCATTATTAAGATACTACAGTAGTTGAAATAGCGCACTGCACACTATGCTGCAGGGATATTCTTCAAACTCCATGTTATGAAACAGTTAATATTTGGACATAATAACTGCTGAAATAATTTGGCTGTAATAATGCAGTCATTTCAGTGACTTGCGAGTATCAGAGGTCGCCAAAAATACAGAAACACTGGAAGTTAACATAACATAAAAAACCAAGTACTTCTCACGGAATGCCAGGATACAGCTACCAAAAAAGTAAACGCATATATTCGGTTGTCAATCCTACATTTCAGATTATATAAATGCTTGTGTCTCGTATATTTTCTTGTTCTCCTATCGCAATTGTGCAATGCCATTATTTTAAGCCACCTAGGAATTTGCGTCAGGGGATGTAGTGTTTATGGGCACATGATTATGTCCATGAGGATTGTAAAACAATTTTACATGTAAATAGGACATGCCACGTAAATAGGATCAGCGACTGTGATTGAAAAGAAGAGCTCTATTGGCTATTATTTTTCTTTATAGTTTAACGCAATGTTTAGGATTATAATTCGTGTATTGGAAATAAATGGAAATGAATAACGCTTTATTTTGTAATACCATATATATTTTATTAATTTCAGAAAAATAAACAATTTTAGTGCCTCCTATGATATATCGGCGTGGCTACATGGTATTCTATAAACGCTACTTTAGCCTGCGGAATTATGGATTGCACATGCAAGTCAACAAGGGAACTCTTTTGCAATGGTTGAGACCACGCCAAATCCATCCTGAGCGATCAACGTCTGAGTTTCAGGATGACCGAATGGATTTGAATCGGATTGCCTGTTTCACTGGTTAAAATGGAGCTACATCCAGGGTTTGAATTGTAAATGATGTTCATTATGTTTGCATCTTACCGTAAATTAAACCGTTACCGTTGCAGGAATCAATATACTAACAATTTTATTGAACACATCTTCTTCAATATTGTTCTAAATATGTTGACGGTTTTTTCTAATGTCGAATATCTTTGAGGAATTTAAAGTCCTGGCGGAAATGTCAGAGATGTCCCAATCTTACTTCGCACAACGAGGAATAAGTAATTCAATATGCAACCTTGAACATGTTATTCTCATGGTGCTAAATGTAAAATGTAGGTATATAATTTCCATCGAGTCTTTAGCTTACCGTCTGATTTGCAGATTGCTTTCTCTTCTAAAAAAATTAAGTTTTCGATAAATGCATTTGCGCAATTGATTCTGATCGGAATAAACCTTGATTAGCGCTGGTTCAAATGGAAGGTAGAAACAAAATGCTGAAATAACTCAGTGGGTCAGGCTGCATCTCTGGAGAGAAGGATTGGGTGGCGTTTCGGGTCGAGGCCCTTCTTAAACAACGTAGCATTAAAAAAAATCTCCTCAAGTGAGGAATTACAATCCTCTGTGTTCAAGGTGATGATGGGAATCTGCAGATAGCAGCACCGATAATATCACATCCATCAGTGAAAACGTGGATTTGGACGAGGGAATTGTATGCAACATCTCCAAGTTTGCGGATGACACGAAGCTGGGGGGCAGTGTTAGCTGTGAAGGGGATGTTAGGAGGCTGCAAGGTGACTTGGATAGGCTGGATGATTGGGCAAATGCATGGCAGATGCAGTATAATGTGGATAAATGTGTGGTTATCCACTTTGGTGGCAAAAACAGGAAAGTAGACTATTATCTGAATGGTGGCCGATTAGGAAAAGTGGAGATACGACGAGACCTGGGTGTCATGGTATACCAGTCATTGAAAGTAGGCATGCACGTTTTCACTGATGGATGTGATATTATCGGAATTGCTATCTGCAGATTCCCAGCACCACCTTGAACACAGAGGATTGTAATTCCTTACTTGAGAAGTTTTTTTTTTAATGCTTCTTTGTTTAAGAAGGGCCTCGACCCGGAACGTCACCCAATCATTCTCTCCAGAGATGCAGCCTGACCCACTGAGTTATTTCAGCATTTTGTTTCTACCTTCGATTTGAACCAGCATCTGCAGTTCTTTCCTACACATTTTTGACTGATATGCAGATCACAGTTCTGCACACACGGATTACGGTATAGCAGTCATTTCCTTCTCGTCTCCACAGAGAAGGAAGCTTAAACGCTTCTGAGACCTGTGGCATAACTAACCCCACCTGTCGCAAACGGATTCAAGTTCACATGATCCACAATCTGTTTACACGTATCACTGGCCTACATCTCCACCTAGTGGCGATCCTGTAAGCGCAAGGCATTCGGAACGGTTGGACAAACAAAACTGTGGATATTTGTAATATGCAAATGAATTCCAGCATCACCAGAATGGTTTTGCTACTTATTCGTGATAGGTGACATGCCTTAAATACGCTCGAGCTTTATTTTTTTATACCGCTATTCAACATGCTCTCGTTCATTCAAAGACCTGTTGCGTGGGACTATCTTTACTGGAGCCTTCATTTTCTGCGCGGCTACCTATGTCGAAATACAGCGCTGGAACATCACATTTTTGAATCATTCATTCATTTCCATGTCGATTTACGTTTTTCCTTCTATTTACGTGATATTTACTTTATTTCCACATTTTCACAAAACCCTTGGCTCTCTGTTTTATCTTGTGTGTGAAGAAAAAACGCATGTCACATTTTGAATTCCGTTGACATTTTATAACCTGCCATTCCCCACGGGGAAACCAAGTTAAGTTGACCAATCTTGGCCTAATTTTATTCTCATAGGAGCTCCAATAGGCCAAATGTATCTTTCCTCGTTTATTAAAGGGAATTGATCAAAGATGCGATACACTTGTCAGTTTTCACTAAGTTCACTGAGTTTCATTCACTGGAGTTTAGAAGTATGAGGGGGATCTTATAGAAACATATAAAATTATAAAAGGACTGGACAAGCTAGATGCAAGGAAATGTTCCCAATGTTGGGCGAGTCCAGAACCAGGAGCCACAGTTTTAGAATTAAAGGGGAGGTCATTTAAGACTGAGATGCGAAAACACTTTTTCACCCAGAGAGTTGTGAATTATGGAATTCCCTGCCACAGAGGGCAGTGGAGGCCAAGTCACTGGATGGATTTAAGAGAGAGTTAGATAGAGCTCTAGGGGCCAGTGGAGTCAAGGGATATGGGGAGAAGGCAGGCACGGGTTATTGATAGGAGACGATCAGCCATGATCACAATGAATGGCGGTGTTGGCTCGAAGGGCCGAATGGCCTCCTCCTGCACCTATTTTCTATGTTTTCTATGTTTTCTTTGGGATATTTTGGGCCGGTCAAATGTTCCTTACCGCATAAGAATTCTAATTAGATTATTGCGGCACAAAGGGAAACTGTAGTACATATACATATTGTTATTTTCTGATCAGACATCTTTCACAAGGACGAAATAACACAATGTCTTCACCAGTAGCAGGAGCTAGAATGCTACAACGCAGCAGACATTGACGAGAAAATGTCATTTGAAGGTTGAACTCCTACCTGTTTCTTTAATGTGTTTTTTTAATTCAAGTATTTCTGTACAGAAAATGCAAAATACAAATTTGTATTGTTAGCTGTGGACAGTGGAGTTATGCATCGGTAATTGTTCAGATTTCTGTTGTTTGTAAGGTTTGATTTGTAGGTATGCAGACGACACAACAATGGGTGGAGGTGTGGAGCGTGAAGAAGGTTGTCTTGGTTCTTGGTTTCTTGGTCCTCCAAAATATTCCAAATTGAATTTAAACTGGAAGTGGTGGAGGCAGGACTTAAGCCAGAAAGGGTTATTTGGAAGAAAGAGCTACTTTAAATTTAGTTGCATCTGGTTGGGTAACTATAGCAGGGTGGAGATTATTCCATGCTTTAATTGTGCGGGGGAAAAACGAATTGCTGTACACATCTGTCTTTGTAGCTGGGATCACAAATTGGATCGAATCTAAGTCCATAGTTCCCTCAAAGTAGCCGCATTGTACCTTTGGTCGGGACTATTTAGAGTATTGTGTGCAGTTTTGTTCGCCACATTACATTAATAAAGCGAAAGCTTTGCGAGGATGCAGAAGAGTTTTAGCAGACCGCGCTCTCTGGATTATTTTTGTATTGGCTATAAATAGGTTGAAAACTGTTAGATTGTTTGTTGAATGAATTTAATTTATTTGTCATTCAGACATTTCGGTCTGAACGAAATTTCGTTGCCTTGCCCGAAAGGTCTGAATGACAAATCGTCGTATCGTCGGAGGTTGAGAGATGACCATATAAACGAATACAGTATGATGAATGGCACAGGCACGGAAGAATGTCATCTTCATTTTTCACCCAGATTGGAAATATCAAATGTTTGAGCATATATTTGAGGTACGGAAGGAAAGGGAAAGGGTGCGTTGAAAATTTTACACAGATGATAGTTACTGCTTGGAACACGTTCCAATGGTGCTGATGGAAGACGTTTCGGCAGGTGCCGTTAAGGCTATTTTTGATAGTCCTAAATGGTATTGTTTCAGGATACATTAATAATGTTATCTCGACTTACCAGTGGAAATCGGGGAATTTGAATCGGTAAAACTCTCGGACAATATTTTCTGACCAACGTGGAATTTAAATGCAAAGAATTCTGTAAGTTACAAAATATGCAACTACTTGCATTCATCTAGCAACGGGGAATCGTGTAGTTTAATTATTTGTGTCCTTGCAACTGGATGCCGTTTGATTGGTATGTTAGCATTCATGGCAAAAGGATGTGAGTATAGGGGCAGGGAGGTTCTACTGCAGTTGTACTGCAGTGAGACCACACCTGGAGTATTGCGTACAGTTTTGGTCTCCTAATCTGAGGAAATACATTCTTGCCAAAGAGGGAGTACAGAGACGGTTCACCAGACTGATTACTGGGATGACAGGACTTTCATATGAAGAAAGACTGGATAGACTCGGCTTGTACTCGCTAGAATTTGGACGATTGAGGGGGGGGGGGGGGGGGGGGGGGGGGGGGGGGGTGTTCAGAGTGGTGAATCTGTGGAATCCTCTGCCACGGAAGGTTGTTGAGGCCAGTTCATTGGCTATATTTAAGAGGGAGTTAGATGTGGCCCTTGTGGCTAAAGGGATCAGCGGGCATGGAGAGAAGGCAGGTACTGGATGCTGAGTTGTATGATCAGCCATGATCATATTGAATGGCGGTGCAGGCTCGAAGGGCCGAATGGCCTACTCCTGCACCTATTTTCAATGTTGAGATATCTTATGGTTAAAGAAAGAAACTGTTGCTGGCGGCAAGTAAACTAAGGTTATGCACTTACCGTCGTCTTTTTGCTTCAGCAGTTTATCTGTTCCGGAAATACGTCATTATATCATATTGATGTTTGTTAATTTCAGCTCAACTATTTTGATTAGCAGCGAATGGTTGGAAAGAACGATGTTACTGCAGAAAATACAGAGATACGACAGTTTTTGAAATAATGCACTGCACACAATCATGCATGGATATTCTTGGAATCTCCTTGATATCCTACAGATATTTCTTGGGGAATTTCTTAATAACGGGTGAAATGATTGGCAGTAATAAGGCAGTCAGTTGAGAGATTTGCGAGCATCTGAGGACGCCAAAAATAGGGAACTACTGCAAATTGATATAACATTGATATAACGATATGATTCGACGCGATTGAACTTTTTTTTAATCCTAGGAGAGAAATTGATCTGCCAAGTCATAAAACACAACATGCATGAAATTCAAGTGACGAGTGGAAAGGAGTGGAGGTGTGCAAAGATAAATATTGGGGGAGGGGATGGGGGCGGGGGGGGGGGGGGGGGGGGGGTCAGTCTATCCCACGACAGAAGGGGGAGAAGTTGTCCCGTTTGATTGTCGCCGGGGAGGAGGATCTCCTGTGACGTTCTGTACTGCATCTGGGTGGAACCAGTCCGCTGCTGAAGGTATATCATATAGAATCCAATAATTGATATCTGAATTCCAGGATACAGCTCGCAAAAATATAATCGCATGTATTGAGTTGTCAGTCCTACATTTCGGATTATATCGGATTAGTGCTTGTCTCTCGAGTAGTTTGCAGTTCTCATTTTCGCAATTGAGAAATGACATCGAAGTGTTATCTATACGCCATTCAACTGTCTCAACGTAAATTCCCCAGAGCAAAAGTAACAGCCCGGCAGATTTTAAAAGGAAAAGCTAAACTAATTCTAATCTAAATCGTGTAAAATAACAGCTCCTCTTAGTATCATTGTATTCGCTCGACCTCACGTTAGGTATGTTGCATTAGCTCGTAATTTGTAATATCATACAACAGGGCATAATCTAGAATCGGCGCACATAGCCCACGCGTGGACTGTCGTTTACGCTGCGCCGTAATATACACGTTAGCCTGCTGCTAAAATAAAACAATGCAATAATTTGAAGTACAGCTCTTTGCTCGCTTTTCTTACCTAATTCTTCCGTGGATGCACGCAAACCCTCC